>NW_024080700.1:2808707-3125814 GCF_003009895.1 Hyaena hyaena | reverse complement strand
TGTCAGATCCATCTGGTCCAAAGTGTCTTTCAAGTCCATTATTTCTTTAGTGATTTTCTGTCTGGTTGACCTATCCATTGCTGTAAGTGGAGTATTGAAGTCCCCTGCTATTACCACATTCTTATTTATGAGCTTGTTTCTCTTTGTGATTGTTTTATATATTTAGGAGCTCCCATATTCGGTGCATAGACATTTATGATAGTTAGTTCTTCCTGTTGGATAGACCCTGTAACTATTATGTAATGCTCTTCTTCATCTCTTGTTATTGTCTTTAATTTAAAGTCCACTTTGTCTGATATAAGTATAGCTACTCTGGCTTTCTTTTGATTTCCTATAGCATGATATATATTTCTCCATCCCCTTACTTTTAGTCTGAAGGTATCTTCAGGTCTAAAATGAGTTTCTTGTAGACAGTATATAGATGGATTTTGTTGTTTTATCCATTCTACTACCCTATGTCTTTTGATTGGAGCATTCAGCCCATTTACATTCAGTGTTATTATTGAGATATGTGGGTATAGAGACTTTGTGTCCTTTGTGGAGTTCATGTTTGTGGTGGTGTCTCTGGTATCTTTCTTCCTTGCTACCTTTCCTTCAGAGGGTCCCCCTCAGGATTTCTTGTAGGGCTGGCTTAGTGGTGACAAATTCTTTCAATTTCTGTTTACTTGGAAAGGTTTTTATCTCTCCTTCTATTTTAAATGACAGGTTTGCTGGGTAGAGGATTCTTGGCTGCATATTTTTTCTGTTCATCACATTGAAGATCTCCTGCCATTCCTTTCTGGCCTGCCACGTTTCAGTAGATAGGTCTGTCACCACTCTGATAGGTTTGCCTTTGTATGTTAGGGCCCTTTTCTCCCTAGCTGCTTTCAAAATTTTCTCTTTGTCCTTATATTTTGCCATTTTTACTATGATATGCCTTGCAGAAGGTCGATTCAGATTACGTCTGAGGGGGGTCCTCTGAGCCTCTTGTATTTCAACGTTTACTTCCTTCCCCAGGTCGGGGAAGTTCTCTGCTATAATTTGTTCCAGGACTCCTTCAGCACCTTTCCCCCTTCTTCCTCTTCTGGGATTCCTATGATATGGATATCATTGCGTTTGACCGTGTCGCTGAGCTCTCGAACTCTTCTTTCCTGTTCCTGGATCAGTTTGTCTCTTTTTTTGTCAGCTTCTTGTTTTTCTATAATGGTGTCTTTTAAATCACTTATTCTCCTTTCTGCCTCTTCAATCCGTGCATTGGAGGCCTCTAATTTATTATGTATCTCATTTATCGCATTTTTTTATTCTTCATGCCTATTTTTATTTTCCATTCTGTGTGTAGCCATAGTTTCTTTGATGTTCCCTATGTTTTTTCAAGCCCAGCTATTTATTTTACCATTATTATTCTAAAATCTTGTTCAGTTATGCTGCTTATATATGTTTTGGGCAGTTCATTAGCTGTCATTTCCTCTTGGAGTTTCTTTGGAGGAGAGCTCTTTCATTTCGTCATTTTAGTTACATTTCTGTCTCTTGTAGTTTAAAGACCTGTTATGCTCTCTTCACCTATGAGCACTGTTGTATCCAAGAAGACTCTTTGACTGTCCAGGGCCTATCCTTTCTTTTTCAAAGAGACTGTTTTTGAATGGTATCTCTTGGTCTCTCTTGTTGGGACCTTGGTTATTTTATTTTCCTATTCGTAGTGATATTTGGGACTCTCCACCTTGTGTACTCTGGCTTGTTTCTTGAGGTAGCCCTGGAAAAGAAAACAGACAAAGATACGGGGTGCAGGAAGAGACAAACGCACAGACTAATTCAACTAACATGGAATCCAGGAGGGAAAACGAAAAAGTTAAGAGAAAAGATGGAGGAGGGAGGGCGAATAATAGAGAGTATAACATACATAAAAGGGTCAAAAAGGAGAAAAGAAGTGGAAAAAAGAAGAAAACCGAAGGACGAAGAACGGTTTAAAGCATATACCTGGATTTCCCAGCTACAGTTAAACAGCCATGTGTATGCAGTGCTGGTTGAAGAGCATAGAGAGAGAGAAGACAGGGCGGGGATGAGGCAAAATTGGAAATAGAATGAACAGGCAGAAGGGATAAGAAGCTTTTTTCAAAGAGCTAAAGGTTGGAATATGGTTGGATAGGTGAGAGAAGGATGCTGGTGTTATCCAGAGAAACTATATAGTCTAATTACTCCTGAGAGAAAGAGATGAAAATGTTGGTAGGTGTAGACTTTACATCTACAGAATGGACTAAATGTGATTTTTAAGCAAGCCAGTGATCAGAGTTAATCAGGTCAGTGTTCTGGGGAAAAAAGAAAGAAAAAAAGGAGGAGGGCAGCTCTCCAGCAGGGATGGGGGTGGTGTGATCCAATGCATCAGGCAGGAGTTCTGCCTTGAGGGTTGTGAGGAGAGAGTGATGGTGCTCCTGTCCCTTTTTGAAACAAGCGCTGCACCTCGCTTTTTTGGGCGTGTAAACTGCCTGTACCGGGGGCGCAGCCAAAGGTGGTTGCACTCTTCAACCCAGGCCAGTCCCAATCTCCAAATCCCAGTTAGTGCGCCCACCTGAAACTGCCTTAGACACAACTTTCCAGGCAATCCCCTCAGGGCAATTCCAGGCCTCCTGCCGAGCTCTGGGGGTGGAGTCAGAATTGCTGCTTCCTTCTCTGCATCGGGCTGGTGAGCATGGGTGGTGGCTTGTCTGCCGGGTGCGGGTGTGCGGAGCCTGCTGGAGTGAGGAAAACCAGGTCCCTTTATGTCTTGTCGCCCGAAACATGAACTCGTTGGAAAATCTCCCAGTTTTTAGCTCTTTGTCTTCCCTCTAGAGTTCCAGCCAGCAAGAGCGCAGTCGCCCAGGGCCCTTCCAGTGGCTCTTCCAGGGGCCCAAGCCCGCCGGGAGGACAATGGCGGCAGTCGCGCCGCCACTCTGAAGTCCAGCCGCCAGGAGCCACACAAAGGAGCAGTCTGTGCGCTCAGCCCCTCCGGGACCAGTTGGCGCGAGGGGACCTGGTGTGCAGGTATTTGGCGTGCATGGTCTTTCTATGCCCCGAGGGGAGGTTTTTCCCCGAGTGAAGGTTTTTTTGTTTCGGACTCTCTTTTTCCCCTCTCACTCCCCGCAGAGGGGGATCGCCCCGTCCCTCCAGTCTCTGATCCAGGCCCGATTTTATCTTCCCCAGTTCACACTCACGTTAGAAGGCTTTCTCAGTGGATTCTGCATCCCTTTTCTCCCAATCTATCGGGTTTCGTAAGGTTTCCGATGGCTTCAGTTCTTTTCCATGTGAGGTATGGGCGCAAGTGCAAGTATGGAGCTTCCTACTTCTCCTCCATCTTGCCGGACTCCTACTCTATGTCTTTTGATTGAGTAATTCAGTCAATTTACATTTAAAGTAATCATTAATAGGTAAGTACATTAGAATGCCATTTTGTTGGGTGTTTTGGCTGTTTTGTAATTCATTTGTTCCTCTTTTTCTATCTTCCTTAGTACTTTGGTGATTTTCTGTTGTGGTATACTTTGGTTCCCTAATCTTTAACTTCACTGTATAGATATTTGCACTGTAGTTATCATGGAGCTTACATGAAATATCTTATAGTTATAATAATCTATTTTAAGCTGATAGCTTAATTTTTAAAGCTATTTTTTAATGTTTATTCATTTTTGAGAGACAGAGACAGAGCATGAGCGGAGGAGGGGCAGAGCAAGAGGGAAACACAGAATCCGAAGAACGCTCCAAGCTCTGAGCTGTCAGCACAGAGCCTGATGTGAGGCTCGAAACCACAAACTGTGTGATCATGACCTGAGCCAAAGTCGGGCGCTTAAGGGACTGAGCCACCTAGGCACCCTGATAACAGCTTAATTTTGAAAGCATACAAAAGCTTTAGCCTTTTATTTCTCCCCTTCTCATGTTTTTGATATCACAATTTAGATCTTTTTGTATTTTTCATCCAGGAACAAATTATTATAGCTAAAGCATAATTAATTAATTATCAAACTAACCAAATTTCAATAGAATTAAATGTAATTAATAATTTAAATTAATATTTTTGTCTTTTAAACTTTATACTAGAATTAAATGTATAATATAACACCATCTTACAGTATTAGAGTATTATGGCTTTGGCTATATACTTATCTTTATCAGTGTATTTTATATTTGCATATGTTTTAATATTGTTACTTAGACTATCTTTTCCTTGTTATTTCTCTTGTGTCATATATATATATATGACACAAGAGAAATAACATATATGTATACATATATATGACACAAGAAAAATAACATATATATGTACGTATATATGTAACATATTTTCTTAAGGATTACCTATAGATCACAATTAACAACCTAAAACAATCTTCTTTAGATTAATACTAACTTAGCTTAAATACTTTACAGAAGCGTTGTTCCAAGATTTTTCCATTTTCTTCTCCTTTGTGTTATTATTGTCATGTACATTAGATCTGTGTAGTTTATTGGCTATTTAACCCATTTTTAAATTATTACTTTATACAGTTGTCTTTCAAATTTTATGAGAGAAAATATATTACCAGAAATACAAACGTTAAGGTTTACCTAATTAGTTACCTATACTAGTACTCTGTATTTCTTTCTGTGGATTTAACCTATTATCTGGCATTCCTCTCAATATACTGGGCTTAAATAATTACGTTTAGTTTTAGTTGTAGGGTGGTCTGCTAGCAAGAAATTCTCTGTTTTTCTTTATCTGGGAATATCTTAGTTTAGCTGAATGTGATATTCCTGATTAATATTCTTTTTCTTTCCATGCTGAGTATATCATCCTATTGCTTTATGTTCCCAGTGGTTTTCTAGTGAAAAGGAAGTAATTGATTTATATTGAAAGTCTTTTGTGTGAGATTAGGTCTTTATTTACTACTTGCAATTTCCTGGAAACTTTGGTGTTGACAATTTTGCCAGTGTTTCTGTTGCTGTATTGCAGTGTTTTTTATGGATAGATTTATAAAATTACTCACTGCACATTACTGGATGTCCTTCTTCCAAGCTGTGTTTTAAATGGATGTTTATCAAATGTTCTCATACACATGAAGAAGGTACCAACAAACCCCTCAAAATTTTCAAGTGAGCTCCAACAAAAAAAAGGTACAGTGAACATAGAAAGATATATCCTTCAACTCAACACATTTTGCTACTTGATTTCTATGTGGCTGCAATGTTTTCTAAAAATAATTGAATTGTATGGTTTGAATTTTCCATTATTAAACATTTTAATGAAGGTAAATTTTTTTGCATTTATTGTACATATGTGATGATGGGAGTATTTCTGATATATAAATATTTATTTAATTATTAACTATTAGTAGACAAAACTATTTCACATCTTGTTCATAAAACAACTTTAAAAAACTGTTCAGGGTGCATGGTGGCTCAGTCAGTTAAGTGTATGACTCGATTTCAGCTTGAGTATTGATCTCAGGGTTGTAAGTTCAAGCCCCATTTTGGGGTCCATCCTGGGCATGAGCCTACCTTAAAAAAAGGTTTTTGAAGTCCTGCTTTATAATAGTTAAATACTTCATGTTTTGCTCCTACAGAACATTTTGTTTACATTCAAAGAAATTAATATCATTTATTAACAAATATGGGCCTAGTTTTTTTGTAATTACATGGTATATAATAAATAAAACTAGGGCAACTATAAACTACTCAATCTCTTTGTATATTACGTCAAAGAGAAAAAATAGAAAGTAAGGTATCAAAATATTTATTACTTTTTGCCCCTTTTTTCTTCACCTTATAAGTTAAAAAACCACTATAATCACATAAAGACTTGATAAATCACTTTAAATTTATGCTACATGTTTGGAGCTGCAGAAGAATGTCTGAAGTTGGCCATATATTTTCAGAAAGGCATGTGCAGTTGTATGTTTAATATGTACTAACAAAGAGAAGGCATTTGGGTGAAGCTTCTATTTAAAAACTACTGCATCTGTCAATAGACATTTGAGCTGTTTCCATAATTTGACTATTGTAGATAATGTTGATATAAGCATTGAAGTGAATGTATCCCTTTGAATTAGTATTTTTATATTCTTTGGGTAAATATCTAGTAGCGTGATTGCTGGGTTGTAGGGTAGGTCTATTTTTAACTTTCTGAGTAACTTCCATATTATTTTCTAGAGTGGTGGCATCCCGACCAATGGTATAGGAGGGTTCTCTTTTCTCCACATCCTCACCAACACCTATTATTTCTTGTGTGGTTAATTTGAGCTATTCTGACAGGTGTGAGATGATAGCTGATTACAGTTTTGATTTGTATTTTCCTGATGATGAATGATGTTGTCCATTTTTTTATGTATCTGTTGGCCATCTCTAGGTCTTTTTTGGGAAAATGTTTGTTCCTGAGTTCTTCCCATCTTATAATTGGGTTATTTAGTTTTTAGGTGTTAAGTTTTATAAATTCTTTGTATATTTTGGATACTGACCTTTCATCAGATATGCCATTTGCAAAATATCTTCTCCTATTTTGTAGGTTGCCTTTTAATTTTGTTGATTGTTTCCTTCACTACACAGAAGATTTTTTATTCTGATGAAGTCCCAATAGTTTATTTTTGCCTCTGTTTCCCTTGCCTCAGGAGACAAGATATATATATATATATATCTTACTCGGCCATAAAAATAAAGGAAATCTTGCCATTTGCAATGGCATTGATGGAGCTACTGAGTATTATGTTAAGCAAAATAAGTCATTCAGAGAAACGCAAATGCCATATGATTTCACTCATTTGTGAAATTTAAGAAACAAATCATCACAGGGAGGAAAAAGAGAAAGGAAAACTAAGAAATGGACTCTTAACTATAGAGAACAAATTGTTGGTTATCAGAGGGGCAGTGGGTGGGGGGATGAGTGAAAATAGGTGATGGGAATTAAAGACTGCACTTCTTTTGATAAGTACTGGGGATTTCATGTAAGTGTTGAGTCACTATATTGCACACCTGAAGCTAATATTACACTGTACTTTAACTAACTGGAATTTATATAAAAACTTAAAAATAACAAAAATAATCACAACAATGACAACAACAAAACTTATATCTTTTTCTCTAATCACTAGGGAGAAAAAACTTTCCAGAGACAAATACTTAAAACCAAACTTCATGATTTAGGATCAGAGGCTACTTTTGTTATTAAAAAAAAAAAAAAAATTGGAGGACCCTGGGTGGCTCAGTTGGTTGAGCATCTGACTCTTGATTTTAGCTCAGGTTATGATTCCAAGGCTGTGGTATGGAACCCATTTTGGGTTCCATGCTGGATATGGACCCTGCTTGGTAATGTCTTTCTCTCTCTCTTTCTCTCTCTGCCTCTTCCCCAGCTCACACACTCTCATTATCTCTAAAAAAGTAAAAAATTAAAAACAATATTCTTTCAAAAACAACTCACCCAAATTTAGAATTATTTGCATTAAGTGAACACAGTCTTTCTTTTTCTTTTTCCCATCAAATTTGTTTAGGGATGATTTTACACTAGTTTACTATATTTTAGTTTATCGTTTTTACTATTAATAGTACAACTATGAACATGACTATATTCCTTGACAGGTTGACAAGTGGTGTAGAACCCACAGTTGTATTTACTTTTTAGTTTTAAAGACTGGACCCTCTAAATACCAGGAATAGTTACACAATTTATGTGTAAGAACTAAAGTTTATTAAAACTTTTAAAGAAGTAGAATGTAAGAGAGATGGAACAGAACTATGTGGGAAATCTGACTGCCATTTTTTATGTCATACCAGCTTCATAGATCAGGGATGGGTCTACTAGGTTAAAGGGCCATAAAAGAACAAGCATAAGTTCATTTGGTTTTATGTTCATTCATTTTCATTGAATTTAATAGGTGTTCCAAAGAACCCATAAAGTATTTTCATAATATATCCTAATATATTAATATCAAATTTCATCATAATGTACTGTCTATCATGGAAGAGTCCTTGCTTTAGTAAATTTAAGAAGTTAATTCATAGAGAAAGAAATAAATTCCTTTCAAAATGTGACTATGTGGGTCAACGTGCACAAAATTCACTAACACTGTCTGATATATATGGTGTATTGTATTTGAATAGCCATTCATATTTCTAAAAGTTATTTTATATCTAATTATAGGGTATCATCAGACAAGACTTCGGGCTACTTATTGATTGAAAGAAAGAGATGAGACAAATTCTCAAATGTTAAGTAAGGAGAGAGTGAACACTATTGCTTAGTCTCCTGGTTCTTTGTGCAGAGTCTTTTCTGCTATTACATGTGACTCTAAAGCCTTGTCCTCCCTTTATTCAGCAGCACTTTGTTGTGGGAGGCACTCAGTGTGGCCAGGTTTTTAACTGACACTATTATACTGTCAATACAGAAATAGATGATAGAATTATTGCTGCTTGCTTGCTAAAAATCTAGAGTGCAGGAATCAAATAAATAAGTCATTGTAATCAATGCTATTATAGAGTTAAGAAGGAATACTTTATTATGGTGGGGGTATAAGGTGTAGGTAGATATATGTGACAGAACTCAGAAAGAAAGTGCCTGAATATGATGGAAGGCAAGGAATTTGATACAACACTGGACTTCAGGTGAGCTTAGGCCCTAAACATCTACAGGATGAGGAACGTATTAAATATCCAAGAACTGATGTCCAACAGGCAGTTACCTATATACTTCTGAATGGGAAAAGCTTTGAATAGGCATCTAAATAAAGAATCCATTAGCATAGTAAAAATTCTGTCCATTAATTATCTCATCTATGGTAAGTACATTACAGAGAAGAGGGCAGCATTCTATAAATCAACAGACTAAAGCAACGAGAAGATAGTGGTATACAGAAGCTTGGTAATGTAAGTTTCAAAGAAGAGACAATATCAAAAAAAGCAAAACCTCTGGTAAGTTAAGGATTGAAACAAATCCTTTGCAGTTGGGAAGAGATGCATTGTAGATTAGCCTTGGCAGAGCTACTTTGGTGAGAGTGTTGAGTAAGATGCAGTACACTCAGGAAAAATGACATTGAGAAACTGGAGAACATGTATAGTTTGCTGTACCATATTTCCTTGAAACTTTTTCCCTTTTTCTCTTTCTTTGCCCCTTGCTTGTTTGCTGCCTTCCATCCATCCTTCCCTCCTTTCTTCCATTTTATTCTACTTTTTGTACAAAGAGAGAAAGAGGTGGGTCACTTGAAAGAATGTAAGAATCTTTAACCTTTTGAAATCACAGATCTCTCTGAAAATATTATTACCCCTCTACCAAGAAAAAATATAAATACCCACAATTTTATAAACAATTCCTGAAAGTTTTCAATCACTTTGAAATCCATTCATTAGGCCAAAAACTTTCAGTGGATGTCCAGTTAAGAATCTCTGCTAGCACATCCTAGGATCCAGGTGGCAGGGACACAGATATATGGTGGTAAGTGGGTAGACCAGTTTAATATAAAGAAAATAAATTCCTGCCATTTCTCTCTTTTTCTTTGCAATAAAATATAACATAAATGACTTTAGCTCAGTGGATTGGAAACATATATTCATTTATTTAACAGTTACCAAAAACCAGGTGTTAGACTAGATGTCTGGAATAAAATGTTGCTCTTGCCCTCAAGATGCTCACAGCATTCTCAGGGAGATGAGGGGCCAAAAAAGGAGGACAGTGCAACACGGGTGCTCTGTATCAAATCTGAATATGCGATGCTTTCTCATAAAAATGGAAAATCACCTCATAGGACCACAAAGTTAATTCTTTGATTTTTGTGTGTGGTTACAGTGCAGTTTTAATACTAAAATTTTTGTAATACTAAAATTGTTTAAGAGTCAAAACTTGACAACCATGACCCAAGAAACAGTGTTGGGGCAATGAACTGTAGCTACCATCAGACCTGGATTCAAGGCTGGGAAGTAGTGTTGCCATCTGCATGACTTTGAAAAAAGGTACTTTGTTCAACATAAGACTCAGGTCCTTTACTTGGAAAGGAACATTATTAACAGAAACATTGGTTAGCTGTGTATATTAATAAGCTAAGTACATTTAAAGTACTCAACTCAGAGTCTGACACAAAATAAGCAAAATAACTTTGTAAGTGGTTATTATTATAACTATTGAGTATATAACTGTGGTGGTTTTTAAATTTGAAATATCTGATTTCATTGGAAATCCCTAGATATACTATTCAAATCCTCACATTACTTGAGAAAATCATGAAGCAAAACAGAGATGAAGCTGTGTTGATGAGCTTTGTTGATGAGTTGTGAAATAATTAACATTGAATATCTTTTTATAAGAGACAGTCAAGTGGAATGTAGGTTAACACCAGGAGAGAGTACTAAAAATATCAATGAAAATTAGAAAAATCTAAAAAAAGTGCAAAGGAAAACAGTGACTGGTTTAAAAAGACCTTTATTTGGGGATTTTGTTTTCAGCCAAGATGGAGTAACAGAGACTGGGGTTACCATCTCCCTGAAGTAATTGAACACAGAACCAAATATACGTACAAATGAATTGTAGACACTGAACATTAGGTAACATAGGACACTGATTCCTGAGAGAGGAGACAAAGATGAAGTGATATGAGCCCTATACCTGATTCAGGTACTGCCTAAAGAGTATTTCTAGGCTTCAGTACAAGATAAGAGAACCCAGGCAGAGCCTAGCAGACTACTTGAATTCAGCATCTGTATAAATCACCATACTGGACCCCTTCTTCACAGCATTTTTAATTGCCTTTCTGACACTGGCTCCTATGCTCCTCTGATTGTGACCATCTTGAAGAAACAAACCTGGGTTTCCAGTGTGGAAATTTCATACCTGTTTCTGGGTGGACTAAAACGGACCTTCTGTGCAAATTATTATTTGTTTGTTCTACCTGGCTGGGAGAACTTGAAAAACAGATGCAAGACTGTCGTCCATGGTTTTTTCAACTCAAAGTTCAGTCAATGTGGAAAAGTGGCAGGCATTGCTCAAAGGCATTTTAAGGCTGGATTAAAAAAATTCACAGCTACTTTAACCAAAAGACTCTGGTTGAGAAAATAAATATCTGGGTTGGCTATACTATGAGGCAAAATATAGATTTTAAGTCAACACTGTTAGAAAAGATAAAGAAGAATTTTATATATTGATACAAGGGTCAATATCTCAAGAAGGTGTGAAAATTGTAACCATATATGTACCAAACTATAAAGTCCTAAATACATAGGAAGCAAACATTGACACACTTGACAAGTAAGACAGACAACTCTACTATTACTGCAGTTGGAGACATCAATACTCCACTTTCTGTAAATAGAACATCTATACAGGAGGTCAGTAATGAAATAGAGGATTTGAACATTACTATAATATAGATCTTACAGACTTATATAGAACACATCACCCAACAAAAACAAAATACACATTCTTCTCAAGTGCATGTGGAACATTTTCCAGGACTGAGCTCATGTTTGGCCACAAAAATTTCAGTAAATTTAAAAAGATTGAAATCTTACAAACTGTCTTTTCTGGACATAATGGAATGAAGCTGTAAATCAGTAACAGAAGAGAAAACAGGAAATTTACCACTTTTTGGAAATTAAGCAAGATAGTCTTAAGCAACCAATGGGTGCCTAAGTGGCTCAATTGGTTAAGTGTAGGACTTCAGCTCAGATCATGATCTGATCTCCTGGTCTGTGAGTTTGAGCCCTGTGTGTGTGTGTGTGGGGGGGGGGGGCTCTGTGCTAACAGCTTGGAGCCTGGAACCTGCTTTGGATTCTGTGTCTCCTTCTCTCTCTTCCCTATCCCCACTTGTGGTCTGTTTCTCTGTCTCTCTCAAAAATAAACATTAAAAAAAGACTGATTTAAAAACAAACAACCAATGGATCAAAGAAAAAGAAAAATACGACACAAGGGAAATAAAAAAAAAAATACTTAGGGATAAATGGAAATGAAAGCCATACTAAAACTCATAAGATAAAATGAAGATCATGCTTGGAGGGAAATTTATGGAAATAAATGCTGTAATAAAGAAAGAAGAAAGGTCTCAAATTAATGACCCAACTTTACATTCTGAGAGACCAGAAAATTAAGAGAAAAGCATACCCAAAGGTAGCTGAAGGAAGGAAAAGATAACAAGTAGAACAGAGATTAATGAAATAGAATAGAAAAACAATAAAGAGAATGAATGAAATAAACAGCTAGTTCCTGGGAAACATCAACAAAATTGACAACCTTTTAACTAGACTGACACAGAAAAGAGAGAAGACTCAAATAACCAAAATCAGAAACATGTGTAGAACATTACCACTCATTTTATAGAAATAAAATGGATTATAAAAGAATACTCTAAATAATCGTATACCAACAAAACAAGATAACCTAGATCAGATGAACAAATTTCTACAACATGTAATTTACCAAAATTAACTCAAAAAGAAATAGAAGATTTAAACATATTGATAAAAATTAAAGACAGTCAATTAGTAACAAAAAGCTTCCCAACAAAGAAAAGTGCAGGATTAGATGGCCTTACTTCTGATTCTACCAAGCATCTAAATAAGAATTAACAAAATTCTTCTCAAAGTTTTCTGAAAAACTGAAAAGGAGAGAAAATTTCTTAAATCATTTTTATGAGAGCAGCATTACCCTGATACCAAAGGCATTTAAAGATATCACAAGAGGGGGCGCCTGGGTGGCTTAGTCGGTTAAGCGTCCGACTTTTGCTTAGGTCATGATCTCGCGGTTAGTGGGTTCGAGCCCCGCATAGGGCTCTGTGCTGACTGCCAGCCCAGAGCCTGGAGCCTGTTTCAGAGTCTGTGTCTCCCTCTCTCTCTGACCCTCCCCTGCTCACGCTGTCTCTCTCTCTCTCCTAGAAATAAATAAAACGTTAAAAAAATTAAAAAAAAAAAGATATCACAAGAAAGGGAATATCAGCAATCTACCTTATAGATATATATGGGTATATATGCAAATATCTTCAGTAAAATGCTAGCAAACTGAATTTCAGGGAATATTAAAGGATTATATTCCATGACCAAGTGGGATTTACACCAACAACTGAAGGGTGGTTCAGTATAGTAAAATCCATCAATATAACACATAACATTAACAGAACAAAGGGGGAAACACTTGCTATCTCAAATGATGTGTAAAAGCATTTGACCAAATCAAAACTCCTTCCATAATAAAGCACACAGAAAACTATGAATAGAAGGAAACTTCTTCAACGTGATAAGAGACATTTATGAAAAACCCACAGTCAATGTCGTACTCTGAAAGATTAGAAGTTTTTCTTCTAAGATGAGGATGAAGACAAAGTGACCAATTTCAACTTCTATTCAACAGTCTAGTGAGACAATTAGGCAACAAAAAGAAATAAATGGCTTCCAGATTGGAAAAAAAGATAAAACTATCTATTTGCAGATGACATGGTCATATATAGAAAATCCCAAAGAGTCCCAAGCCTCTAGAGAAGATAAACAAAGTCAGTAAAATTTCAGAGTAGAATTTCAATAGACAAATATTAATTGCTGCTTCTATGTACCAACAACAAACACTCTAAAAATGTAATTAAGATAATTTTATGTATAATGATTTCCAAAAGAACAATATACCTGGAAATAAATTTAACAAAGGAGATGGAAGAGGTGTGTGCACAGAACATTAGTAAGTATGACTTCACATTGTTAAGATACTACCACAAATGATCTACTTGCCTGTTTAATGCTATCCCTATAAAATTCCGACTGTCTTTGCAAAAATGGAAAACTTGATCCTCGAGTTCATATGGATTTGAAGGAAACCCAAAGAGCAAAAACAATCTTGCAAAAGAACAAAGTTGAAGGACTATCTCTTAAATGATTTTGAAACTTACTGCAAAGCTATTTTTCTAGACATAGACACCAATGGAATATAATTGAGTGTTCAGTACAAATCAATATACCTATAGCCAGGTGATTTTCAGCAAGATGCCAACACCCTTCAATGGGTAAAATAGTCCTTCAACAAATAATTCTGGAGCAACTATATATTCACATGTAATATTCACATGTAAAAGAACACAGGTGGACTGACCTTAATCTCACCATGTACAAAAATAAAATGTAGTTGGGGCGCCCGGGTGGCGTAGTTGGTTAAGCGTCCGACTTTCGCTCGGGTCATGATCTCGCGGTTCGTGGGTTCGAGCCCCGCGTCGGGCTCTGTGCTGACTGCCAGCTCAGAGCCTGGAGCCTGTTTCAGTCTGNTTTTTTAAATCATAAAGGAAAAATAGACATATTGGATTTTTTCAAAATCTGGTAGATCTGCTCTTCAGAAGACAGTACTGGGAAACTGAAAACAAGTCAGAGATAGGAAGAAAATATGTGTAAACAATGTATCTGACAAAAGACTGGTATTGAGAAATACAAAGAAATCTCATCACTCAATAAGAGGAAATCAAACAGACCAATTTAAAAAATTGGCAAAAGGGCTCAGAGCCTGGAGCCTGTTTCAGTCTGTGACTCCCTCTCTCTCTGACCCTCCCCTGCTCACGCTGTCTCTCTCTCTCCTAGAAATAAATAAAAAACATTAAAAAAAAAAATGTAGCAACATCATAAATATAGAAGTGAAAATTATAAAATCTTAGAAGAAAAATATGCATAAATTTCATGACTTAAATGGCAATGAATTCTTAGATACTTGCAGTATGAGCAACAAAATAAAAGCAATAGACTTCGGCAAAATTGAAAACATTTGTGCATCAAAGAGCATTATCAAGAGAACAAAAGACACCCCATGAAATGGGAGAAAATATTTTCAAATCGTATGTCTGATAAGGGTCTTATCAACAGAATACATAAAGAACTCTTACAATTCAACAATAAAAAGATAAACTATACAATTAATACATAAGGAAGGAACATTTCTCCAAAAAATGTATACAAATGACTATAAAGTACTTGAAACTCTCACTACCATCAGGGCCTAGGCAAAGGCAAATCAAAACCGCAAGGTAAATTTGTGGATAATTTTTTAACTAAAATTCTTGTTTTGAGATAACTGTAGACTCAGTTGTGAAAAAAGTGACACAGATTTGCTGAGTACCACGTATACGGTTTCCTCTGGTGGTGAACTGTGGACAACTATGGTACAATGTGAATACCAGGATATTGGCATTTTTATGATCCACCTATCTTACTCAGATTTACATAGTTTTACTTGCACGTGTGTGTGTGTGTGTTACGTGTGTGTGCCATGTGCATTTCTATGAAATTTTGTCACAAGTGTAGGTTCATGTATCCATCAACATGGTAACGTTACAGAACAGTTACTTTCCCACAAAGATCCTTCTTGTTATCCTTTTACAGCATATTTACCTGTCTCCATCTCTTCCCTGCATACCCATCCTAAATCCTTGGCAACCACTGGTATGTTCTCCAACTCTGTAGTTTTTCATTTACAGAATTGTACATAAATGGAATATTAAGAGCATACAACCTTTTGGAATGATCTTTTTTTCATTTAATATAACTTCCTAGATATGCATCCATGTTGTTTCCAGTAATAAGAATTCGTTCCTTTTTCTTGCTGACAAGTATTCCATGGTAAGGGGATACCTAAATCCTTTTAAACATCTACTTGTTGAAGGATTTTTGGGTGGTTTCCAGGGTTTAGCAATTAGGAATTACATTGCGAGAAACATCTGTGTTCACGTTATAAGAAACTGTGAAACTGTTTTCCAGAGGGTCTGTTCCAGTTTATTCCCACCCACAATATATGCGTGATGGAATTTCTTCACATCCTGTTTTATATAAATAAATAAATAAATAAATAAATAAATAAATAAGACAGAGAATTAGAGTACTTAGAGTTGATATCAAATGTGTTTCTAGAAAATACGAATTTGATAAATTGGACTCTATAAAAATTTAAAAATAAACTTTCCTTTGCTAAATACATGGAAGAGCTAAAATACTAGTTTTAAAACTGCACATATTATTTACAAATCACATTTCTGACAAAGGATTTCTTTCTAGAATATGTATAACACTCAAAATGTGACAGCAAACAAATAACACAGTTCATCTAGTTATGCTTCATCGAAGTATAAAAAGACACTTAACATCATTAGTCATTAGAGAAATGCAAACTTAAAAACATGATGAGATTGTACTGTTCATATATTCGAAGAGCTATTACTAAATAGATGGTGACCATCCAAGTGTTGGTAGGAATTTGGAGTAACCAGAACTCTCATACATTGCTGGTGGGATTATAAAATAGTACAACCTTGCAAAAAGTTTGGCAGATTCTTAAAATGTGAAGCAGACATTGCCTGTATCATCCAGCCATTATATTCCCAGGTAATTACCCAAGATAAGTAGGAGATGTGTTCACACTTGAACATAGCAACTACATTTGTCCATAAATTGTGGTATATCTATACAAAGAGCAGTTGGCAGAAAAAAGATGTGAACTCTTGATACACATAGTATTTGAAACGAATTTGAAAACCATTATTTTGAATGAAAGAACCTAGAGTATGTACTCTGTGATCTCATTCTATATAAAATTTTAAAAACGTGTAATCTGATCTATATAACAACAGATAAATGGTTGTCATCTAGAGACTAGATAAGCAGTTGCCTGGAAATAGGATATGGAGGTTGAGGAGGGAGGGATTATAAAGGGTGATAAATATATTTCTTATTTTGATTGTGTTGATAGTTTCATTGATATGTGTGTGCATGTGTGTGTGTATGTCAAAACTCACCAGATTATTCTGTCTATGTTGATCTCTGTCTGACTCTATGTCTATTTCTATCATGCATATCTATATCTATTTATATCATCTATGCTTATATCTATAAAGTGTGGATCAATTTTGTCTCAATGGAGCTGTTGAAAAAGTGTATTAGAATTTACCAGGATAGAGGCGCCTGGGTGGCTCAGTTGGTTGAGAGTCCAACTTCAGCTCAGGTCATGATCTCACAGTTTGTGGGTTCGAGCCCCTCGTCAGGCTCTGTGCTGACAGTCAGCTCAGAGCCTGGAGCCTGTTTCAGATTCTGTGTCTCCCTCTCTCTCTAACCCTCCCCGGCTCGTGCTGTCTCTCTCTCAGAAATAAATTAAAAAAAAAAAAACATTAAAAAATATTAAATAGAATTTACCAGGGTAAGAGTGGTTAGTGAAGAACTAATAAATATAAAATTTATATACCCAGTATGTATATGGCAATAAGTGTGGACATCATTAAAAGTGCCATGAGACATCAACATGTTTTAAATCAATGATAACTAAAATGAATAACAGCAACAAAAATGTTACTACTGGATAAAAGTGCCTGAACTATTTCACTCATTTTCTGAAAAGAGTAGTAATTAAGGGGAGCATTACAAATGGGTTCAGAAATAACAAATGAGGGGCGCCTGAGTGGCTCAGTCAGTTAAGTGTCTGACCTCAGCTCAAGTCACCATCTCGTGACTCGTGAGTTCCAGCCCCATGTCGGGCTCTGTGCTGACAGCTCAGAGCCTGGAGCCTGCTTTAGACTCTGTGTCTTCCTCTCTCTGCCCTTCCCCTGATCACACTCAGTCTGTCTCAAAAATAAATAAACATTAAAAAAATTTTAAAAAGAGAAATAACAAATGAATATGTTTTCAATTCAATGGAGACACACAGTCTATGTAACAAATAACACTGGAACAATGGAGCTTCTATATAAAACATAAAAAGAAACTTAATTCTCACATCCACTACATGCAGAAATTAACTCAAACCTCACAGTCTTAACCTAATAGTTCATTCTTCTAGGAGAAAACCTAAGAGAAAAACTAAGCCAGGCAAACATTTCCTAAATATGAGAACAAAAACACAATTCATTAAAGGAAAAAAATTGGATTCGTGAAAATTAACATCTCCTAGTAATTGAAAGACACTGTTAATAACATGGAAAAACAAGCCATAAACTTGAAGAAAACACTTCAAAGTACATATTGAAAAGGGGCATGTATCCAGAATGCATAAAGGAATTATTATAACTCAATAATTAGTAAACAGCCCACTAAAAACAGCCAAAATATTTGAACAACACTTCACCATAAAAGCTTTGTACATGGCAAATATGCATGTTAAAAAATGGTCAATATCATTACTCATTAGGGAAATGTAAATTAAAAGCATGATGAAATATCATTACTTATCTATTAAAAAATAACGAAAACTGACAATATCCAATGCTAGTGAGGACATAGAGCTAATAGAGCTCTCATACTTGCTGGTGTAAAGGCACTTTGCAATATACTTAGGCAGTTAAACATATACCTACATATGACCCAGAAATCCCACTTCTAAATATTTACTCAAGTGAAATGAAAACCTGTGTTCACACAACATTTCTTCCAATGGTAACTAATCATCTTTAGGGTATGGCTCAATGGTTTCCAAACTTGCCTATTGGAGTCATCTGGAGAGTTTTAAAAAATATATTCCAAAGCTTAAACCATATCACTGACCAATTAAATCAGAACCTCTGGACTTGAGATACAAGCAAGAATCGTTTTTGATGCTCCCTGGGTGATTCCAGTGTACAGACAAATTTGGGAACCACTGCTACAGCTTAAAGGACATAACCACTATTTAATATGAATTATTTTACAGCAAATTATAGGCACTATAACAGAATGAAAGAAAGGGGGAAAAAAGGAACCCAGATAGAATTCCTAATGCAAAATATAGAAGGGACCAACAGATGCTTGAAATATGATAATGCTTTGGGGTAAAGAGACAATGCTTCAATAACTGACAATTTAATTCTTAATAAATGATGATGTAATGCCCCTTGCCCAATCATGGTCAATATTTGCAGTCATCCCTCATTGTCTACCAGAACTTTTATTTGATTGTTTGAAGTGTTCTTTGAAATTTTTTGAACACTCTCCACAATTAGCACAGAAGAATTTACAAGATAAGGTTTAAAAATTAATTTGGGGGCACCTGAGTGGCTCAGCTGGTTAAGCATCCGAATTCAGCTCAGGTCATGATCTCATGGTTCGTGGGTTCGGGCCCTGCATTGGGCTCTGTGCTGACAGCTCAGAGCCTGGAGCCTGCTTCAGATTCTGTGTCTCCCTCTCTCTCTGACCCTCCCCTGCTTATGCTGTCTCTCTCTCTCTCTCAGAAATAAATAAAACATTAAAAAATTTAAAAATTTATTCGAATGTATCCCTTTCTTCTCACTGTAAAACAGCACACACACATATATTATGCACTTTCACCTAGACACACTCATGATTTTTTTTAATGTATCAAACAGACACCTTTTAGTTGTAATTCATCTGGCATTTAGCGTCATTGTTTGCATAATTTTGGCAATGATCAGTATTCCTTAGTGAGTGTTGTTTCTGAGCATTCTTGGAGTTTTTATCCAAATCAACATATTGTTGGATATAATACATCCTTGATCCCACTTCATTATTGAAATAGACTTGTCCCAGAGATAACAGTGGGAGTCATTTCCTGAATTTAAGAGTGAGGTCATTCATAAATTACTTCTGCAAATTCCCTCTGGCCTGCCTGCAAAAGACAATAGACACTCTAATACATTTCAGTTTTATTTGCTACCACCAGCTTCTATTAAATAAGTTTTCTACTTCTTTTCTCTCAGAGAAGTTGAGCCACTTCTTTCTTATATTCCTGTTCTCCTGGCCAAAGATGTTTGCTCTCCTACTCTTGCGAAACACACACACACACACGCACATGCACACGCACGCATATCTCACTCACACACTCTCCCTCCAATCCTCTTCTTATAGCACTTCTAATAATACCAACTCTGCAACATCTGCCTGCTAGTAACTCTGCCTCAGTACCCATATAAAGTACTTCTCTACCTTGCCTCCTGATTCCCATTGTGATGGTTTATGCCATGTGTCTCAGTTTAAATCAATTTCTGTAGAGTGTATTAATCACAGCAATCACCAGACACAGTCTAAATCCTCAAGGTAAAATGTCATGGATACTTTATAAGACACATAACATGAAAACGTCATTATTATACATTTAAAGAGCAAAGCGCTTCATAACTTTAATGTATAGTGAGATCCGTTGAAGATATTTCATGATATGTATTGTATGTATCTAAAACTATATAAATATTCTTTGATGTCTTACAGCTTAAACTTCTGTTTTTTAAGTTACTTTTTACATCTGTATATCTGTAGATATGTTTGTAAAGTAGTTTGAATAGTTTAAAACTAAGGCCAAGTTTGCATTTTTAAAATATGAAGGAGTGATTATGGTGATAAGTAAGTCAAATAATTTGATATCATTGTTGAAATATTGGGGTAGAACCTATACTTATTTCTAAGGATCATATTTTATTGAATAGGTGAATTGGATACTAACTCTGCCGTTAAGTAGAAGGGAAAATATCAGAATAAATTTAAAAGGGAGAAAATCTTATTTTATGAAATGAGTAACATACTTACCTAACTGACTCCTTTTTGGAATTTTCCATGAAAATTGTAACTGAAAAAGTGCAATGCTGGACGAAACACGTTCCTGTCATTTAAAACACCACTCTAGCCTCCTCCCAGCTCCCTAAATACTTCCTGTCCCTGGTGCATCCTTTCTTCCCTCAAATCATGAATGTGGCATGATCTTGCACAAACCTTCCCAGTAACAATGACTTCTGACGCCGTCATGAAGTGTCAGCAAACATGATGACTATGGGAATGTGTCAAGAACTAAATAAAGACCATGGACTGAATAAAGCACCTGGACACAGAAAACTATACATCATCTCCTTTGCTTCCTTTTTGAAAGTTGTCATATACAGGGTATTTTTAGCTAGAAGGGAATGGAATGATTTTGCTTAATGCTCGACAGCTGCTCATTAGGCAGATCAGAAAGAGATAAGCGGGATGAGATATTGGTTAAAATTGCAGAGTAGGTATGAGGGATATTCGATTTCAAGTCGGGCTCACTGACCTTGAGTGACCTTGAAGGCTTATTTTCTTCTTTCTATTCCAAGCTCTTCCAGCCTTAGAGTTGGGGCAAGAACACTCTCCCAAAATCTCAGTAGCTCTGATTAGAATTTGTAAATCTTTGAGATTCTTCAAGCCACAGGTTCCTCTTAAAACCACCAACCAAAAAAGATGCTTCTGTCACTAGCTCATTTGGATGCAATCCTCCTGAAATATAAAGCCTGAGAGGGGTGTTGGGATGGAACCGTTGGGAAAGCAAAGTTTGTTTGGTGAAAGTCTATCCTTGGTGAGGTTAACATTATTTTTAATCAAACTGGCTTCATGTGGTTGCTTACCTTGTCATTAGGTAATTCTATTTTAGATCAACCAAATTGAATGTATCCGAATATGAGAGGTACAATCAAATGCAAACATATACTTTGGTCAAATGAAGTAAAAGGAGGCAGTGGCTGAGTTCCTAACTCATGGTGACCTACAAATCTAAGTTTTTCAGTTAGTAATTTGTTCCTAGGGAGAGAGATTATGATCCCTTCGTTTTAGGCCAAAAATTCTGAAGATAGTAAAGCTTTTGCTTATTGAATAAGCTGAGGTGAGCAGACATGACTAAATAGAGATGTCAGTGTTTTAAAACATTTTTGGTCTATGGGCACCTGGGTGCTTTCAGTTGGTTAAGTGTCTGACTCTTGATTTTGGCTCGGGTCGTGATCCCATGGTTCTTGAGATCGAGCCCCATGTCAGGCTCTGAACTGACAGCAAGGTGCCTGATTGAAATTCTCTCTCTTCTCTCTCTGGCCCACCCACTCGCTCTCACCTGCTTGCTCTCTCTCTTTCAAAATAAATAAATAAATAAATAAACAGTTAAAAGAATAAAATAAAATAAAATAAATTAAATTAAAAAAATAAAACATTTTTGGTCTATAACATGAGGGAATTTCTTTTTGGACCTTTGACTTCTAAGATGATAAGATAATAATAAGTTGAGGACCTGCTTCTTTCAAAGAAATTACTTTGTGTTCCAGAAAAACCTGAGTTCATAAGAATCTTCTATTTGTTCACTTGTGATCACTGTGGCAAATATTTCATGTTAGTCCAAGTTCCTTTACAGTGTCATGTAGTACTGGTAATACCGATTTAATTGCTGCAAGAAATATGCAATTTGATTTTGTTTTGTTAACGTATAATTTTTGAAAAAGTTTTGGCCTCTTGCATGTTTTACAGATTATACTATTGATGTGAGTGAGAATTTTTTTTAAAGCTATCCTGGTGATGAAAGCTACAGTCTGATCCACCTCAATGAGCTCTGTGATGGACTGTTCCAGTCTATCACCTGGAGATCTATAATGAGCCTGAGTGGTCAGCCATGCTGATTATGAGGCCTACTGAGAATAGGGGAAGGAAATACTAAGCCAACATTAGCTGCGGGTTTCCACAAATAAGTTGCCTATGGTTAGCATTTATGATTCCAGCAAGCCTCTGTTGCCAATGTTTGAGATGCTGTGGGCCCATGCCAACGTTCAGACCAAGTCTGTGCCAGAGCACCTCAGGGCCACCCATGGCCTAGGGTACATTTCTGTGTAAAGATCTGATGCACGGTATACATTTCCATTACAATGGGTGATAGAACAACAAATCCATTTCTCCTAAAAATAGCCATTTTTGTAGAGCCTCTCCAAAAAAAAAAAATATAGTATAAAAATGTCCACACATAAACAGACTCTAACTCTGTAAATTTTTCCCCCAAATGTAGTTCAATGTCCCAAGTCAGGTGATGACAGAGGAAGGAAAAGGACTAAGAATTGCATGTGATGGGCACCTGGTGCAAAGGGTGTTGGATCCATTGTCCTAGCCTATGAATAAGTCATGGATCAAGTCCATTTTATTTTTGGCTTCAAAGAGGTTTCTCCTACTTAAGGCCACCAAGGAGAAATGCTTTAAAATTCCTAGCCCACGGCTGTGTCATTTACTAATTAAGAACGTTTGAAGACAATACAATCTATATTTTTGACAATATATTTTTTTGTCCTCTGAGCTCAAGTCAGTTAATAATTTGGAAATATTCAAGTTTTCTCTAAAATGTTGACCTTTTCTGATCTCAGTAAACTAATCCTTGCTGCAAAAAAGTCAGGCATTATCATGCTTTGCTCAGAAAAATCACATAGGATATAAGCCAGCTTCTTAATGAAAATCTGGTTGTAGCTAACTGCAGAGGGCAAAAGGGCCATAAGTAACATGAGTTAGCTCATCTCTGCCAGATCCAAATGATTTTTTTTCCCTCTCTGACATACATCCCGAAGCATACTTCTCTTTGAAAATGGCCTCTCTCCAAGGCACAGTAAACTACTATTTCCTCAAGGTGAGCACTGAATTATGTTTGGACTAAAGTGACTTTGCTCTTCAGGGCAGACATGATGGTCAGACAACATGGGACCACAAATGAGTCAGTTCATTGGCTGACCACATGTCAATTGTGTAAACTTCCATGACTCAAGCAAGAATTCCATGGCTCCAGGAGATGGAGTTAATTGTATTCTTCTTGAGTGTGGTTGGCTTTACCAGCTCTCTCTAGTGAATGGCAAATGTGATGTCTGACACTGATGAGATTAGGTAATAAAAAGCCTGTGACTTGGGTTTTGGATTTTCTGTCTCTATTCATCTCTTTCCATATGTATGTCTCTGTCTCTGTCTCTTTCTGGGATATCTTATTTTGGGGGAAGCTGGCTGTCATATTTTTAAGCAGCTCTATTGTGAGGCTCATGTGGTGAGGTCCTGAAAGCTCTGGTCAACAGCTGTGAAACAATGAGTCTGCCAACATCCATGGTAGTGAGCTTGGAAGCAGATTTCCCAACCCTGGCTAAACCTTAAGATAATTGTAGCCCTAGCTGAGAACTTGACTGAAATCTTGTGAAAGACCTTGAGCCCAGGATCACTCAGATAAAAAGCTCTTCATTTCTCGATCCTCCAAAACTACGTGAGATAATATATGCTTATTATTTTAAGATACTACACAAAGTTTGGGGGTTATTTGTTATAGGGCAATAGATAACTAATACAGTTGGCTTCAATGACTCATCATGGTAGGAGTACAAAATTGGCACTTTCATTTCTTGGCTGTGTTTCACTAGACCCTTTTGAAGTCCTCCCTACATCTCCCACTGACTTTAACAATTAGAATATTTTTTAAAATTTTTAAAATGTTTTTTATTTATTTCTGAGAGAGAGAGAGAGAGACAGCATAAGCAGGGGAGGGTCAGAGAGAGAGGGAGACACAGAATCTGAAACGGGCTCCAGGCTCTGAGCTGGCTGTCAGCCCAGAGCCTGACATGGGGCTTGTCCCCAGGAACTGTGAGATCATGACCTGAGCCAAATTCAGATGCTTAATTGACTGAGCCACTCAGATGCCCCTAAAATCAGAATTTTTTAAGACTTTATCTTTGGTCCTCTTATCCCTTTACTCTATAATCTCAGATCTTATTTGCCACTATATCCTCAAATACCAGTAAAGAGCTTACACATTTATATATTCATTTTCTAGACTAGGGTTTTTCAACCTTGGCACTTTCAACATTTTGAATAGGTTAAGTCCCTGTTGGGAAGAATCATCCTGTGCATTGTGGGGTACTTAGTAGTATTCCTGGTCCCCACTTTCTAAATGCCCTCCCACAGTACTGAAAACTAAAACTGTCTCCAGGCATCACGAAATATTCCTCCTGGGCTGAGGGATCAGTGATGTGGCCAGCTGAGGATAATGTCTCCACTCATAGAACATAATCTCATAGGCATCTGAAAGTCTTTATGTTAAAATTTGAATTCATAACCTCCATCTTTTCCCCCAACTCTTTCTGGAAACCTAGTTACCTTGTGTCCCTGTTTCATTAGCTATCTACTCAATCTGCCAGCTACCCAAAGCCTAAAAGGCAAACTCTTAACCACTGTCAACTGTACTCTATGACTTTTATGTACTCAGACAACCAGGCCCTTCCATCATTGCCCAGTAAATATTTTATTGTTTTTAGAGTATCTTTTGTGCCAGGCTCTTTCCCATGTCATTGCCTTTTAAATGTGTCTTTCCTACCTGGAATACAATCACTTTCCTCTTTACCTTGCTAATTCTAAAGCATCTCTCAAATCTCACCTTAAAATGTCACTACTTCAAGGAATCCCTCCCTGATTGACACAGACTGGGGTTAGTCCTCTAATTATAATCTTAGATGGTACTTACTTCTTTTTAATAATTGTAATTATATTTTGAGACTTTAGTATCCCTCTCCTCCCATCATTGATAATATTGGCTTCATTTTGGAGGGTACCATGTATGGGTTCTATACCTCTGTGTAACTTATACCTAGCTCAGTCTCTGCCAAAAATAGATACTCAGAAAATATTTGCTGATTTTTAAAATAAACAGTTAAACTGTTAGTGAGAGGTAACAGAAATTTTACTATTCATGCTAGTCAATTCTGGAGATTACTCAACAAGACTTGGTGAGGTCCTAAGAATCTCTTTTAATATTTTTTTTTTGACAAATAGCTTTCAATTTTTGTAATATGGGAAATGTATGCTAAAACTCTAGGTATAAGCTTTGCTAATTCCTGTAAGAAACAAAGAACATTATTGAACATTAAATTATCAATTGTTTATTAGAATTAATAATTAATAATTAAACTTTGATATATTATATATAATTTATACATGACATACATAGTAGTATATAAATGGAAGGAAATTGTATTTTAAAATGCATCAAAACACTTCAATTTTATAAGTGTAAATGAAAGTGTTTTTTTCCAGAAATTATAATTTAAAACAGATATACATGAATATATCAAAACTTTCCTATATGGCTGAAAATGACAATCATATTTTTAAAAGTTTAGAAAACTGACAAACATACCATAAAATAGTATTATGTGTTTAAACATTCTCACAAATTAATAAGAAGAAAGGAAAATAATTTATTAGAAATAACCAAGGAAGAAGAGGAATGTACAAAAATGGGAGGAACTATAAGTATCATTTGAATAAAAAAATAATGCATCCTGGTTTATAACAGCAAAACACTGGAAGCAAACTACATATACAATAATAGAGAACTGTTTAACTAATTATATCTTCCTAACATAAATTTCTATTCAGAAAATCAATGTGGATATAAATCTATATTGATTGATAAGGAGGCATGTATGCATTTATCAATGAACACTCCTACACGTGATTTTTGTCCACATAGATAAGAAAATAAAAGTTACAAACTACAGACATTATGACACCATCTTCATAAAAACTTGTATGTTGTATGGATGTCTACAGAAATAGGTTGGATGATGGAGTTTTGCAGTCACGTAAGCTATATGTATTGGTCTAAATTGTTTACAATTCATATCTATTCCTTTTATAATTGGGAAAAAACTATTTTGAGAAAATAATCCAAAAATCGACTTTAAAGATCTTAGATGTTTCTCCATGGAAATACAATATATTTTGAGAATTTTAGCTCTGTCTTCAGATCCGTTTTTTGGAAATAAGATTTATTTTAAAAAGTGTCTCTTTGCCACCATCGACCATCTAAAGCTCTCTCCATACCTTCAAAACCTGATACTGGCTATTAATAAAGTAATTTTGCATTTTTAAATGTGCCTATCAAAATGAAATTTAGAATTTTAAGTCTTCCTAAAACTCACTCATCACATTCATAAGGAATGAGATACGTCTTACTATCCCAAATGAAAATTAAAGCCATCTGCTAATTGCCTAGCACTTCACCTAAATGTTTTGCAAAATCTTGCTGTAACTTGAGTAAAAGCTAAAAAAAAAAAAAAAAGCAAACAGGGCTTCGGATCTTCTTTAAACGTTGGCTGTGGACCATGTGGTGGGGACCATACCATCAATGGAGGAATGTCTTCTGCACAGGATGGGGGAGGGGCTCCTTCACGAAATGAATTGTCCTGTTTGTGCCCGAATTCTGATTCAGTTTCATAGTGGCTTATAGTGGCTCACAAATGAGCTGGGCTCCTCTGGTGGGTCAGGGGAAGGCTGGTAAGACACTATTTTTATCTTTCTTTAGTCATAATCTTCTGTTGAACCCTAAGGGCCAAATTTAGAAATGTAGATAAACCAGATGTGCTCATAAAATTGAATGCATACCTGTGCTGCCTACCAAAAATGCCCCCAAAGTTTCCTCTTGCACCATGTTTTGATTTCCTAGTGCTGCCTGTAATGGGCCCAGCAGGCAAAGTTTCCCCCCTCATGTTTTGAGCAGCCTGGCGGCCCCACCTCTGAGAAACCAGCCATGAGGCCTTTGCAAATAAGCACCAAATGCATCATGTCTACCTCAAATGAAATCATAACACAAAAGCAAAACATTCATAAATTGATAGAAATTATAGAGCATCAAATGAGACACAAGAATTTTATCTCCTTGTTTTGTATATTCTTGTCTCCCTGTCTATAAACATATGTTTGCACATGCTGTGTATTGATAGATTAACATATAAAATTACAACACTACATTTGCAACACTGTAGTTAAGGTTGTCTTACATTTATATTTCTGAGGTTTTATATCTGAACCATAAACAGCCTCTCTGGGCTGGAGCATGGCATTTAGTGCAAAACTAGAAAGGTGCTCATCTGTGTCCTAAACATGGAGCCCATTTCACAGAAATGCTTAGGTCTTTTTGAACTTTTTCTTTCATTGAGCTGATAAAACATCACTTTAAAAATTGACCTAAGGGCGCTGAGTTGGCTCAGTTCAGTTAAGCGCCTGACTTCAGCTTGGGTCCTGATCTCACGGTTTGTGAGTTCAAGTCCCATGTTGGGCTCTGTGCTGACAGCTCAGAGCCTTCAGCCTGGTTCAGAGTCTATGTCTCCCTCTCTCTCTAACCCTCTCCGCTCACACACTCTCTCTCTGCCTCTCTCAAAACTAAATATACGTTAAAAAAGTTGACCTATAAAATTGCATAGTTAGAATTCCTCACAATGATTCAGAACAGAAAATGGACAGAAAATTTATTATCTATATTAGGGAGAAAGGAGTAGGTTTTTTTTTTTTAATCTAATGATAACTTTAAAGTATTTTATGATCATTTAAGTAGACCAGTACTTAATGACATTTCAAATTAAAGAACTAAAAAACCCGGAACAACATAAGAAACCTACTCAGCTTTTGGTGAGCTGATGAAATATTGTGACATAGTGATTTAAAGTCGTTTTCTAAATGATGCTAACAAGATAATTATGAAGCCCATTAAAGTATATATTTGCCTTGAAAAATTTTTTTAAATTATTTTTGAAAAGAAAGTTACACAAGTATCAAGGGTATAAACATTATTTTGAAATTGAATTAGTTCAGTATTCTGCTTTGAAGTAAATTTTTCAAAAGATTGATAAATTTGGAACAAAAATAAAACTTGAAAAGTCAAATTTATTTGCTGGTGAGATTATTTCCTGTATGTTACTGAAATTCTCATTATTTCATGGCTATTCTGAACACTGATTATTTTAACCAAACTGCTTCTTTATTTGCATAGAATTGGCTTTCACTTATTAGAAAAGCATGTTTTGAAAATTAAAACTCTCTGTCACAACAATGGGTTAAATACAAGGCAAATGTTTTTCAAATCACATGTGTGTTTTATAACTTAAAAATACCTTTAAGCCTTTTTTTTCAATACCTTCCAACCATTCATAGAAGGCCTTTCCTTTTTTTTTTTTTTTTTTTTTTTTTACATTTTGGAAGTGAGAAAGGTGGATATTTTGTGGAGTGTCGTGCCGGGTGCATGTTTACTCAAAATTAGCTGTGACGCATATGGGAATATGGGATACATTTCTCTTGTAGTATACAACTTTAAAAGTGGAGATTGGGAAATACATGGTTGAAATCCTTTGGGGGCTTTCACACTGAATTGGAAATACTGATCATGATAGTTAATGATCCCAATGTCTTCAGTTTCAACCATGAACGTTTTCATGCAGAATACCAGAGCACAGAGGATTAAATAAATGAGCAATTTTCCGGAGTTGGAAACACGACCTTTGACTCATTCCCTTAATGTTGTTAAGTTGTGCACTCATCCCCAAAGGCTCTGCTTTCTTTTTTTCCTAACTTCAGCTACTGTGATCTCCTGGGAGTTGAGAAGTTATGGAGGATCCACTGCCCTGGAGCCCACAATGTGTGTGATTTAGTTAATGCTCCATCCTTTGCCACTCACCATATTAAGTGTTTGGACTTGCTTATACTTCACTGCCTAGTAGCAAATGTTTCATGTCATCATTCCCTGCGGACTGAATGAGAGTAAGTCACTCACCATTTAAGCGGGAAAGCTAGAGATGGTCTCTACTAAGAAGAGCCAACCACCTTGATGCAGGGCAGAAACCTTGATATTATTTAAAATTACAGACCTAGACTTTATTTCTTATTCATTAAAATACACACCTAAGAATCATACCATTTCTTGTAGGACGTAAATGTTTCCTCTTTCTTACTTCTAGGTAGCACTTTCCAGATACAAATGACTCCAAACTTGTCAAATTCATATCCTGAAGTTTTCAGTAGCAAAGGTAGATGGTTTCTGGAATGTTTATTAGTCTAGGATTAGTCTGCTCTTCTGGTGGGGACGGAGATATCTCCTTAACAAATGTAATAGTCTCTGAATCACAGAAAATAAAGATTGTTACTCATTTTTTTTTTCTACTTACCCTTCTACACCTGGTGAGCTAAATAGATATCTGAAAGCTAATGGTTGAATCCATTTCTCAGGAAATAGTAATTTATGCTGATATCCTTTCATGGACAGAAGATAGAGAGTAATGAAGTATCATGCTAGCTGAGGGCAGCACTAAGCATAAGTATAATGTTTAACATGGTTCTTAGCATACAGACCTGCTGGTAGTAATTGAATAAATGAACCCAGGAATGAATCAGTAAATGTACAAATGAGGTGTTATTTGGGGGGAGATGGGTAGCCCCCTTACCCATTAGTCTCCTGCAAAGATTTCTGAGGCACACAGTTCTGGAAGATAGGCAAATTCAACAACGTGTAGATGCTATTCTGTCTGCATCACTGCTGGCTTTTGTGTGCATACCCGCCATTGTGCAAGCTACAGGAGCCACTGTGTGGGCTCCCAGGGAACAGTCTCCATATACTTGTTTGAGATTTACCCTAGCCAGGCTCGGCACAGGGTTTTTTAATGTCAGAAATGCATTACCAAGAAATATTTGTGCTTTGCTGGGTGTGTGTAACGTAGCATTTTTTCCTACCAGGAAGTACACCATTGGCAAGCATTCCATTACTTTTGCAAAGTCTTAAGGTCTTTAGACCATCATTCCCATAGCTGGAAGTCCTGAGGTTATTAGATGGTAGGTGACATATGATATAGCAGTCGGATTACATTTTAAAATGCCATCTCTTGCATGGAAAATATATCACCTGGTCTCAGTTTATTTCCCAAGACATCATTGCCGAATTTGAAGTGTTCAAATTGGCTACTGCCTTCCCTGCTCTCTCTAACTCCTGGTAACTTCACTTTGTGACATCAGACCCAGATTCCTATGGCATTGTTCATATTTAACATATTACATACTCTTTATATATATATGTGTGTGTGTGTGTGTGTGTGTGTGTGTATACACATATGTATATTTGAAATCCTGGTCATACCTCATGTATAGTATCATGATTCTGTCAGTATCCCTTAATACCAAGGATGTAAGTCATATCGTTAGTTAAAGTGGATCATAACAATGTAGCCATTCTTACCTGTGCTAGTCTAACCTCCCATCTTGCTCCTGCAGGAAGCAAGCAAATGTGTCTACTTACGACCTCCAATATCTTGAATTTACAGGTGGCATTTGTGAAGGCAAATGGCAGAGTCCACATTGTTCTTAGCCCATCTGTACATGAAAGTGGCAAAGATAGTGGGCCCTATGGGGAGGATCTTCATTCGCCTGCTAGGGGACAGTCAGTCTTAATGGCATTGTCCAGAAAAAAAAAAAAAAAAGCCAAACAAATTCAATATTGTTCACAATTCAGTCTAATAGTTACTTCTTTTTATTGAGTACTGACAGAAGTCAGTCTCGATGCCTCGAGAGACTCCACATTAGATTCAGTCCCCAATTAAGTTTACAGTTCAGAGAAAACTGGAGAAGATGTTACAGAAGCAAACCACTCAGTGCCGTTCTCAGTCACAGGCTTTGCTGAGGATGTGTCCTTCCCCCGAGCCAGGAGAGGGGAGCTCCACGCCCGATGCAGAAGCACTCGTCTGGTGCAGATGAACTCCAGAACCCAGTAGAGCAAAGAAGAATGTGTTTATAAAGGAACTTTAGATGTCTCATAATAAATCTGATGTGCTTAAAAAATCCCTGAGGAGTTTTAAAAAGTCTGGATGTGTTTTCTCAAATAACTATTTAAAGCATATTAGAGTTTTTTAATTGCACTGGGGACTTTTCAAAGCATATCAGGACAAAACAGTGGAGTATAGGCCCCAATATGCTAATTAATAGATAGCTAGACCCCTGAAATAAAGCTGCAACACTCCATTAATCAGGCAGTAATTGAATTGGCACAGTGCTTTTGTGCAAACTACATGATAATTGAAAAACCAAACCTGGCAGCAGTGAGGGTAAGGTTCTCCACAATGGCGGGTCTGGGGCATCAGGCTTCCTGTCATCAGTGGACAGTTGGCCTTACTGTGGGGGGAGATGGGGTTGTAGAGCAAGAACATTGGCTGCTCTCTGAGTCCGGTGTAACTCTGTCTCCAGCCGAGATGGCCTTTTAGGTGTGTGATATCCAGTGGTCACAAGCATAACCCCACAGAAACACGCCTCATGGCTGATATGCTTCTCTCTGTTACCTAAAGACATCTGCCAATTAATGTGATTATAAAATAATAGTGAGGAACAGATGTTTCATTTGCTAATTTTATATCTGACTGTTTGAAAGCTAACTACCTGGGGATTTAACTGGCAAATACAACTTTGCTTACGAAAAAAGAAACAATGCATGCGTTTGTTTTTTCCCCCCACACACAGCTGATGTGGTCTAATTCTGGATATTGGTTGTCTATACTAAGTGCTCAGTGAGAGGGAGACTGATTGCTTCCAAATGAAGAGAAGAAAAATAGCATTTTAAACCCTTTTTACCCTTCAAACAAAACATTAAGCATATCGCTATACCCAAAAAAGGCTGTTGCAATAAAAGAGTTTAGCCTGTCATACTGTGATGATAATGGGTGGGAAAGATGTGGATAAGATGAAGATTGACATGAGTTTTCCATCGAGAACTTTGAAACAAATCATATGGAAAAGTTGGAAGACTTTTAACATTTGCCAGGCCTTTAACTGTACAGGTGGAGCGAAACGAATGTGAAAGGAAGGGCTTTAGGGAGCTGGCAAGAAATACTGTAAGAAATTTAGAAATTTAGAAAAAACATTTAAGTCATATTTTAATCAAATATTTTCATTCTCATTTACTCACTTGCTTCCCCAGCGAAGGTGTGTAGAGTGTGAAATGTACCTGAGATAGATTTTTCTTAGACGAGTCCCTTATTGGAATTAGACCCTTCCCACAGTCGTGACCCTTTGCTAGCTCTGTGGCAAGAAGTCAGCTCTGGAAGGGAGTTCCTTTTACTGCTTATGTTATTAACTACAACTTAATAAAGAGTCAGTAAGGAACAACAACAATAACAAAAAACCTTGGATTTGCCAATCAGATTTGCCCCTCACTATGTAGCATTAGACAAGTACCCTAACTACTCTGATTTACTTCCCTTTATCTGTGCAAAAAGGAATCTGTGTAAGAATAGGGTTTCAAATCCTTTCTAAATTTGCGCCCCCTTCCAAAAGTAATACCTCACTTTCCCTTTAAAATTTTCATATTTAGCAGCACCTGGGTGGCCCAGTCATTTAAGGAACCAACTCTTGGTTTCTGCTCAGGTCATAGCCTCCAGGCTCCTGGGATCAGGCCCCAATGGGACTCTGTGCTGACAGCATGGAGCCTGCTTGGGATTCTCTCTCTACCTCTCTCTCTCTGCCCCTCCCCTGCTCATGCTTGTTCTCTCTCAAAATAAATAAATAAGCTTTTAAAAAACAAAAAAATTTCATACTTATATATGTTGCACAAGGTGAAGAAACCATAAACCAAAGGCATACCATAAAGGGCTTTATTTTCAAATCTCAACTCCTCCCAAGGTTTGAAGAAGTAATTTACATGACAGTTCTGGCCGCCAGTGGTCCTGCTTTGGATCACGATATTCCGACATCAACAGAGCAAGGCCCAGAGCCAATGTCAGGACTTTAACACCAAAAGGGTTTGCACTGTGTGGGAGTGCCTTGTGTGTAAAACCTCTTGCTTGCAAAGTGAACTTTGTTATCAGTAAATGCATGTAAACTTTTTTCTTACTTTGTATGTAATGTGATAGAACATTAGCTAGCGTCCCGCCCTGCCCAATCCCCTCCCCATGCATCCCCATGGCCATCAATTAAAAAAATATGTCTATGCCACGGTTTAGTAGTCTTCCTTCTGTAAAAGAAAGCAATACACTTGACGGTTGATTTTCTTATTCAGAGCTCTTCTGAAGCCCCAAGGTGCTTGGTTTTTTTTATCTCAAGGTTTTATTTATTTATTTATTTATTTTATTTCTAGGAGAGAGAGAGAGAGAGAGCAGGGGAGGGTCAGAGAGAGAGGGAGCCACAGACTGAAACAGGCTCCAGGCTCTGAGCTGGCAGTCAGCACAGAGCCTGACGCGGGGCTCGAACCCACGAACCGCGAGATCATGACCTAAGGGAAAGTTGGACGCTTAACCGACTAAGCCACCCAGGCGCCTCTATCTTAAGGTTTTAAAGAGAGCTTTCTATCATCTTGTGCTAGCAAGCTTGTTTTGTTTGGTTTTTCCCTCTTGTCACAGGCTTTATTCCTCAGCCTCTGCTCGGGATGACTTTTCTCTTTGATACTGAGGTCATTCCCAGTCCTGCAGAAGAAGCTGCATGACTTCTGAATGACTGTTCATTTTTCAGCCTCACACGTTTCAGGCATCGCCAAGGCTGAATCTTCCCCACTCCCAGCCTTGACTTCTATCTCAATATTGCCTTAGAAAATGTTTGGGATCGGTTTCAAAACCTTCGTGACTCCTCCTTTGTTTTATTTCATCTTATGTCCAAGACTCCCAACTGTACCTCCAAAACAGAACTCATATTTTCCCACTTCTCACGTCTGTCTAGTCCCTATGCTTATGTAGTGGCTGCCCACCTGCCTCTCTGCTTCCACTCGTGTAACCACTCAGGTAGAATCAATATATAAATATCAATAGCCCTTTGGAAGATGTACTCATAGCCCACTACCCTTCCCCCATTGAAAAATCTACCGCTTGTGGGGTGCCTGAGTGGCTCAGTCGGTTAAGCCTCAGACTTCTGTTCATGTCGTGACTTCATGGTTCATGACTTCCAGTCCCTCATCAGGGCTCTCAGCTCTCAGAGCAGAGCCTGCTTGGGATCCTCAGTCCCCCTCTCTCTGCCCCTTACCCGCTCATACTCTTTCTTCCTCTTTCAAAAATAAACAATAAAAAAAGGTAAAAACATACCAGTTGCTTCCCATTGTGGTTAGAATAAAATTCAAACTCCCCACTGTGATGTAAAAGACATTAAATCATGATCTGCTCCTCATTTTCCTTTCTTATGCCTCCTGTCCCTCCCACCAGCCTCCCTCTCAACAGTGAGCTTGGCCACATTTGCTCTTCTGTAACTACCATTGTGCTCTGTTGGCCTGCAGATCTTGCGTTAACTATCCCCTTTCCTGGCATGTTCCTCCCTGGGCTTTGTACATGCTGATTTCTTCTGTCCTTCAAGCTCCAGCTCAAGGATCATTTCCTTTTCTCTCCTCATAAGCTCTCCATGCCTATCGACATCCCTCTCCACCTCTATTGATTATATACATTATTGCTTACCACAGTCTCAATTCTTCTGCTTCATCGGTTTACCTTTGTATTGTTTGTCTCCCCCAGCAAGAATGTACCCTCCTTGAGGGACTTTGGCGGTACTTTTCCTTGCCACACTCTGAATGCCTATGACAATGCTCAATAAACACTCGCAAAATGGATAAAAAATAATATTTCCACTGTAAGCATATGCTTGTAGTCTGTGCAACTGTTGAGGAGTTACTAGCCCAGTGGTAGACACACATACTAAGACTCAGGGTCTCTTCCAAGTGTTTTCAGGAAAAGAAAAGAAATCAATAACTGCCCCCAAATTATCATTCCTTTTGCTTAAAACACACACACACACACACACACACACACACACACACACACACAAATTGAATTTTTAACGCAAGTCTCTGTCAATCAAATTCGACTCCATGGGAACAGATATAGGGAAATCAATCTATTTTAAGACAAGAATAAAAGAAAAATAAAGAAGCTTCTGTTTCAAGGGCTGGCCAAAGATTTCATAAAGGGCCAGAAAGTAGTAAATATTTTAGGCTTTGCAGGCTATATGGTCTTCATTGAAACTGCTACTCAGTTCTACATTTGAAGTCAAAGAGCCGAATGTAGATAAATGGATGGGTGTGGCTGTGAACCATTAAGACCTCATTTATTGACACCGAAATGTGAATTTCATATAATTTTCAAATGTCATGAAATATTATTCTTCTTTTGATTTCTTCAGCCATTAAAATGTGAAACCATTCTTTCTTTCTCATGGGCTATAGTAAAAATGGGCAGTGGGCCAGATCTGCCCTGTGGGCTCTCATTTGCCAGCCTCTTTTAGAAGTGTTGAATGTCCCTAACTCCTTCTTGTTTAACTTGCAGAGAATTGATATTTGCCTTAACTTCGAGTTTCTAGCTGCTCATTCTGTGCATAGAGTCTGCATCTTCTGAAGCCATTTGCATCTCTGACTTTGTTGGCTAAGAATCCTCTGTGAGTATCAAAGTCATGAATCCCTTTCAAAGCTAAAATGACTTCGTTTCCTGATAACCCTAGAAAATCCCCCTTGTATAGGAATGGAAGAAATGCCCTTCTCTGTCCTAGCTTTCCCAGTGGGTGGCATCTGTTTTCGGAGGATTATTTCCATAAATCAATATGAGCCTGTATGCATTCTACATCGTTCTACCCTGTCATGCTACACCATGCCACACCATCTATTCTATTGTTCCTTCCCTCCTTATCTCTTTCCTTCTGAGAGCCATTTTACTCCTATCCCTTTCCCAGCCTATATGTGCAACCTGTGTTCTAGCTCCATTCCCATCTGACCGTGTCACCTCCTGTTTATTGCCCGAGCAACCGCAGCTGTCTCCTGCCCCCTCAGTCTTTCCCTCTCCTGTATCTTCCTGCACATACTTGCTCAACACCCTAAATCTTGACAAACCTTCATATCCTTCCTGCCTTCCTTTAAACTGTTGTCCTATTTAAGTCATCCCTTTCATCCCCAACCTACTTAAAAAGATGCCATATGTCATTTTATCACCAACTCTTCTACCTACTATTGCTGCAGAGCAAACTTCCCTAAAACCAATTATCTTGGGGGGAAAAAGTGTTATGTATCTTGCTTATGAACTCACAATGTGGACACGGCCGAACAGGGACATCTCAGCTCTAGTCCAGGGAGCACCAGTTGGAATAACTCAAGTGGCAGCTAGAGGATCTATCTTTAATGGCTCCCACATGGCCAGGAAGTCAGAGCTTGGCATTCCATGGGCTTCTTGGGTGACCACAGTATGGTGTCTGTGTGCCAACACCAGGCATTCAAGAGACAGGAAGGGACACTGCCAGGCTCTTAAGGCATACAGAGTGTTAACAGTGTTATGGGAACAGCACTGGGGCCATGTTTAAAAACCTCTCCTTAAAATTCCTTTGGTAATAGTACTATTAAACACCAACCTACCAGATCCAGGGATTTCTTTTTAGTATTTCTTCCATGTGACCCCTTCTCTTAGCTGACAGTCTCAGGCCCTTTTTTCTCTCTGTATTCTCATCTTTTTTAGAACATGGGATATTGTTTTGTCTTTACTCTCTTTTAGCCCTTGATGTGTTTCTCCACTTGACATTTTCACTTTCCTTCCTTGTTCATGTATCTTAAATATTGGAATTCTCCTGGGATTGATTTTTGTCTTCCTTCTAGGCGTTCTTACTGAGTCCTATAGCACAAATTAACCTCTATCATCTAGTGACACCTGATTTGTGTTTGAAATTCCACCCATTTTTCTGTGTTTCAGAACTTCTTTTGTAAGTATGCCATGCAGTGCAAATATTCATATTAAATGTGAAAATATCAGAGATACACTCTGGCTATGTAGAACTCTCTGCCTTTTGAACATTGCCCATCCTTGAATGACTCTGTACCTTCACTCATGCTGTGATCTATACCCAGATCACTTCTTACCCTTTTGGATGAACCAAGTCATGGTTTCATGGTTCATGAGTTCGAGCCTGGCATCGAGCTCTGCACTGGCCGTGTGGAGCCTGCTTGGGATTCTCTCTCTCTCTCTCTCTCTCTCTCTCACACACACACACACACACACACACACATAAGTTCTCTCTCTCTCAAAATAAATAAATAAACATTTAAAAGTATAGCTAAAATAGATTGCACTGTATGAAACCTCCCTGATTCCTAGGCAGAGTAAATTGCTCTGAGCGGGTGCCCATAGCACTTTGTTCTTTGAGCATGAGACATCATCTTAGTTGCAATTTTGTTTGATTATAACCTTCAGCCCCTGCTCATTCACTGCTTATGCAGCATAATTGAAGGAATAAAATATGCCTGTGACTTAAAAAATGTGGAGTATTCATTTTCAGAAAAGTCCAGATATGAATTAAAGGGAGTCAATTACTTTGGTGTGTTTTTACTTGTGTGAAACTAAAACTGGAGTTTTATTTTGGTTTCATTTGGAGAGGGAGTGGGGGTGAGTGAACCTTCACGATGGAGGGCAAACTCTACTTTTTTAGACTAGAATAATGTGTCTCTTCACTTAGCAACCAAGGTGGCTGAAACAAATATATCGAGACAAACTTCTTGTTTCCCTATTTGACTTTAACTAAGTTTTGAGAAATATGGGATGTGTCCATTGGTCACTTTTCCACTTCAGGCCATTTGTAATTAAAAGCAAAACTGATAAACATCCCGCGCCCTTTATTTCTGGCTCAAGTTGTCATGTGGACATCTCCTGCAGACACAGGTCTGAACCAAAAATGCTGGTGACTATTTTGAAACTGTCATTATATAGCTTAGCCACAATCTGAATAACATTAGCTACACAAAGGGCTCTAAGGTAGCAAAGAGCTATTATGGTTACAGAATGTATGAGAAGCCGAGGTCTTTGATTCAAACACAAAGAAACTTACCTAACATTTTTTTTCAACAGTTTCATCCTCTTAAGTATGTGGAACTTCCAGACTTACAGAGGAAACTCTATACTTAGAGTTGGCCTGTCTTTAAAAAAATTTTAGTAACACATTGGGTAATATTTTCTTGAGATATCCTGTTTCTTTTAATCATCGTCCCCATCCCACCCCCCCTTCACTGGAGAGTTTCCCATTATTCGGCAACATATGGATGAAACATTTTTTTCAGTAATCATGTCTGAACAAAGTAATCATTCTCTCATTAGCCAATTATTCTTCAAAATCAAATGGAACAGACATATTTGCTAAGACAATTTAGTTTAATAAACCCTATGGAATCAGATCTCACATACCTTCTGTTCAAATGGTTTAATTCAAAGATTACAATATAGATAACAAGTGGTTCCTTCCTTTCTTTTCTCTTTCTTTCTTTCTTTCTTTCTTTTTGGTGGTACATCAACAACGTTTGTTCTCAAGAAAGCAGCTAGAGATGGGATGAAAACTAGGTTTTTAGAAGATGTAAAGATAAAAGGAGGAGAATGTTTGCTTATGTGCAGAGATCCCTTATCCATCCAGCTCCAAAAGACTTCTTCTTTCTTCCCCTCCTGTATCATCAAAAGTCCGTGATTTATTTCAGCTCTTCTTTCAGATGTTGGATCAACATCCTGACCAAGGAGATGAAGGGGGAGTGGTTTGTCCAGTTGTGTTTTCCAGAAGGATGTGATGCAGTCTTTGGGAAAGGTAAATTATCTCAGAATTTCTGTAACCTCTCTAGTTCTGAAGGGTATCTCCAAGCAATGGGAAAATGAGAAAGCATTTTCAGCATATCACTGGGGTGGAGGCAGGAGAGAAAGGAGTCTTATGCTCTGTCGTGTTTTTACTCCATGATTGTTTGCTGGTATTTTACTGCATGGTGTTCTATGTGAATTTTTTATTCCCAAGTTATTCTGATGATTCACTGTGTGTCTTTGCTTTGATACAGAAGAGGCTTCCTCTAGCTCTTATTGCATTTCTGTTTGTGGCTGACTTTCTGGGGGTTTATTTTAGGCATTCAATTTTGCAGTTTCTTTTCTTTTCTTTTTTAAGGTTTATTTTATTTTTGAGAAAGAGAGGGAGAGAGAGAGAGAGAGAGAGAGCCTGAGCAGAGGAGGGACAGAAAGAGAGGGAGACACAGAATCTGAAGCAGACTCCAGGCTCTGAGCTGTCAGCACAGAGCCCCATGCGGGGCTCCAACTCACAGTAAGATCATGACCTGAGCCAAAGTCAGAGGATTAACTGACTAAGCCACCCAGAAGTCCCCAGGTTTGCAGTTTCTGATCTTTTTGGCTGTGCAAGTCAGAATACATACCAATAGAATTCTGGGTTTCCTGCCAAAATTTAAGGAACACCAAATATCTTCAGGTAAAGTCTTAACACAGTACAAATAATTAAGGCAAATCCTGAGAACAAAAATTCTTAAGTACCAGTGCTTGCTCCAGGTATCAAAAAAAAAAAAAAAAAAAATAGCTCGCTACCAGACAAAACATTGAAAGCTTATAGCTCTAGTCCTTCCTTGGCAGCTAATTGGTAATGGAAATATAAGCTAGAAATCTACTTCTTTCTGTACCTCAGTTTCTTTTCCTGTAAAACTGGTTCTTCTGCTCTGAAACTCTATGATCCTTTGTGTTCATTATCATACAACTTTGCACATTTTCTAAAAGAACAAACAAGGACAAGTCTGTCAACATCAAAAGTAACAGTAACAAAATACACAATGCCTTTAATTTAAACTTCAAGTACTCACAAGTGAGAAAGACACACACATACACACAGAAACACACACAATAATATCAACATACAATACATTACACAATTATTTAAATGATCTCATATCCCTACACTGGTTTATCCATACCAACGGGGTGATGTTTTACTTCCAGTAACTTTTTAAAAAAGTTTCTTGTCCGGGCTGTTAAACACCATGACTGAGTCTCATGTTTAAGCCATTACTGACTGCTGCCACAGTTATCTGTACTGGGTAGATTGGGGTGACAGCTGTCGCTGCCGCAGGGTGCATTTTTTATAATAGTTTTATGATTCACCCTTTGAGAGGAAGATTTGGACACCTGATACCAGCCTGTGATTTTCCCCCTGTAATTTCCAGAATGGGTAAAACCAAATAACAGCCTCTAGGACTCACGGGTCTCATGCCAAGTGTTTCAGAAATGACATCGGTGGGAATTGAAAACCATATTCTTTTTTTTTTTTTTTTTTTGTCAAGTATATGCTGATCACTTTCATTTGCTAGCACTAGTTGATGATGGGAATGGGGTGGAGTCTGGCTTTCCTTCAAAGTCATAGCAAAGCCATAGTTTTTCTCCCCATTTCACTTCCACATGATTATGGAGGTGTTGACCAATGATATGTCAGCTCAGTGTCAGCAATTTTCATGACAAATATGTGGTCTGTAAAAAAAAATCTGTTCAACAATATATTGAGTGTGCTTTCCTTAAAATCCAGAATATCCTTAAAATATTTGGCTTGTACATATGCACAATTTATTATTATTATTTATTTATCTAGAGAGAGGGAGCATAAGCAAGAGTGAGGGGTAGAGAGAGAGAATCTCATGCAGGCTCCTCTCAGCACAGAGCTCAATATAGGGCTCCATCCCATGACCCTGGGATCATGACCCGAGGTGAAATCAGGAGTCAGTCCCTCACCCGGCTGAGCCACCTAGATGCCCCAACATGAAAAATTTAAGTGCAAATAGGAAAGGATATGAGAAAAATTGATTTTTTTTAGGTAGCTTGGTATTGATAGTGCACAAGCTGACAGGAAAGAGGGAATTAGTTTCCCCCTTGACTTTCGGTGTTTTTCTAAGCTTTGGCTTCAATCAGACTGACTCAGGGTTCTGGGAAGGCTGTTGGTCTTCAGCCTAGGTCCAAAGTGTGTCCTCTCTCCATCCATGGCTTCCTTCTTCTCCTCTCTGGCCAGTTCCCAAAGAACGGCAGACTGGTGACCACACCATTCTGAACAGTTGACATTGAAAGGGGTAAATGTAAACACCCTGCCCCGCCCCCCCATGTCAGCACTGAGATCAACAAAGACAGCATTGGGCATCCTGCCAGCACCTGAGATGACAGTCATCATATAGTCAGTGTAGTGCAAAAGAAGATGAGCTGCTGCTTTGTAAGCATGAACCATTTTACATGGAGGCTAAGAACCTCGGGCAGCATGACCTGTGTCAAGAAGTCAAGGTGAAGAACAGAGGCAATGAAGAACAGCTACCAGCGTCTCTGTAGGTTCACTTTCCCTCAGCAAGTTGAACTTAAGGTCTCTGGAAGAATGTTCTAAAGTTCTCTGAGTCAAATGGGAAAAAAAATTAAGCTCCTGTATTCCTCAGAGCGTAACCAGGCCCCTCAAAGGCACAAACCTCAGCAGGAGGCATACTGGGATGAGATCCTCTGGTCAAGCAGTAGTGTTGTTGGGACCAGTCCAGGTAAAATAGAGGTACATGGGGGAGACAGTGCAGGATCTAGGCTGCAGCGGGAGCCTGACTTCCAGTGCTTGGGAGAGGAGTGTCTGAGGATATGTGAGAAGCTTCAGAGAAATGGGAACTGCGTCAAATGATCTTGAGAAGAACAGAGAGAGAAACATCACCAACTTTTGGGAGTCATGACAGAAGACATTACCATGGTCTGTATATAAGAGCATGCAAATGAAAGCAAAGGGGGCCATAAAAATTAAACCTCCTAAGCCACTATGGCTGCAGGATAGGGCTCGCCAATGGCAAAAGGATAAAAATTTTGGCAGCCTAAAATCCCCAAATCTAATGTTTCTTTACTGAAAGTACTGATAAAGTATGAGCTACGAGGCTGGGAGCCAGGGGCAGCTGGGTGTCTCAGCTGGTTGAGTGGCGGACTTAAGCTCAGGTTATGATCTAAAGTTTTGGGGGTTTGAGTCCCACGTTGAGCTCTCTGCTATCAGCGCAGAGACCACATTGGATACTCTGTTCCCCGTGCTCTCTGCCCCACCCCTGCTTCACACTCTTTTTCTCTCAAAAATAAATAAACATTAAAATACTAAAATAGAATAAAATATGAACTAGGGAAGAACAATTGATAATATCATTTAGGAAAATTAGAGGTAATGTAATTTGAAATGGATTTCTCCTTAAGAAAATCTAAGGTATTTGTAAACCTTAGAAATAATACAACTATTAACCTGCCATATGAATGTATAAAGCACAAGGGGGTATTGAACTACAGAGCTCTATGCTCCATACAATTCAAAATAAATGCCAAATAGAGTGTTACCGACTTAGAAGGTTTCCTGTATTCTAATCCTAATAAAGACTGGGATATGTGGAAACAATTTGGGTTTGGAGTCTAAGTATCTCAGGTTTGCATTCGACCTGTATTGGCTGTGGACCTTGAGTGTGCTGCTAAATTAACCTAAACTTTGCTCATTTATTCTTCAGAAAGTAGAGATAAGAATACATGCATCACAAAGCTGAAAGGAGGATTAATTTCCATGGCATTTCAACGGGTTTATGGTCCCATCTTTGCTGGGAGCAGATGTGAAAAGAATTGACCTTTCTCCAATCAATACTTCCAACATTGCTTTTGGACCTCTGGTCCTAGTCCCTTAATGAAATCTTGGGTAGATCTCTTAAAATTTTGATTACATTGAGCCTTAAAACATTGTTTGATTTAAAACTTTAGTCTGAAATTTGATTTAACTCTGTCCTTAGCCCAAATGCCAAGGTCAAGCTAAGCTAAAACATTGACTACCTTGAGCATGCTATGATCTCTCTCTGGGTGATCTCTCCTCTTCCCTCTCTCTTCAAGGACTAGCTGTGCCCATGTTCTCATAAGGCATGGGAAGAGAGGGAAAGGAACTTGTGTCTGTAAATAGCTGCTTTCTTTGGTAGTGCTCTTCCTGTTAGTTAATGCTGCTTCTCAGACTCTTACTGATAGAGTGTTGATATTCTCTGTGGCAGGCATCTAAGGAGGCTTCATGTAGAAGTTTTCCAGAGGGGCTATGGTACCGTACAGTGGCTGATGTGGGAGGTGCAGATCTATTGGGCATCTCCCTAACCTCTTCTAGCTCTGTGTCCTAAAGCTTTTTGGGGGCAGTACTAGAAAGATGGCTCAATCCTACCTACTGTCTATGATGGGCCAACCCCTTGACTACATGGTCCATGAAAATGCCTGCCTTGTCAGCCTGACAGGGTATGAGCTTTTCAGACACCACAGCTTTTCAGTTCTCCTCCTTTCATCACATAGATGATGCAACATGCTGACAAATTCACTGGGCTCCTGCTGGACCCCTAAATGGGAAACAAGAACATAGTGTCTTCCATCTTGTGGACACCTCTGTTACTGAATGAGTAGATCTCTTGGAACTTTTCTTCATTTGGCTTGGGGGCATGGGGGTTTCCCCTTGCCAAAAAAACTCCTCTCCCACAGGTTCATGACTCTAAGGAGTCAGCAAGGACTGCAGCTCGATAACCAGGGGAATGATCAGGTGGCAGCATGACTGTTGTTTTCACTGTTTTTAGTAAGACCTCCACAGTACTGTGCGGTGTGAATCCCTTGCTTTCTTAGAGTTTCCTTCTCTCTGTTTCTATTAGCCATCTGTGTTTTCACGTTGCCCACTTTTTCCATTAGTTATAGTTATCTTAAATTCCCAGTCTGATGATTCCAAATCTCTGTCATAGCTGAGTCTGGTCCTTAGACTTGTGTTGTCTCCCCAAACTGTTTTTGGTCTTTCATCAGGTCTTGTAACATTGTTTTTTTCTGGACTACCAGACAGGATGTACTGAGTACAAAGAATGAGGGCAAACAGGCTTTTCATTGAGGTCTTTTGTTTACCTCGCTAGGGTTTAGGCCGTGTTTACTGTCTGCTATAGATAACATCTGGGGAAGCTAAACTTTCCTCATGTCCTTGGTTTCTCTTCTCTGTTGTCTTGTGGTTTCCCTAGAGATTCCTTCTTCAATAGGAGCAGAATCTTGACTCTCTTTCACTTTAATGCCCACGAGCTGCCCTATTGCTGTGATAGCAACATGTGGAGGAAGGGAAAACATTCTGTAATCCTGTGATTAGGTCCCAGTATTTTAGTGAGCCCGAGTTGGAATGTCTTTTGCCATACATTGAAGACAAGAGGGGGCTAGAATTGGATACTGGGTATTGGGTACAGCATTGGGTAACCGCATATTGGTTAGGCTATGGTAAAATCATTTCTCTCAAGGGGTGGCCTTTGTTAAGGAGAAAAGAAAGCTCTTGGTATATTTCAGATGCTTACTTTTTTGTCTTTCCATGTCAGAAGAGGTGTTTTCTCTAATTTTCATATTGAGAACCTAAGTGGACTCCTAAAGGTAAAACTCATAAAGTTTGGGGCCTCCCAAAGCCTGGGACCTCTCATGCTAATCCATGCCCAGTTTCCAGCAATTGGTCCACTACCTGGTAAGTGAGCCTACCAGTTGCTAAGCCCAGCATGGCTTCTGCACCCCGTAAGTTGTGATTCCTATATCCACCTGTCTACCCAACTTCTGGGCTGGTGGTTTCTTTTGTGATCTCAGTCCTCTGAGGGATCTGAAAGAAGTTGATTTTCAGTATGTGCAACTTTGTTCTTGTTGTGAGAAGGGTAGTGATGATTTCTAAGATCTTTAATTATTGGACCAGAAATCACAAGTCAAGAGCTTGCTCTTGGCTTTGTTTCCTAGTGCCAAAAACAGGAAAAGAAGTTAGTGTCATCTTATAAATCCTTTAATCTTGTAGTTGAAAATGTAGGATTCATGAAAACATTACTCTGGATGCAAAGAACCATAAAAAATACAAATATAGCAAGAATCAATATCTGTAGCCAGAACCATGTTTTTTTTTTTTTTAAATGTTTCTACTACCATTCTGAAGATTTATGACTTCGAATTTTTACTGAATAATGACTAAATATTTGTCTTGCAGGAATGGAAGTAAAAGGCTGACAGGAATGGACAAAAATTCAGACACATCACTGAGATAGTTGTATTTTATGCCAGCCCCTTTTTAAAAAGAATTTTTAGTGTTTATTTGTTATTGAGACAGAGAGAAACACAACATGAGTGGGCGAGGGACAAAGAGGGAGGGAGACACACAATCTGAAGCAGGCTCCAGGCTCTGAGCTGTCACCACATAGCCTGACCCGGGGTTCAAACCCACGAACCGTGAGATCATGACCTGAGATGAAGTCAGACACTCAACCAACTGAGCCACCCAGGCACCCCTATGCCAGCCCCTTTTTGAACAGCGTACATGTGAAGAGCCCTCACCTGTCCCTCTGTTTTGGTCTATCTATGGGCAGAGTGCCTGTCCAAGTCAAAATGTGGCCCTAAAGATAAAAGGTGGGAAGCTCTAAGTCACTGTCCATTTCCACCGCCTAAAAGTAAACGGGATCTATTTATCATCTATCAATCTATCATCTATTGATCTATCTAACTACATTCTAACCATGATGTTTCTGTTGTGTTCTTCTACATGAAAACTGCTGGTGTTGTGATTAGAAAGTAAATTCAAGAATGTTATGTGGAAGGACCATCCATTAGGGTAACCGAACATTTGAACTTCTAGAGGGTTTTGTAAAATGTGCGTTGGGACCAGCTTTTGGGGGATGAGAGAAGAAGAATTCATTCATCAGCTTGTGTCTTCCATTCGTCAAGAGATGCCATGTAAGCATTGCCCTCCCCATGACTTCTGAATTCTGTATGCTTGAACACCGAGGGGACGCATTTTTAAGACTGAGGTGTCAGAGAGTCAGGCCAGGGAGCAGCATTGGTTGGGCATGAAGCTTACCATTGCTACATGTGTATGAAGATGGTCCTATCAATGTTTGGGGTTTAAGTGGATTTGACAGTCAGGTTTGAGATAGTGTGATACTGCTGCTTACAGGCATCTACCCCATATCCTGGGAGTTCAGTGGCGATTACAGAAATCTTGAAAATGGATCCAGGAAGGAGCTAGCTATTTTGCTTCTATTTTCTCTGAACACCTTTAAAAAAAGGTGCTAGGGCTACATTCAATAGTGTCTCAGACCACTGGATGGTTTTTTTTTAGATAAAGTGTGTTTTTTAGATAAAATGTGTTGCCAAATAATCTATCCAGAACATTTCCCTGACGAAAGAACAGAAAACAGTGTTCACATTTATTTATTCAAATTACTCAAATTTCAGAGTATGTTCTGGTAAAGAGAAACAGTTTCCTGGTTAGTTGAATTTAGGTATCTTTTTATTTCCAAATAGAAATTCTCCCTTCCCACCCCCCCCATATATCCATATATATATTGGTGTATGTATAAGTATTGATAAAAATACATGGAAAGTATATATTTGAGAGAAATGCCTATACAGTAAACCTTGCATTGCAAGCATAATTTGTTCTGGACACATCCCTCTAATGTAAAGCACTTGTACATTAAAGCTAATTTCCCCATAAGAAATAATGGAAACTCAGATGATTCCTTCCACAACCCAAAAATATTCATATAAGAATGATTACAATACAAAATGATAAAGCAATTACAAAACATAAAGAAAAATAAACAAATTAGGCCACACTTATCTTTGAAAACCTTTGTGGCTGGTGTGAGGGAGACAAGAGAGAGGAGGGCTGTTGTGCAGGATGACTTTAACTTTCACTAACAGTATCACTGCTATCTATTGGCTCAATGTAATCTTTTTCTTTTTTAAAAACAAAATTTAATGTTTACTTACACTTTTGAGAGAGAGACAGAGACAGAGACAGAGCATGAGTGGGGAAGGGGTAGAGAGAGAGGGGGACACAGAATCCAAAGCAGGTTCCAGGTTCTGAGCTGTCAGCTCAGAGCCCGACACAGGACCTGAACTCACAAACTATGAGACCATGACCTGAGCCAAAGTCAGACACTTAACCGACTGAGCCACCCAGACGCTCCTGGAATTGTTTTTGTTTTTGTGCCGCTTTAACAAGGAACCTATCCAATGACCCTCTGCTTTTGCCTCCTTTTGAGGATTTCATGGAAATGTGACATTGCACTGTCGTCAAACAGATTCATTGCTCGCACTGCTTACAGCCTTATTCAGATGATACTTTTCTACAAAATTTCACACTGTTTCCCACATTTTATACCTCTCCTTAATCTTATTTGAAGGGAGGGATCCCTCCTCCTTTTTCTACTCCTCTGCAGATTAGATGCAGATATAGATTTCTTATAAAATCTTGCAGTTTTGGTCACTCACATATCTCCTTCATGCTTCTCGATTTCTTTCTTAACGTTCACTTAATCATCTCCTTCTTCTTATCTTTCTTTTCAACCATTTTTCTGCAAGGGGGCCATTACATATGCTCACATAGATGTTGACTACAGAACAGTATTAATAAACTCTTGTCATATACTGTATTTAATGTAACTGGCAATAAGGCAGCAGAGGAAAAGGTCTCTATCTCCAGGTAACCAGACCCAGAAAGAAGCAAACAAAGCCTTCCTAAGCTTACTCTTGTATTGAAAAGCAAAAGACTATCAATAAGTGCTTTAAAGTGACAAGAAAATACACTAGTGCCAGTTGTGGGCACCTTCCAATGATCTGAAAAATCACTCATTTCTGCCAAACACAGAGCCTGAGACAGAGCATCTGAGCATGAGAGCTGATCACGCACAATCCCACAAAGAGGGAGAGAGAGAGAGAGGGAGAGAGGGAGAGAGGGAGAGAGGGGGAGAGAGAGAGAGAGAGAGAGAGAGAGAGAGAGAGAGAGAGAGAGAAGAACCTTATTGGCTCAGTTGTGATCATGTGACATTCAGCATCACATACTACTTGTATTGCAGGACAGCTCTGGTTTATCAAGTTAAAATTTATTAGAAATATTTGCTCATCTTGCAGAACACTAGCAGAACAAATTACTAACAACCCAAGGTTTTACTGTATTTGAAAGAAATCTGTATATATGTATATGTATATAATCAAGGAAAATGTGCGCACACACACACACACACACACACACACACACATACAAACAGAGAGAAAGATATTTTTCCCCCTCAAAATGAGCTATCTCAACTCAAGTATAAGAAACATAAACAGAATATTAACTTAAGGCATACTTAAAGGTTAAAATATAGGAAATTTAGGTTTCTTTTTAGACATATATTTTTCCTGTGGTGTTCTTTCTGATATCTAAGATTTAACATTTACTGCTGTCCTTTTGGTAAAAGAAAAAAAAATAAAGCAACTTCTTCACTTTCATATTTCCTGATTCCTTGATCAACTTTTCAAACACATCTAATTTCATTAAGGACCACCTAAATTCCCTCATGGGCCCACCTAGTCTCTTATCTTCTTTTGCAAAATAGATGAAAGAATACATTTAATTCTTAAGATGACATCACTTTGTCAACAAATTACCTCTCTCGGTCTTTCAACATTCTACTGTCTTCTTTGCTGACCCCTCATCTTTGAAAAATGTTCTGATATTTATGTAAACTTTTCTGTAATTTTCCTTTTATTTTTCACCTTTGCTTTTCTGATATATTTTTTTACACTTGACTTCCTTCTATAATCTTCTCAGTTACTTCTATACTTGGTGTTTTGTATCTCATATATTGGTCTCCTTTACTCTGGTAACCATCTGCACCTCCTTAAGTATCCCTGTTGACCTTGAACCATTCTGAACATATTTATTGGTATGTGACATTCCCAACCCTTGGGTATACATTAATTTGTCATCTAATATTTCCATTTCTCCTATCTGGTCTTTGTAGAATTCCATTATTTTGTCCCACTGATTGCTCCAACCTCTTATCACACTTTTGCAAAGAATGCATGCTTCTTGAAACATGGCATTTAAAAAAATCATTATTCAGTGTTTGGATCCAAACTAGGATCATTTCTTTGGTTGGAGTCACTATTTCACAGAGGAGGGTCCTAAACTGGGCATAGAATATTGTATTTTTTTAGTTAATTTTCTTTAGACAAGAAATATAGATCATGGCACTTAAACAGACTTTGTTTCTTCTAACATAGAGGAAGTATGGGGCACCTGGGTGGCTCAGTCAGTTAAGTGTCCTACTCTAGACTTTGGCTCAGGTCATGATCACATGGTTCTTGGGTTCAAGCCCCACCTCAGGATCCTCACTGGAAGCATGGAGGTTGCTTGGGATTCTTTCTCTCCCCCTCTCTCTTCCCCTCCTCCTCTGGTACTTGCTCTTTCTCTCAAAATAAATAAATAAATAAATAAATAAATAAATAAATAAATAAATAAATAAAAATACAGTACAGGAAATGTGATCACCAGGTTCATCACCTTTATGTAACAGAGGTGCTTGCAATCTGTCTCATTTGAGTGAACAGCAGGTTCATTACCAAATAAAGGCATTTCCTGCTTATTTCTTTCCTTTCCTGCAGTGATTTTCTGCTCATGATCTGTCATTGTTCTACTCCACCATTTTCCCTAAACTTACTTTTGAGTCTCTTGCCTTGTATGCAGCTGGGGGCTAAAAGTAATTTTAAAACCAACTGATATGAAAATTGGATTGTAATCAAATACAATTTGTGCATTTCCTTTTACAAATGTTAGTTTAAAAAGAATAGGAATTTCATTATTTTTTGAGGATGTTTCCTAGAAAGTAAGCTTGAATATTACTGGCATGTCTTTTTTCTTCTCAACTCTGACCTCTGGGCATGCTTTTGTTTTGTTTTTTCTACTTGTGCCAGCTAAAATTAATTTCTTTCTGTTCTTTACAATGAAAACTCATAAATTTCAGCTTTGGTCAAGAAGTCTTCTACTAAAAGTGAACTGCTGATTTTTTTTTTCCAGTTTCACCTCCAGGCACAAACTCATATCGTCATGTGGGATAGTAATATACGTGTTTCGGTACAATCATACACACAATCGTTTTTCCTTTTTCTAGTGCTGTGTCCATTGTCAACTGAACCATCAATGGCTGAAAACCTGAACATGTTTTAGATCAGAAACTTATTGTTTTCTAGTCTGTGATTATATATATATTATAATATATATATATAATTTATATATATTTATTTATTTTCTAGTTTGTGATTAGAAAGTTGCAGGGGTACAATGTGATGAAAGAGTGTCGTGTTAGGAATACTCTAGCCTGGTTCAAATCTGAGTTCAATCACTTACAATGAACCCGCAGACTATTTTTGTCACCTCTCTGAATCAACATGCCCCTCTATGAAGAAGTTATGTGTACTGCAAAGTTCCTGTGATGGCTAGAGATAGTATTTGAACCTAACTGCCATTGGGGAGTTGAGGTATTGGTATCGAAGATATTTAACAAGTATAATTAATTGCGATCGAACATATTCATAGTCTTTGAGCTATTTTACAGATCCTCCAAAGAAATTGTCTTATATTATCAAACAAATAGCCTGTGAGTTGGAGGGCAAACCATTGTCCTCTAATTTTACATTATTTAAAGGCAAATTGCATCTAGACATGAACTTACATTTAACTTTTTAGAGTGTTAAATAAATCCGGGATTACAAGTATAAAATTGGAACTTTTTTCGTTTTGCTTTGCTGAACTTTGAAATGCTTGACATTAATTGCTAATGATTTTGAGCGTATGATTGTATGAAGACATGTTTAGGGCACAGACAAAATGTGTCACACATGACATAGAGCAAAAGTGCAAACACGCAAAGGGAATATGGTTTTCCTCAAGCTGCATTCATCATCTCTCTCAAGACCAGGATTCCCTGGCTCCAGGCCAGTGGTTCTGAAACTTGACTTTTATTAAAGTAACCTAGAGGTACAAACTGCTAGGTCCTACCCCAAAGGTTTCTGATTTAGTAGATCAAAAGCAGGGCTGAAAAATTTTGCATTTCTAATGAATTCCCAGGTGATGCTGAGGGTGCTGCAGTTTCAGGTACCCACCACCACAACCAAGATACCAAATTGTTTCATCACCTCAGAGATCTTTCTTGTGCTACACTTTTACAGTTCACCCATCCATTCCGACCTCCTCTACCATCCCAAACCAAAGACAAATGCTCACCTACTTTTCAACTCTAGTGTTACCGTTTTGAGAACAGTATATAAGTGGAATTACATAGCGTTCTACCTTTAGAGATTTACTCGGCATCATGCTCTTGAAATTGAACCATGTTGTTGGGTGTATCAGTAGTTCATTCCTTTTTATTCTTAGGTAGTATTCAATGGTATGAATGTATCAGTTTGCTTAAATATTCACTTATTGAGAGATTTGCTGGTTTTGTGGAATTTGGAGCTATTACTAAAGAAGCTGCTATGAACAATCATGTACAGGATTTTGTGTAGATACAAGTTTTCCTTTCTCTGGCATGAATGCAAAGTGCAGTTCTAGGTTATATGGTAAACGTGTGTTTCCTTTTTAAGGAATTGACAAACTTGTCCTGAGGGGTCATCAGCAATTATTATCAGCATCCTGAGCAATATTTGATTGTCACTATTTTTTTTTTAGATATTCTGACAGGTATGTAATAATATGTCATTGTGGTCTTAGTTTGCAGATTTTTAGCCTTTTAATTTAATTTTTTTATCTTTGTCCCTCTTTTTTAATTTAAATTTTAGTTACTAAACATATAGTGCAATATTGATTTTGGAAGTACAACTCAGTGGTTTATCATTTGCATACAATCAATTTGCATTTTTATTTGTCATACATATAACTTTGGTGAAATATGTCTTCATGTCCTTTGCATATTTTATTAGATGGCTTATTTTTTTTACCATTGAGTTTTGAGAATTCTTTATATATTCTAGATGTGAGTTCATTATAGGAAATGTGGTTTGCAAACATTTTCTCCCAGATCTTAGTTTTTCTATTTTCCCCTTAGCAGGGAATTTCCCAGCACAAAAGTTTTTAATTTGCATAAGGCCCAACTTTATCAATCATTCTTTTGTCGATTTTGCTTTTGGTGTCATGTCTAAGAATTTTTACCAAATCATAGAACCTGAAGATTTATTTTTTCTCCTTAAACCTTTTATAGCTTCATATTTTACATTTAAATGTATGATCCATTGTGATTTTTATGTAAGGTTAAAGTTTAGGTAATTTTTGCAAATTTTTGCTCTTTGCTTATGAATATCCAATTGCTCTAACACCATTTGTTAAGAAGAGCTTTTTCCCCATTGAATTGCTTTTGCATCTTTGTCCAAAAAAGTTGTCCTTATTATATTGGGCTATTTTTGGATTTTCTATTCTGTTCCATTCATTTGTGTATAGATTGCCAGTATGATACAGTACTGATCATGTCTTAACAAGTGGAATGATTCATCCTATTTTATCTTTTATTTTTTTCAAAATTGCTTTACTCTAATTCCTTTATATCTCCATGAAACTTTAGAATAATCTTTTCTATATCTACAGAAAATATCTTGCTGGGATTTTGATGTGAATTACATTAAGCTATTTTTTGGGAGGGTGTGGGGAGGAGAACTGACAACTTTACTAAGTTCCAAACCATGAACATTTTATCTCTCTTCATTTATTCATTTCTCTTTGTTTTTTTCCCTTGGTGTTTTGTACTTTTCAGCATTCAATTCCTATATATTAGATTTATATCTATATATTTCAATTTTTTGGATGATTGCGAAGATTTTCTATGGAAATCTTCAGGTCATTTGTAATTAGGGACAGTTTTATTTCTTTGTGTTCTATTTTTTCTCTTGCTTGTTGGGCTGGCTAGAACTTTCAGCACTATGTTGAACAAGAAGGTGAAAGAGAACATTCTTGCCTTATTCCTGGTCCTAGAGGGAAAACAGTTACTCTTTCAGTGTTAGGTATAGGGTTAGTTACAGCTTTTGTTGTAGTCTTTTTTTTTTTTTTAATTGAGTGAACAAATTCTCTCTATTCACAGTTTTCTGAAGGTTTTTTTTTTATCATGAACAAGTGTTGAATCTTGTCAAAATCTCTTCCCTTATTAAATTACATTATCATTTGATTTTATTTTCTTTAGGCTGATGGTATCATGAATTACATTGATTGACTTATAAATGCACACAAGTTTCACATCCATGGAAGAAATCTCATTTGGCAATTTCTGTCTCTATATTTATGACAAGTCTGTAGTAGTTTTCATGTTTGATGTTGTCTGACTGTGAGTGATATCAGAGTCATACAGCCTTCATATAATAAGTTGGGAAATGTTTTCTGGAATACATTGTGTAAAATTAGTCCTGATACTACTTTAAATACCTGATAGAATTATCTAATGAAACCATTTGGATCTGGAGTTTTTATTTTTGTTTTTGTTGTTTTAGTTATGAGTTAAGTTGTCCAAATAGTAATAGGGATATTCGAATTATGTATTTCATATTGGGTGATTGTGTGTCATTTGTGAATTTTGAGGAATTAATCCAATTCTTCCAAGTTGTGAAATTTATGTGTGTAAAGGTGTTGATAGTGTTCCGTATCATCATTTGGGTTTCTGCAGGGTCTGTAGTGATAGCCCCTGTTATTATTTCTATTATTTCTATTTATTACTATTTCTATTATTTCTATTATTTCTATTATTTCTATTATTACTAACTTGTATCTTCTCTCTTTTTGTCTTTGTCAGCCTAGGTAGAGGTTTCTGTTTTATTTCTTTGTTTTAAAATGTGAGTTTCATGTTTCATTGACTTTCCTGTATTCTCCTGTTTTCAATCTCATTGATCTTTGCTATTATCCTTATTATTTCCTTTCTTTTACTAGATTTATGTTTATTGTGCTCTGATTCTTCTAGTTTCTTGAGGTGGGATCTTAAATTTTGATATAAAATTTCTTTCCTAATGTCAGTGTTCAGTGCTATTAACTTCTCTCTTAGCACTGCTTTAATTATATCCCCCCAATTTTAATTTGTTTTATTTTTAATAAATAAACATATTTATAAATATGTTATAAATAAATATTTTTTCATTCTGTTCAATGTATATTTAAAATTTCATTTAAATTTATTTAATTAAATTAACTAATTTAATTAAATAAATTTAATTAGTTAATTTAAATTTTCCTTTAAAGTTTTGTTTGTTCTGCTTTAAAACATTTTCTTGGACCATGGATATTTAGAATTATATTATTTAGTTTCCAAGTGTTTGGTGATTCACCTTTTATCTTTCTATTATACCACACTATGTATGATTTCAATTATATGTAATTTGTTGAGGTTTATTTTATTGCCTATATCATATTCTTGGTACCTATTCTGCGGGTACTTGGTATAAATTAGGTCCTGGATGTGGATGGTGCTTTTGAGTTCTTCTACATCTTTGCTGATTATCTGTTTTCCTGTTTTAACATTTGTTGAGAGAGGCTTGTTGAAATCTCCAACTGTAGGGGTCACCTGGGTGGCTCAGTCAGTTAAGCATCTGACTTCAGCTCAGGTCATGATCTCACAGTTCATGAGTTCGAACCCCATGTCAGGCTCATAACCTGCAGCCTGCTTCAGATTCTGTGTCTCCTTCTCTCTCTGCCCCTCCCCAGGTCATGCTGTATCTCTCAAAAATAAATAAACATTAAAAAATTAAAAACAAAAACTCCAACTGTATTTGTTGATTTGTCAAGTTCTCCTTTCAGTTTTATCAGCTTTTGTTTCAAATATTTTGCATTGTTTTTGTTTCATTCATACATATTTGGCAGTGGTATGTCTTCTTATTGGTAACTTTTATATCATTATTTAATCTCAGTCCCTGGTAATATTCTTTGCTCTGAAGTCTATTTCTTCTGATATTAACATAGCCACTCCCGCCTTTTTTTCCCCACCCTTTTACGTTCTTAATTTTTCCCCCAATGTTTATTTATTTTTGAGAGAGAGAGAGACAAAATACAAATAGAGGAGGGTCAGAGAGAGGAAGACACAGAATCTGAAGCAGGCTCTAGGCTCTGAGCTGTGCACAGCGGTTGACACGGGGCTCAAACCCACTAACCAAGAGATCATCACCTCAACTGAAGTTGGACTCTTAAGTGACTAAGCCACCCAGGTGCCCCATCATCCTTTATTTTCAAACTACCTATTTTGTTCTATTTAAAATAAGCTTGTTATAGACTATAGATAGTTGGGTTATATATATATTTTTAATCCATCCTACTAATCTGTGACTTTTAATTATCATAGGTAGAACATTTAATATAATAAATTAGGAATATACCAGAGCCTAAATCTTTCATTTTACTTTTTTGTTTTGTTTGTTTTGTTTTTTTTATTGCACTGTTTTCTTTTTTATTCCTTTCCATAGGTTTCCTGAGCTTTTTTTAAAAAAATTCCATTTTAATTTATATGTACTATTTTTAGTATATCTCTTTACATAATATTTCTAGTGGCTTTTTTCTCTCAGTATATATTTTCTTAGTCTGCTGATGTCAATGTTTTACCACCAAATGAAGTGTAAAAAAATATACCTCTCTTCGTTTTCCTTTACTCTCTCCCATTTAATTTTAATTTTAATTTTAATTTTTTAAATGTTTTATTTATTTCTGAGAGAGAGACACAACGTTAGCAGGAGAGGTCAGAGAGAGAGGGAGACACAGAATCTGAAACAGTCTTCAGGCTCTGAGCTGACAGCACATAGCCCAACGTGGGGCTCGAACCCACGGACCATGAGATTATGACCTGAGCTGAAGTCAGACGCTTAACCGACTGAATCACCCAGGCGCCTCTCCCCATTTAATTTTTAAATATTTGTTTATTTTTGAGAAACAGAGAGGGGAGACAGTGGCAGAGACAGATGGAGACAGATGATCTAAAGCAGGCTCTGGGCTGACAACAGAGAACCTGATGGGACTCGAACTCAGGACCCATGAGATCATGACCTGAGCTGAAGTCAGATGCTTAATGGACTGAGCCACCCAAGTGCCCTTCCCCCATGAGATTTTTTTAAAGTTTGATTATTATATGTGTTGGACATGGATTTCTACAGGTTGAACTTCTTTGGAGTCTATTTACCTCTTTGAATCTGTAGGTTCATGTCTTTCGCCAAATTGGGGAGATTCTCTTTACAAAAAACATATTCAGCTCTACCTTCTTTCCTTCTCACTTTTGTACTCTGGTGACGTGATATTCTATCTTTTGCTACAGTCTCATATGTGCCTGAGTTTTCTGTTCTCTCTTCTGCTAGTAAGCCTATCCATCGAAGTTTTTTGTTCTGTTTTTCTTTTGAACATCTTCATTTGATTTGTCTATCTTCTATTGCCTTGCTTAAGTTTTCTATTTCATTTCTGAGACTCTCTCTTCTTTTCATTTGTTTCAAGTGTACTTGTAACTGCTCATATGATCATTTTTATGATGCCTTCTTTAAGTGCTTGTCCAATAATTCTAATACCGGTATCATCTTAACATTGGCTTTTGTTTGTTGTCTTCCTTTGTTGAAGTTGAAATCTTCCTGGTTGTTGGTCTGATGACTGATGGTTGAGGTAATCCTGGGCATTTTGGGTATAATGTGATGAGATTCAGAATCTTATTGAAATCTTGTGTTTCAGCAGCCCTTTTATGGTATTGCTGAGTGGGATTGTGGGGTCTGAGGAAGTTTATCACCTCTTTTCCTGACAGGTGAGGTTGAGGTTGATATTCTCTGTTTACTCTTCATTGATTAGTGGTCGGGGCTTCTCATTACTTTTGGTGTAGGTGGAGAATTCAGTCTCTCCACTTGACTTCCATTGACCCAATAACTGGAAGGGGTTGATAGTGGTTCATTACAATGTCTCTGTATTGGAAACTGTGACTCTCTACTAGGCTTCTTTGACACCACCCTAGTGGGGTGTGGGTGGAAGTCCTGGTTTCCACTGACATGGCAGTGAGGTGTGAGGGTAGTGTGATAAGATTTTTTCTGCTTGGCTAGAAAGAATGACTCAGCTCCCTACTTTGCCTTCTGAAGCACCCAGGTAGTGTGATTGGGTCACCTCAATTCAATCTCTAAAGGTAGAAGTTTAGGTGCCCCACTATGCATCTAGTTTTCTGTTTTCTGTATGTTTAACAAAGTAGAGGAATTATTGTCTAAAAGTTTTCTGTCTTGCTAAGGCATCTTTTTCCTGGTGCTTTGGTAACAGAGAGTAGCTTGTCTTGGGGCTCTTTTTGATTAGACCCTTTATCTTTAACTTTACCAGTTGTCTTTAACTTTACCAGTTTCTCCAGGATGTAATTGAAGATACAAAAGGGATAAAGAAAACCCAAGGAACTCACCACTGTGTCATTTCTGGGACACTAGAGTCTCTAGTCATTCTTCTTCCTTCTCCCTACCTTTTGGCATCTTATCCTGGTTTTGTATTTAATATCCACCTCTGACAAATGGTGAAAGTGATGTTTACTCAAACTTTCTGCAAGAGTTGTTACCTTTGATAATTTCTATTGATTCTTTTTTCAGAGTTCTGTACCAACCGTGCATTTCCTATAATACCATCTCATTGCCTTTACATTTAATGGGGCAAAGACAGTTGGCAAATATAAGAATGTATGACAGCTAAAGAATTTCTCACCATTTTTCCACAAAAATATTCAGACAGCCAGGATCCTGACTTTTCAACAATTTTTATTCATTTTGAATATTAAAGCACAGACCTCCTAGCTAATATTATCATTGATTTGTTCTATTTCTTGTTTTAAAAAGTACTTTTTTTAAATGTCAAATTGTGTATATTTCCACATTTTTTAACATTTTTTTCATTTGTTTATGCCTCTAGATGTTTTCCTTTATAACTTCTAACCTCCAGATGCATTTTCCCTTGTTGGATTTTATTTTTGACCTGAGTTGTCTCAAAGATGGAAAAGATGTGAGATCTACTTTACTAACTAATATTATTTCTTCCCTGTTCACCGACGTCTTTACTTAGTACAGACTTTGTACTTGCAACATGTGCAAGGTAAAAACCCTACAAATGCATAAGCGGTTCAAATTCTCTGTGTGTGTGTGTGCATTCATCCATAACTTGATCATATTTTGACTTACCATTTATATTCTGTTTCTGTCTATATGCAAAATATTTCTTATTTTATTTATAAGATTGATCATCACTAAGCACTTATAACTGTTGCTCTTCATGTTATATAACACAGTGCCTTACAAATGATATAATAAATGCTTTTTAATGATGATACTTACTTGTGTTTGGAAAGAGCACAACATGTAACTCTGGACCAGTACTTTTGGGTACTGTAATAAGGCATGTAATAAGGCATGTAATAAGTTACTTGAATCTTCTTGTGGTAATTTCATCAACATAGAGAATAAGTATAGTAACAGTGATGTTTAGGATTCACTGGAAGGGAAATATATAATTTGGCAGTACTAACAGAATGGTAAATGAGCTTGAAAATTTTGGTAGGCTTCCTCTCAATTTATGAAAATAATTTCTACAGTGACATAGAATACCCAGAAAAACCAACTTCTTCCAAGGGAACTAAAATAATCTTTTTTTATTTTAGTTTTATTTTTTAATGTTTATTTATTTTGGGGAGAGAGAGAATACAAGCAGGGGAAGAGCAGACGGAGAGAGACCACAGAATCTGAAGCAGGTTCCAGGTGCTGAGCCATCAGTACAGAGCCTGAGGTAGGGCTCAAATCCATGAACCACAAGATCATGACCTGAGCTAAAGTCAGAGGCTTAATCGATGGAGCCACTCAGGTGCCCCTAATCTTTCTTGTTGTTGTTGTTTTTAAATGTTTCTTTGTTTATTTTTGAGAGAGGGAGAGGGAGAGAAAGCAGGGGAAAGGCAGAGAGAGAGAGAGGGAGAGAGAATCTTAAGCAGGTTCCATGCTGTCATCACAGAGTCTGATGTGGCGCCCATGAACCATGTGATCATGACCTGAGCTGAAGTCAGACACTTAGCCTTTTGAGCCACCCAGGCACTCTGAGAAATAAAATAATCTTAAAATAAGAGTCCAAAAGTAAAAGAGAAAGAAAACTCATGTCTTCATTCAGTTTAGTACTACTTCCTGTTTATTCATCAAATGTCTTTCTTCCTGGTCAGTATGATTGGGAATTGAAAAAATTTTATTAGTTGCAGTACCAAAACCTAGTCCGGCAGGTCAGAAAACAAGGTTTGTGACACCTTCCATCAAGCACCATCTTGGTAAGAGCTTTTTAACTGTGATTGCTGAAGCATTATATATGTTGATTTTCAGCTTTGAAACAGATAATGGAAGGCAATAAGAAAGATGCTGGATAGTGGATTGAGATGAGAAGATAGAGTGGCAAAGAGATGTTCATCAGATAAAAGGGAGGAAGGAATGTGGTTAAAGCCTGGTGGATGTCGCAATAGAGACAGATACATTTACTTAGAGGGGGGCAAAGACACAGGTTGGGAATTCTGTTGGAATATGGTCGGAATGTCTGCATCGATGTAGGACTTGTAGCAACAAATGCATACTTATGAAGGCTAACTACTGGTTAAATCATTTTTGTTAGGATTTTTAGTGGATGAAGAACTGACCACAATCCTCAAGTCTTTGTGAACCAAACTACTAGTAACAGAGTTCATCCTGTGACAGTCCTCAACCTGATATCATTGTTATTCATTCAACAGTTATTTTGCTGGCCCAATTCTATACTAGGTACTCAATCAGAGAACACAATGAATGAGGACAATGATTCATTCTGAACTAAGAAAGATAGGTTCCCATGAGGCTCCTGGCTGGCTCAGTTGCTTGACTGTCTGACTCTTGCTTTCAGCTCAGGTCATGATCCCAGGGTAGTGGGATCAAGCCCCACATTGGACTCCATGCTAAGTGAGGAGCCTGCCTGGGATCTCTCTCTCTGCTTCTCTCTCCCTCTTCCTCCCTCCCCCTATCACATGCACTCTTTTTTTCTAAACAAAACAAACAAAACCCAAAAAACTTCATGGACCAAAGCTGTCCCAAATGAGAATATTTTTTTTAACAGAGCAAGAAATAGATTACTGTTAAAAATTCACTGCATAAGTTTTCTTATTTCTATTTTATTCTTCATTAGCGATCTGTGGTGTTTTCAATGTAGTACACTCTTCTAGGCATTTACTATAGGAATCCAAATATAGCAACACCCCAAATTCTCATGAAATCAATAGAGTTTCCATACTCTAAATACATAACTGATGAGCCATTTTTATCTTTGAAAAAATCAATTAGTGCTTTATGGTTTTTTCTATTTAGGAAGGTTTTTTTCCCTTTTTTTATGAGAGGAACAGATTATTCATGATTCACTTTAAAAATAGAGTATATATATTCAGAACATACAAATGCTGAGTATACAGATACTCACACACACACACACAGGTCTTAACACATTTAGAAAAAATATAGCATGAAAAGTGTTCAATTTAAAAATATGAAAAATAAAGTAAGAAAGCTTTCTAAGGGTGTTCTCTATTAAATAGCTGACATTAACATACCTGGAAGCAATCAGTCATCACTTATTAATTTTTGATACATGTCATGTTAGTGACTAGTCTCTAAAAGTGATGAAGGAATGAAAATAGACACAGACCACCAACTGTGGTTTAACAGAGCTATGAAACATATGTTGACCAACGCATGTTTTGATTTTAGCCCAACATTGTCCAACACCACTCTCTGAGATCAGGAATATGCCCCCTGTCTGCTCTAAGACTGGCCACTGGCCACATGTGACTACTGAGTACTTGAAATGCTTCTTGTGTGGGTGGAAGAGATACAACTTTCACTTATATAAGTTTGATGAGTTAAAATTTAAATGTAAACAACCACACGTGGCAAGTGGCTGCCATATTGGACAGCACAGAATTAGATAAATGCTGAGTATTAATCATACGCTTCAGATTTAAAAAAAAAAAAAAGATTTCTTTCCATGAATGGAAGAGTCAGAAAGATAGTTAATGCTTTCTTAAAACCCCAAGCTGAGTGTCTGCTGCATAGGAGTTGTTCAGTAAGGGTTATTTTTTCCCCTTCCTTTCTTTTATTGTATTATATGATCACAGACCATATAGGTGATATTCAAGCTACATTTAAATTTGGTAGGGTGTTTAGCATGATAAGGAAGTTTGCAAGAGTGAAAACATGGTCTTGTGGGTCAGATGCGATGGACGCTTTGTATAGATCTATCCATGACAAGCTATTAGATGGAAGAACTCCCCTGTTCCTTTCCTCCCTGGAAGTGAAGTTGGAATGTCATCACCTTCCTCCCATTGAGTACTGTGATTTCATTAAATTAAACAATATGAAATTGTGACTTTTATAGTTTAAATACAATAGACTAATGGCTATTTAGTCTAGTTCAATACATTAATCAGGAAAAATATATTGTGTGCTGAACGAAGGGCAAGCCCCATTTTAAAGTGTAGTCACCTTCAAGTTATTAGATGCTTATTATTTTCAGGAAGTATATTTTTAGGAAAAGCAAGCCAACATGAAAATGTTCATCTGAATATATATATATATATATATATATATATATATATGCCATAACTTGCCTCCAAACTGTGACCTAGAGACTAAATCTCTGTACTCTCCAACAAGAATATTACTTTACAAAATTCTAGTGTCTGTTTCTCACAGTTAATGTATGGCTTAAATTTGCACATAGGTGATATAAATTAAGATTCAAAATCTCCTTTTTGTTGTAAAGGATTTAGAGTCCAATTGTATTCATACCATCTACCTAACCGTCTCTGCAACCCTTGGAAGACTTGGCATCGAGGTCTTTGGTAGCCCATCATCTTGACTGCTTTTCACTGTGGAAGACATTCTCACATTTCTAAGCGTCTGGAAGTTCGAAACTGATGATGCTTGTTTACAGATAACATAATTTATAGTCATGGAAGATACGGAAACCAGGGGAGAGAGCATGGCGTTTGGGCTACTGATTTCAAGGAGGAAAAGAATAATTGGTTGTGCAGAGAGGAGTCTTAAGATCTCTACCAGCTACTTTCAAATTCCCTTTTCCCTGTCTTGGTGGGTGAAAAACCCAGGACATACCACCCAGACAGTGTCTGTGAAAGAAAAAAAAAAGGGTAACGTGACCGACCTGAAGCCATTTGCCTGGGAAATGTCTTTGACCTGTTGCTGAGAACCCAGGAGGAAGAAAATAGTCATAAAAAGGTGATGGTGCCCCAGGGTGTGTGGGGAGGCAGCAAAGACAGATTTGAAGCACTGTGGGGGCTCCTCAGGCAGGGCTGTGCCCATGAGCTGCAGCCCCACTGACTGCACATATCTGGGGGCTAAAACCTGGGCTCAGCCTTCATGTGGCCAATGAAAATTGACATTTCCCATATCCCAAGGTTAGCTTAACAGTAATTAAAGCATCACATTGCACACGATTCTTTCCATTATAATTTAAGTGGATTTTATGCTATTTTAAAAACCATTCTAGTTCCCACTGTGAATAATGAATACAAATAAAGTTGAATGTCAGACCTGGAATACAAATTGAATAAGAAAACCTATAAGTATCCCAAACATCTGTCCCCCACCCCCATCCCCAAGTCTCAGGTGCTCGGCTGCTGGCCCGATGTCCTCATAAACGGTTGTTCTGGTGTGCTTTTGATGTCAGGCCACCGCACTGGGCCACTTGTGCTCCATTAAGGGTGATAAGGTACTTTCCACTCTGAGACGTCTTTCCAGCTTCCAAGGTATTTCGAGCAATTCATTCATCTTTCTAAGCAGCTATATGAGACAGTGCCAGGAGGATTTCTGAGGAAATAGACAGACACACCTACCCTGAAATCACAAGGTCTTTCTGACATGATGGTTTTTTTGTTTTGTTTTGTTTTGTTTTAACCCCTGAAAGGATGGGGACTTTGCTCAATTCATTTTCTACACCTTCAGTCAGTATGCTGGAAAATGTCGCTGGCTTTCTGAATCTTCAGGAGGGGCTATTTACAGTTATGTTCTCCTCCAGTTGAGGATGTGATGTTGTCGTGTTCTGACTCTAAGTAACACAACAGAAGGTTGACATCAGCACATCTCGCTCATCTCATTGTTGTTTCATGCAATAGGAAGAGAAATTGGAACCGGAACTCCACACGGTCTAGCTTGAAGGATAGTGCCAAAAAGGTTGTGATCTCATAACTCCATTTATAAATGCATGAGGAGGACAGATTTGGGTGTCTGTTGCCTTTCACCGTAGATACCAAAGAGGCAGGAAACCAGAGAGAGCTGTGGGAGCCCTGCCGTCGCTCATTGTAATGCGCAAAAGGAAACTGGGAGTTGCTTTTAGTTTTTTATTATTACTACACCAAAAGCATTAATATTGTCATACAGATGGTCACCTATGTTGGAAGCTTATGAAAGAACTCTAAATTGTGGAAAGATTATTCTAAATTTAGGAAAGCATCAACTCCCTAATGCTAAAGGTGGAGCCATGCTGCTAAACATATTAGTATTTCTTAATTCAAACACCTGTTCTGCCCGTACGATACATAAAAAAGCTCTTATTTATTGCTTGCATCTCCAGTTCAGATTTAATCTCACTATAAATTCATCTCATGTTAATTTATGTGCAAACAAAGACACACACATTTTAAATATCCGAAATGCTGGAAATAAACTTATTTTTAATTTTGTGCTTGTTTTCCATTTGTCAACCAGCAAATGAAAGGCCTGAATAAATCATACACTAATTGCCAGCGGTGCTAAATTTAGTGTGAGATCTGGAATCCTTTTGATCAAAACCGCTGAATATGAAATCATCCTCAGCTCTCTAGGCAACTTTATCTGCCTTTCTATTCTCCATCTGTCAGTCACCTGGGAATTTGTGAACTATTCCATATGTCAGGCTTGTCAATCACAATGGGATGTGGGAACTCTCTGCCTACTGCATAGGAATTCTTGTTAAAAAATTAATCTACATTTAACTAGCAGTTCTATATTTTGAATACCATATTGTTTGGTGTGTTAAATTTTTTTTCTTTCTGTACAAGGTTAATAGAAATAAATTTTACTTCAATAGTATAGATCAAAAGTCTTCATTTAAATAACAGTGACGAGTATCTGACCATGACACTTATAGCTCACGTTACAATATAATGTAATGTATACGTACAATATAACAGCTAAAATAGAATGCCCCTTTTACGGAAATCCCGAACCAGACAGCAACCTCTCTTAAGGACTTACATTCTAAATATAGATAAATTAAAAAATAGTAAACACATGGACATCTCATTTCTCTGAGATCCATGAATTTATCGAGATGATTCTGAAAGAATATGTTTTAAGGAAAGGGTGTTTTACCTTAAATTTAAACATATCAAAATATTTAAATATCTCATTTAAATAAAGATGCAAGTCAGCTCATGCTCACCACCACACCATTATGTCCCTGTAATATTGTTATTCTAACCCAATTAGGAAAATAGAGGGAAACTACAGAAACCCAAGAAATCATATATAAATATAGGATGTTGAAATAGCCACCTCATTTCATTTGAAACGTTTACATATTACATATTTTAACTCCATTTATTCCTGCTGGAATTTGAGATTAAATAAGGCAGAAGTCATAAAGTATTAGAAAAAGATCAAAACAACATCATGGAAAACATTATAATGATATCAAAATCCAAATTACTGTAAAGATTTTTTTTTTAATTTTTAACGTTTATTTATTTTTGAGAGACAGAGAGAGACAGAGCATGAGCAGAGAAGGATCGGTGGCAGGGGTGGGGGGGGGGATACACAGAACCCGAAGCAGGCTCCAGGCTCTGAGCTGTCAGCACAGAGCCTGGTATGGGGCTCAAACACATGGACCACAAGATCATGACCTGAGCCAAAGTTGGACACTTAACTGACTGAGCCACCCAGGCACCCCAGATCTCAAGGCTGTGTGACCTTAAACAAGTTACTTAGCTTTGTGGTGCCTGTGGTCCCACATACATGATATGTGGACATGAACAAATGCTAATCTTTAAGTTTTGGGGGAAGTTGAAGTAATATATGTAAAGCATTTTTTAAAATGCTCCAGAGATAGACAACACAGAGCAAATGTTACCTACTGCATCAGCAAAGTCAGTGTCCCTTCCAGGCAGTTTGCAAGAGGGAGTTGAATACAGGGTGCTGTCTACAGATATGTTGGAGTGGCTGAGTCCATTTGCCACTTTCTACCACCTGGAAACCAACCATTCATTTCCCTCCACATTAAATGCTTTGGAAGTTTTTCTAATTGTTCTGAAGAAGGAAATCCTTAAAATAGCCCGTAAATCCCCAAGAGCAAAGTTCTACCAATTTTCCAGTTGTTATTTCACCTCATCCTCCCTTAGAGTTTTCCCCCTTTTCTTACCCTCAATAGGATCAGAAACACCTTGAAATCTTGGGGCACCTGGGTGGCTATGTCATTTAAGCGTCCAACTTTGGCTCATGTCATGATCTGACAGTTCATGGTTTGAGCCCCATGCTGGGCTCTGCGCTGACAGCTCAGAGCCTGGAGCCTGCTTCAGATTCTCCCTCTCTGTTCCTCCCCTGGTTGCACTCTATCTCTCTCTCTCTCAAAAATAAAGATTTTTAAAAATGTAAAAAAAAAAATAAAAGAAAGAAACAAAGAAAAGAAACACCTTGAAATATTGCTTTTAAATTTTTTTAATGTTTTTTTTTTTTTTGAGAGAATGAGAGAGAGACAGAGCATGAGTGGAGGAGGGGCAGAGAGAGAGAGTGAGACACAGAATCCAAAGCAGGCCCCAGGCTCTGAGCAGTTAGCAGAGAGCCTAATGTGGGGCTGGAACTCATTCATGAACCGTGAGTTCATGACCTGAACTGAAGTCTGCCATGTAACTTACTGAGCCACACAGGCACCCCTGAAATCTTGCTTTTAAAAGAAAAATATTATTTCACTTATTGAAAGTTAGCAACCTTGCAGATCTATTGCCTAATTATAGCTGAATATGGTTCTTAAAAACCAATGTCATACATGTCAGCAGGTTTGCCTATGTTGCTCTTTATCCAAAAGTAGCATAAAAAGCAGAAAAAAATAAAACAGAATAAATCAGAAAAATAAAAAGATATGCTTGAAAAATTATTTTGCTCTATCATTGTTAATTTTCTCAGATATGGTTACTATTCTGTCTAAAAAAGATTGACACCTTAAATAAGTAATGTGAAAAATTATTACAAAAATGAAGCATATGGTTTTATTAAGAATGTCTAATCTTATGCTAGAAATGCAAAAGAATCTCAAGTTAGAGATTTTTTTATAGGACATTCCAGATTAAAATACTAAATTTTAATAAATATATGTAGTACAATCATTTCATTTAATTTCTTTCCAAAATGGACACACTTATACAGTAAAAATAGAAAACATTTGATTTGAGTAAAATAGGCTTAAAATATTCACCAAAATCATACATAAAGTTAAAATTAAAAATATTTTTATTTTTATTTTTCTAATGTTTATCTTTTTATTAGCAAGCACAGAACAGTTTACTAAAGCAAAAAGTACACTCTCAAGATAAGAGAGCAGGCAGGGTCCAAAAGGTGGAGCCAGCAAAGTTAGAAATATTTTTAAAAATATTCAATGTTTATTTATTTTTGAGAGAAAGAGAGACAGTGAGAGTGGGAGATGGGCAGAGAGAGAGAGGGAGACACAGAATCTGAAGCAGGCTTCAGGTTCTGAGCTATCAGCACAGCATCTGATGTAGGGCTCGAACCCACAAACTGGGATATCGTGACCTGAGCCAAAGTCGAACATTTAACTGACTGAGCCATCCAGATGATCCAGAATAAAAAATATTTTAAAGTTAAAAAAAAAAAAAAGAAAGAAAGATACAGATGTTATTGTCACCAGTGCTGGTCAACATTATAGCGGATATCCTCACCCATGAAAATGATAAGAGAAAAAGAAATGATAAAAAAAGAAAATGATAAGAAAAAAAGAAAAACTATGGTATGAAAATTGCAATGAAAGAGACAAACTGTATTTGGAACCATATGACAAGCTAATCTCAAAAAGTAAAAATTGTAAGAGAAACCATTAAAAATCTATTACAATTAAGGAGATCAATGAGTAGTCCCCATAGAATTCAACATTAAAAATTAAATTTTTCCAGGAATAACAAAGTAAAAAATTTATGTATAAAAGGTTTGATTTACTGGGGCAATACAAATTACAAAATACCTGTAGATAAACTTGATTAGAAATGCTCAAAAAATAGCTAAAGTAGTCTACATGCTATTTGAAAGGATACTATAAAGTAATTCAGAGACCTACCTTATTAGAAAACAGAAAGATTCAATATTTAAAAGTCTTCATTTCTTAAAATAATCTATAAATTCAGCCAATCCAAATAAAAGTTCTATCATAGACATTTTAATGCAACTGATAAGCAAATTCTAGCATTCACCTGGGAAGAAAACTCATGGAAATTGTTAAAAAATTAGGAAATAACAAAGATATTGGGCTTGGTCCTAAGATTAAAAATGTATTATAAAGCCAGAGTAATTAAATTAGTAGGATATTGGTATAGAAATAAATAGAAAGTCAATGGAACATTGTAGACAGTATTAACATTGATCCAAGATGATAAAAGGGCATTGAAATTAATGGGGAGAAATGAAAGACTATAATAAATGTTGTTGGGAACTTAGGCTATCTTTTGGATAAAAAAGTTACATCAAACCATACAAAAACAAATTTTTAAGAAAAAAAAATGAAGCATTAGAATAAAGACTGATCTGTGAAATGAAGGTCATACCATACTTCAGGGTTTTGTTGAGGTTTAATTGAATTAATAATACTTATAATGCATCCAAAATGTAGTGAAGATTTCACTGTTTTTCTCACTATTTTTTTTATAGCATCTTGGTTTATGTCTTGCTTAAGAATACCTACTCCCACATCACTGGGGACAGGTTCCTCTGATACTATAAACGAATATTTCCTCCACTTGGGTAAGGAATTGGGACTTGAATGCAGCCAGTCTGATCTAGAACTTTCTTCACAGTCATTAGTCTATGCTACCTCCTCATATTGATTCCATAAATAGTAAAGAAAAAAAATTCCATATAGTAAAAGATATAATAATCAAAAGCTAAAAAGTGAGAGAGTCTTGAGAAAAGTATTTGCAAAGTATGAACAGTAAAATAATAATGTCACAATATATATCAGGCATTTATCAAATTAAAAGAAGAAAAAAACTTTAAAGATGGAGACAGCATACAATTTAAAGAGTTAATGTAAATAAAATTTTAAACTTTTTTGTAGCTAGAACATGCAAATTTAAATATTAATGAGATTCTGTATTTCACCCAAGTCATAAGACCAATTAAAATTAATATCACATGGTATTGGTAATGTGGTCAAATAGATATTTTCATATATTTTTTTTGAAATTCAATGTGATAAAGCATTTTGAAAGTGCAGATTCTACGACCAAAATTTTAAGTATATATATCTTTCAAATAATCAATACTAAGTGTCAGTGTAATATTAATAGCATATGTTTATAGCAATATACATTTATTTTTCGTGGTTTGTTTGGAAAAGGGAAAAATCAGAGTTATCCATCAATAGGGAAAAGGTTTTATGTCACTTAAGGCATTAAAATATTATTCAATACTATCTATCATTTAAATGAAGGGAGGTGGAACTATATGTACTAACACGCAACGTTTTCAAGGCATATTGGTAAATATATATACATTCTGCATGGTTTATGATGTGTGTAATTGGACTCAATGTCAATTAAAGACTTGAAAGTAAGACCTGTAACTTTAAAACTCCTTGGACAAAAAAAATAAATAAAATCAAACAAACAAACAAAACCCAGAGGGTAAGATCTGCAGTATTGGTCTTGGCAGTGATGTTTGGTTTTGATGCTAAAAGCAAATGTAACAAAACCAAAAATAAACAAGTAGGACTACCTCAAACTATAAAGTTTCTTTCCAGGAAAGGAAACTCACCAAAATGAAAAGGCGACTTAAGGAATGGGGGAAAATTTTTTGCAAACTGCATATCTGATAAACGGTTCATATCCAAACTATCCAAGAAATTCATGTAACTCAGTAGCAAATAATGATGATGATGATGACAACCTAATTAAAAATGGAGAAACAACCTTCACAGACATTTTTCTAAAGAATACATAGAAATGGCCAACAGGTATATGAAAAGATGCTCAATATTTCTGATCATCAAGGAAATGCAAAACACAGTCACAATGAGACACCACCTCACACCTGTTAGAATTGCTTTTATCAAATTGACAACAGATAACAAATGTTGGCCGGAATGTGCAGAAAAGAGAAACTCTGTACACTGTTGGTAAACTGGTAAACTAGTACAGCCAGTATGGGAAACAGTATGGAATTTTCTCAAGAAATTAAATATAGAACTACCATCTGATCTGGCAATCTCACTTCTGGGTGTATATCCAAAGGAAACAAAACCATTGCTAAATAAATAAGAGGAAGGGTGTAAAAAAAAGATACAGAAAACAAAAAACAAATATCTGAAAGTGAGAAAGAGACCAATACATAATAGCTGAAGATTTTATTACTCTCCTTCCAGTAAAAAAGAAAAAAAAGTAGACAAAACCAATAGAAATACAGAATATCAATATATTGCTATCAATTAATTAATCTAAGTAATCTTTGTGGAGTGACGTTTGACATTACATAATATGGACTATACTCAAGTATACTTGAAACATTAGTCAGGATTGACTGTATGCTGGGCTATATAATGAATATAAATATAAAATATTGAAGTTATATATGTATGTTAACTGACCACCATAGAATTAAATTATAAGTAAATAGTTAAAAATATGGAAAATACTCAAATACTTAAAAATAAAGGAGCACTAAATATTCCAAGGGTGAAAGAATAAATCAAAAGATAAATTAGTGAAACACAATGTATCAAAATTTGACTATTGCAACTAGCATAGTGATTAGAGAGGAATTTCTGCTTATATTTAAAAAAAATAGTTTAAAAGTCAACAATGTTTAAGATTCATCCATGTTAAGATGTTTTAAAATGAAGAGAGAATTGGCCCAAATAAGCCACAAACGAACAAGAAGGAAATAATAAGGAAGGAAATAATATTATCAGAAATCAGTGAAACTGAAAAAAAAGAAAATCAGTGAAAATTAATAAGCTGTAGAGAAAAATCAATAAAATAAAATTTTGATTTTTTGAATACATTAAAATGATGAACTTCTAATTAGATTAAGTAGAATAAGTAGAGAGAGAGGACATATCTAATATCAGTAATGAACATTATTATAGATAGTAAGGCTGTAAGATGAGATAACTATTATAAACAAATAATATGGTAACTTAAGGAAATGAATACATATCTCAAAAGGCAAAAATTCCCAAACCCCCGAATCTGTCATACTTAGAAGAAAGAAAACATTTGAATGTATTAGTCGTTCTCAGCCATAGATGATTCCTCCCCAACCCTGCCTGAGGACTATTGGTAATGTTACAAAATGGAGGGATGGTGGGTGTTATTGTATCCAGTGGGTAGAGGCCAGGATGCTAATAAAATTTTTTCACCTTTATAATAAATGGGATGACCCTTCACAAAAACATTTATCTATCCCTAAATATTAATTGTACCAAGGTTGAGAAATCTTTTAATACACATGTATCACTTAAACATTTTGTAACTGGTAATCAAAACTTTTGACCAAGAAAAGTCCAAGTCCAGCTGGCCTCACTGTTAGAATCTATTGAATATTGGAGGAAAATAAATACCAACGTTATACAAACTCTCACAAAATAGCAGAAGAGGGAACATTTCTCAATGTATTTTATTAGCCACCTTTCCCTCATACTGATGTAAGACAAAGAAAATACAAGAAAATTACAGACTTATAAGCCTTAAGGATACTGATACAAAAATGTTTTAAAAATGCTAGAAAATCTAATCTGGCAAATTATTAAAAACATTACATGGAAAAAAAATAAAAGAAGTATAAGGCAGGACCAAATGGAATTTATTTCCACAATGCAAAGATGGTTTAACATGTGAAATTCAATGTAATCACCACAAAGGGAAAATATTTACATGATTATCTCAATTTAACCAGAAAGAGCATTTATCAAATTTCAGCATTATTTCATCATAGGAACACTCAACAAGTAATAAGATAAAACTTCTGCAACATGATAAAGACCATATATGAAAAACCCATAGCTAAAATCATACTCAGTGGTGAAAGACTCAGCTTTCCCCCTTTTCCTCTAAGATCAGGAACAAGACAAACATGTGCCTAGTTTTTTTACTTCTATTCAACAAAGTATTGAAAGTTTTAGCAGGAGTAATGAGGCTAAAAAACAAAACAAAACAAAAAAAACAAATATACAAATTGGAATGGAAGGTGTAAAATTGTCTCTGTCCTCAGATGATATGATCTTATATGTGGAAAAACACACACAAAAAACTGTTAAAGCTAATAAACAAATTTATCAAAGTTACAGGATACAAAATCAACACACTAAGATCAGTTGCCTTCCTATACAATACCAATGAGCAGTCTAAACAGGAAATTAAGAAAACAATCCACTTATGAAAACAACAAAAGAGTAAACCAATTATAAATAAATTTAACCAAGAATATAGAAGACTTACACAGTGGAAACTACAAAATATTGCTAAAAGAAGTTAAAAAAGACAATTGGAAAGACAGCCCATGTTCATGTATAGTAATACTTAGTATTTTTTCAATGAAAGTTCTATCCAAAAAGATTTACAGATTCAATGCAATCTTGTCAAAAAACCACAATTATGGTTTTTCAGAAATGGAAAAAACAATTATAAAATTCTTTGGTATCTTAAGGGACCCAAAATAACCAAAGCAATCTTGGAAAAGAACAAAGTTGGAAGACTTCCTGATTTTAAAACCTACTAAAAAGTTATGGCAATCAATAAAATGTTGCACCGGCAAAGGGCCAACAAATACATCAGTAAAATAAAAAAGAAAGTTCAGGAATAAACCTTCACATATATGATCAATTGTTATTTGACATAGGTGCCAAGCCCATTCAATGAGGAAAGGACAGCCTCTTAAATAAATGATGCTTGGAAAACCAGATATTAACAGGTAGAAGAATCAAGTTGGATTCATCCCTTAGACCATATAAAAAATTAACTGAAAAGTGAATCAAAGGACTAGACGTAATACTTCAAAATATAAAATTCTTGGAATAAAACATAAGGGGAAAGCTTTGGGATATTGTAGTTGGCAATGATCTCTTGGATCTAACACCAGAAACACAGGTAACAAAGGTAAAATAGAAAAATGGAACTAAATTAAAACTAAAAATTTGTACCAAGTGATACTATCAAGTGAGTGAAAAAGACAACCTACAGAGGGGGAAATATTTGTAAATCACATATCTAATCAGGAACTAATGTCCAGAAAATATAAAGAACTGCTAAAACTCAAAACCAACAACATAACTCAATTGAAAAATGAACAAAGTGTTACCAGGGGCCCAAGGGATATTGGAATGGAAAGTTGTTTGGTGGGTATAGTTTCTGTTTGGGATGATGAAAAGGTTCTGAAAATGTTGGTGATGGGAAATAAACATTGTGACTATACTTATGTCACTGAATTTTATACCTTGAAATAACTAACATGGTAAATCCTATGCACTCTATATTTTACCAGAATAAATGAAGAGAAATAAACACATTCCTAGATGAATACAATTTGAGAGAGTTTATTCCTAGCTGACCTGATTTACCAGAAGCAGTTTCTTTAGTATAAGAAAGTTCTGCAGACTTAAAGAAAAATAATACCAGGTGTTAATTCGAATATATAAGAACGAAGTAAGATTATCAGAAATGGTAATATATGGGTAAGTATAAAGTTGTCTTTGTATATACTTTTTCTTTAAATGAATATATATTTATTTTATATGTATTAATTTATATAAAATATATAAAAGATTATGTATATGGAGGTATAAATCCTTTTCTTTAAAACAATAAATTATACAAAGCAATAATTATAACACTGTACTGTTGAGTTTATAACAAATATGATGTAATCTATATTTTTTATATAACAATAGCACAAAAGACTGGTGAGGAAAATAAGGTTTTACTGCAGTAGAGTCGTTATATTTAATCAGATTTATTTATTTGTTTGTTTATTTGTTTGTTTGTTTATTGACCCGAAGTAGATTTTAGGAAGTTAAGAAATTTAATGCTGAGAGCAACTATTAAGAAAACACATTTTAAAAATGTTAAAAAGTCAACAAAGGAATTAAAATTACATTAAAAATATATCTCCAAAAAATTTAAATATCTAATACAAAACAAGGCAATAAATGAGAAGCAGATAAATAAAATGATATGTGAAAAATAGAAAATAAATAGTAAACAAGTTAGAAGGAAATCTAACGATATCTATACCTTAAACAAGAGAGGAATAAACATCTCAATCAAAAGGCAGTTTTTAGGCTGGTCATAAAGTAAAATACAAATATATTCTGTATACAAAGCAAATGTGATCTTTAAGAAAATGTAGCATTCTCTAGGAAACCTTGCCTTATAAAACCATGAATTCTGAGTTTACTTGCCATAACTATTCCTTTAGCTAGGGACAATTTAGTAAAGTTCTTCTGAATATATGATGTTTTCTTCCCAGCAATTGTAATATTTCAATTGGCAAGTATAGAGGAGTTCACTTCCCTTCCTTTATTTCCCCAGAGGAGAACTTGAGTAAAAGGAGAGACTAGATCACAACCCAGCTGCTTTAACTCTGTCCTTTCCATGTGACAAATTGTTCTGGGTATTCAGGTAAGAGTGTAATTGTAAAGAGATAGTTAACTTCGACAGATTTTTTTTATTCACCTAGAAACTTCTTAATATTTTAAAACTTGTTCCACCCCTGTTTTTCAGTGAGTTAACCTTGTTTCTTGGCTTCCATTTTGGTCACCCGATCTTTGATTACTTTATCCATATTAAATTTTTGTGTCTTCTGTCTAGCTCTTTGACTACAAATTTTGGTTCCATAATCTGAATTTCTGCTGCCTTAATGTTATGATTTTACTATTTCTAATAATAATTCAAATTATGCCATGAAGAAATTTTTTTTGTGTTCTTGTGATAAAAGTATCATATCTTTTTAAAACTTTCCTTAATAATTACAGATAGTCGGGGGTACCTAGATGGTTCAGTAGGTTAAGCATCTGACTTTAGCTCAGGTCATCATCTCACGGCTTGAGGGATCGAGCCCCGTGTCCGGCTCTGTGCTGACAGCTCAGAGCCTGGAGCCTGCTTCTGACCCTGTGTCTCCCTCTCTCTCTGCCCCTCCCCTGCTTACATCCTCTCAGAAATGAAGATTAAAAAAAAGAATTACAAATAGTCATATTCTTACATCTTCAGGTGTGTGGGTTTTTTTTTTTTAATGTTTTATTTATTTCTAGGAGAGAGAAGGAACGTGAGCAAGGGAGGGGCAGAGAGAGAGAGGGAGGGACAGACTCTGAAACAGGCTCCAGGCTCTGAGGTGGCAGTCAGCACAGAGCCCGACGCGGGGCTCGAACCCACGAACCGCGAGATCCGCGAGATCATGACCTAAGCGAAAGTCGGACGCTTAACCGACTAAGCCACCCAGGCGCCCCTTCAGGTGTGTTCTAAGAATGCAATTGACTCCAAGATTTTTTGTTTTGTTTTGTTCCTTAAGATTTTTTTCTGCTTTTTAAAAACAAAGTTTTAGTTTTAGATTTACAGAAAGGTTATAAAAATAGTATAGGGTTCTCATTTTTCCCACACCAAGTTTCCCCTATTATTGATATCTTCTATGAATATGGCACATCTTTCATAATAAATTAGCTAATACTGATAGAACATTAGTAATTAAAATCTATACTTTATTCATATTTTTTTTAAGCTTTTAGCTAATGTTCTTTTATGTTCGAGAATGTCATCATGACTTCTTTGGCTCCCTTGGACTGTGACAGTTTCTCAGACTTTCCTTATTTTGGCATAATGAGCATTGTGTTATTGTAGTAAAATGTACATAACGTATACCTTACTATTTGAATCCTTTTTAAATGTACAGTGAAATTAAGTGGGATTCAGCAAAATTCAATCCACTCACACAGTTGGGCAACCACCACCACAATTCATTTCCAGAACTTTTCCATCATTACCAACTGAAATGATACATATTATCCAAAAAACCCACTCCCACCTCTGGACACTCCTTGGCAACCACCATTCCACTGTCTCTACACTTTTGTCTATTCTAGACGCTTCCTATAAGTGAAATCATACAAAATTTGTCCTTTTATGCTTGTCTTGCTTCATTTAGCAAATTTTCAAAGTTCATCCATGTTGTTGCATGCATTTGAATTTCATCGCTTTTCTTTTACTAGACAGAGAGAGAAAGAGAGAAAGTGTGTGTGAACAGGGAAGAGGGTCAAAGAAGAGAGAGAATCTTAAGCAGGCTCCAGTTACCATGGATCCCACGACCCTGGGATCATGACCTGAGCCGAAATCAAGAGTCAGACACTCAACCGACTGAGCCATTCAGGTGCCCCCAAGGTCATTGCTTTTAAGGCTGAATAATATCACCTTGTAGGTCTATATCATAATTTCTTTATCCCATCTTTTGCTGGTAGACTTTCAGGCTATTGTGAATAATGCTGTTATCAATATCTGTGTGCAGATATCAGCTTGAATTCTGCTTGCAATTTGGGATATATATGTAGAAGTGGAATTGCTGGATTGTTATGTAAGTCAATGTTTAATTTTTGAGGAACTATTTTCCATAGTGCTTTACTCTTACACATTCCCACTAGCAATGCACAGGGGTCCCAATTTCTGCACATCTTCACTAATGTTTGCTATTTTCTGCTTTTTGGATAATAGCTATTTTAGTGAGTATAAAGTAGTGTCTCATTATGGCTTTGATTTTCATCTTCCAAATTATTAGTAATACATAGTATATTTTTGTATGCTTATTAGCCATCCATATACCTTCTTTGTAGAAATGTCTGTTATAGTCCTTTGTCCACTTTTGAACAGAATTGTTCCTTTTACTGTTGTTCAGTTTCTGCAGTTCTTCATGTGTACTGGACATCATCCCTTATCAGTTACATGATTTACAAATAGTTTTTTCTCATTAGGTTGGTTGCTGTTTATCTCTTAGTGCCTTTGCTTTTGGTGTCATATTCAAAAAATGATCTCCAAATCCAATGTCATAAAGATGTACTCCTATGTGCTCTTCAAAGAGTTTTATACTTTTAGCTCCTATAGTTATGCTTCTTATCCATTTTGAGTTAATTTTTGTATACAGTGTAAGGTATGGGTAACATATCATTCTTTTGCACTTGGATATTAAGTGTATCACACTGTTTGTTGAAAAAGACCGCCTTTTGGCCCATTGAATGGTCTTGTCATCCTGGTAGAATATCAGTTGACATGAGGCTTGGATATAGTGGGTTATTTCTGAGCTTCTATTCTACTGCATTGCTCTATATGTCTGGCTAGTGGCAGTTACCAAACTATCTATTACTGTACCTGTTTTCTGCCATTTTGTTTTCAATATAGACTTTTAAGTGATATTTAGTACTTTTCTTTTGTTTTTATTCTTATTTTTCATCAGTGTGGAAATCCATTAGGAAACAATCCATTTGAAATGCTCATTCAATTGAAAAATAAATTCCTTAGGGGGTATCTGGGTGGATCAGTTAGTTAAACATCTGACTCTTGATTTCAGCTCAAGTCATGTTCTCACGGTTCGTGAGTTTGAGCCTTGCATCAGGTTTTGAGATGACAGCATGGAGCCTGCTTAGGATTCCCTCTCTCTCTCTCTCTCTCTCTCTCTCTTTCCTCCTCTTTCAAAATGAATGAATAAACTGAAAAAAAATACATTTTGCTCCTGGTTTGTTCTACAATCAAGACAAAGTTAAAGCTGTAAGACACGTTTGTCTCATATTTATGATGAAGGTGCTCTTCTTTGAGAATGGATGTTGTAATTCTCTCCCCAGTGGTCTGCTTCAGCTTTGTGCTGCCCCCACTTAGCCATTCTGCCAACACCACACCCTCTTAAAGTGGAGGCAGATGGAACAGAACCATGTTTCAGATATTTTCTATGACCAAGTTTCAGTTTTTGAAGAATGAACAGTTTTTGGCTCTTGGTTATGGATTTTAACAAATTTCATTGGATGTGGGAGTCCTCATGATTTCAAGAACATGCTCAGTTTTTGCCATCAGTCTGGGGTTCCTGTCATGATTTTTTTAATTTCTAGAAACTTTCTTGTACAATGCAACATTGAGGGATACAGCCCTCAGAGACATTTAGTCTACTGTCCTCCCAGAGGCCTGATCATGTGTTACTATTAACACCACAATTTGTCACTCTTCTGGAGTCACATTTCATAGTCACGAGATATAGATGATAGATAGATAGATAGATAGATAGATAGATAGATTTTTTTTTTCTGTAACTCTTGCTTTCAGTAGCAAGTACTGGGGAAACTTTTTAAAATTTTGTTTTTCTATAAAGTTTTTTTTTAATTTTAATGTTTATTTATTATTGAAGGGGAGAGAGAGACAGAGTGTGAGCAGGGGAGGGGCAGAGAGAGTAGGAGACAGTATCAGAAGCAAGTTCCAGGCTCTGAGATGTCAGCACAGAGCCTGACATAGGGCTCTAACTCATGAGCTGCGAGATCATGACCTGAGCCAAAGTCGGTCGCCCACCTGATTGAGGCACCCAGGCACCCCTAATTTTGTTTTTTAACATTTATTTTTTATTTTTAAAAAATATTTATTTATTTTTGAGAGAGAGACAGAGCATGAATGAGGGAGGGCAGAGAGAGAGGGAGACACAGAATCCCAAGAAGGCCCCAGGCTCTGACCTGTCAGCACAGAGCCTGATGCAGAGCTCCAACTCACAAACTGTGAGATCAGTACCTGAGCTGAAGTCAGATGCTCAACTGACTGAGCCACCTAGGTCCCCAAAACGTTTATTTTTGAGAAAGAAAGAGACATAGCATGAGTGGCGGAGGGGCAGAAACAGAGGGAGACACAGAATCTGAAGTAGGCTTCAGGCTCTGAGTTGTCAGCGCAGAGCCTGATGCAAGGTCATACTCATGAACCATGGGAACATGACCCTTGCTGAAGTGGGACACCAAGCCACTGAGCCACCCAGGTGACCCTGGTGAACCTTTTTAAATGAGTCATGTTTTTAAAAATATGTACTTTTTCTAACTGTCTATTCAGTGACTATTATTTGATCAGAATATTTACTTTTATTTACATTTAAAATGAATCATATTCTGAGGGCAACTTACTCTTATATAATGTTGAGTTAGTCCCTTCTCCGTGCCATAGTAATGCCAGTAAATAAATCTGTGATTGCACTGACCACACTGAAATACAGACCATGAACTCCTTGACACATTTATCTTGATCTTACTCACTTTTGTAAGCCAATAAAACATAATACACAACAAATGAAAAGTAAATGTACATTCAACTCATTTATTTGTTTATTGAATAAAAAATAATACTGTCTGTTCTATATAACATGCATGGAGTGAAAACAGAATGGTAAGGAAAAGATATATGGTATCCATACTCACTGAACTTACATTTTAAATGGATTATACTTGTTTAAATATAATCATCAAATAAGCACAACATTTCAAGTAGAGTGGACAAGACGTTTTAAGAGTATAAAAAGGACAAGATGTTTTAAGAGTAGACAATAGGAACTCATTTTGTCTAAATGATTGAATACATTTAGTGAAATGTTGTAATGGGATTATAATGATTATTATTATAATCGATAATTGGAAATAACCATTAAAAAACACAAAATACAAATTGGCCATGAGTGGCCCAGTTTCTTAGAGGGAGGAAGGAAGTTGCGTAAGTGCAATTAATTGGCCGAAGGTATAAAATTAATGAAGGTCATTTAAGGGAGTTGGACAATGTTCTTAAGAGTGCTCCTCTTCTAAATTGGTTTCCCTTTGCACAGCATGATTGCTTCAGTTCTTCTTCGGTTGACTGGGCACAGACCTCCGAGGAGCATGTGATAAAGCTTCCCTTCCTATGATGATTTCAGTAATGAAAGTGCGTTTATATAGTGAGCTCTTGCGGTAGCATTGCTTTTCCTGGCAAATGGAAATGTGCTCCTTTAGAGTAAGCACAGGTGTTCTATGAATTCTATGGATTTCCTTACAGATACATTGTCATTAGCTCTAGGACCATATCCTGGTCGTCTTTGCTTCTCTCATATCTGTTGGTTGTCCAATAGTCAGGTGTTATTCAACAGATTTTGGTTGAATCAATGAATATCCATCTTTCTAACATTTGCTAAATAAGTAAGATGGCACATTGTTATGTGAAATGCAGAATTTTAAATCAAGAGTTTGTGTTTTACTTTATGTTCGTGTTTATAGTGGCACATATATCTACATATAAGTAATTGTGGAATATAGGTTTATATGCAAGAGTTGATGTGGACAAGCTCATACATATCTATAATATGTGGTCATTTTATTTTTATCTTTTAAAAATTTTTCCAGTTTATTTATTTTTGAGAGAGAGAGAGACAGACAGACAGACAGACAGAGTGTGAGTGGGGGAGGAGCAGAGAGGGAGGGAGACACAGAATCTGAAGCAGGCTCCAGGCTCTGAGCTGTCAGCACAGAGCCTGACATGGGGCTCAAACTCACAAACTGCAAGATCATGACCTGAGCTGAAGTCAGATGCTTAACTGACTGAGCCACCCAGGTGCCCCAGCGAAGTCATTTTAAGCATGTGTGTATAGACACATAAACATACAGATAGATATATATGCAGTGCCATCTTAAAATAAGGAAACCTTTCCATGAGGCACATGTCATTCCAATATTCATGAAAAGTTTTAGGTACAATCTCTTGTTGATAAACACACAGGTCAGTCATTCTCTGGCAAACCTTGTGTAGAGGATTTTGAAAGCCACTGAAGTCTGCAAGATTCTTGCCAACACATTCATTGTTCAAGTCTCTGAGTGGAACATTCGCATACCTATAATAATTACTTTTATTAGAGCTTCATGTCCTTTTATGGACAACTGAATGCAAATGTCACATTATCTTTTAAAAATTTCCCAATGTCATTACAAATTAATAGAAAAATGTATGTATTTTTGGATGCTACATAGGCTATTTCTATTACAAAGTTCCAGATATGTTATATATAATGAATTATATGAAACAAAAATCCAAATATACATATATTTTCAGACACATGCACACACACACACATACACACACACACACACACACACACACATACACATTATAAAAACCCAAATAGCCTTTTTATTTTAACATTAGGCCAATCTCTCTAAAATTCTGAGCTGCTGCTAGAAATGAATGCCACTTTACTCACTGAATCCTGGTGTTCCTGGTTTGAAAATGGATAGTCTGAGAAAGGACACTTTTTTCACTCATTATTACAGTTCCTCTACCTTTCGTTCTACATATTATACATCTTGTTTTCCTACTCTTATGCCTATTTTCACATTAGAAGACTCATTTTTTATATATTAAAAGGTATGTAAAATGAGATTTCTTGGTGGAAACAAAGAATCACTGCAATGTTCTTATACAATTTTATACAAATGAATATCTACATACAGTATATAACCTATGTTATTTTCAAAACAATATAATTAACAAATTTCAGACAGATCTCAATGTTTGTTTTCCTTTGTTTTAAATTATGGCGAAGAGGATAGTTTACAAGAGTAATCTGGTATATGGTCCTCTGGAACTTCATATTTATAGCAAAACAATAGTTTAAACAACATTTATCAGGACATGAAATTGCATTAAGGTACTTAATGTAGCTGGTTCCAGGCTCCATATCCCTGTGTAGATAGTTTGGTCCAATACACAATAGATGTGAAAATAGAGTGCTTTATATTCATTAATTTATCATCATCAAAATATATTTGGCAGTGTCTTCTGGTGTTAGGTAATATATATATATGATATCACATCATACATGTACATATGATATACATTCTTTATTTCTAGTTAATAACTGCTTAGCTAGTGTTTAGCACAGTACATGGGAATCCTAAGAACTTAATTAATTAAGATCAGCTATATATCATCAACATGGAAAGCATAAAACTATTGTAATGAGTGGAAAGACTAGAAAATTGGAGAAATTGATCTCAAAAGAGTTAGGATACTTAGTCTTATTATTTCCTTCCTACAATCTCTCCTCGTTCATTCTAGACTATCAGTTTAGGGATCTGTCCTTCACCATTGGGTATCTTCATGAGCAAGGTTGCTTCAGTGTGCAAGGTTGCTTCAGAGTGCAAGAGGGAATAAAGGGAATACTCAAATAGATCCCACAGCAGAGAGCAATAAAACTTTATTAGGTCCTCACAAAGTTCCTCCTCTCTTTTCCCCTCACCTCAAATGTACACAGCTTAAGTTCACATAAATGTTATAGGCCCCCAAATCTCTTTTAACCCACATGCATTGCTCAAAGGTTAAGTACCTCCTGGCTGAGCCATTTCTAAATGAGTCTCTGCACATAAACACACATGCATTTCTTTTGTGTATGTCACATTGCATATCTAGATTTGCATCTTTCTGCCCACAGTTGTATATATACCTTATTTTAAAGATGCAAGCTCAAAGGAACTTGATGTCTCACTTTAAAAGGGAAGCACAAGAGCCAACTTCAGCAGAACATTAACATTTAGGAACAATAAGAAATCTATGAACGTTGCAAAAGGAGAAAAGAAAGTATTGCAGAGATAAGATGAAGCACATAAAAAAAAAAAGTTAGTTTACCCTGGAAATGAAACTTTTAATTATGATGTCTGTGAGAAGAGTGACCTGAATGAAACCAAAGATAGGTGAGTGCGTCATGAAAGGCTAAGAAATTTGGGTCTGCAAGATAGATGGCAATAGAAATAAGTTCACTCTTTCTCTTTTATCTCTGTTTCTGTGATCTTCAAAATGATATTCCATTCTTATATTAGCCTTTCAAAGGTACTTTGATCTGAATTTTCTACTCAACCTTGTTTGCAGTTAAGTTTTATTAAGCTGTTACTTAGCTACCAATAAGCAAGGCGTATCAGGAAACCAATTGAAAACAATGGAAACACACCATCCTGTTAGTTGCAGCCCTATGAGCCCTTGCTAAACCAAGCCCTTGCTTCCTTCTCCTTCCTTCCTTCCTTCCTTCCTTCCTTCCTTCCTTCCTTCCTTCCTTCCTTCCTTCCTTCCTTCCTTCCTTCCTTTTATCCCTCCTTCTTCTTTCCATCCTTCCTTAATTTCTGAGGACATATCAGCCACACTCCAGGCTTTGAAGATATGAGTAGTGAATAAATCCATAACGTCCCTCTGTTCATAACATTTACATGTCAGGGTTGGAAGATGGCCTATGAGCATACAGAAAAGCAAGCAAACACCACATTTTGACAATTCTAAGATATATCATTTTTTTTGTATTTAAAAACATTTGACATCAACATGCACTTTACATTTACTGTTGGCTAGGTGGCATTTGTGATATGTAACTTAATTATAGCTTTTCATATTTTCAACATTTCTATAGAATTATGTGAATTATGTCCATGCTGAGTTTGTCTGCCATGTAAAAAATTATTCTGAGAGATTACAGGATGACATGATGAGGAAATCAAAATTGTTTTTATGTAGGAAGGCACAGTCCTAGAACAGCAGAGCATACATTTTATATTACTTATAGAAATATTTATCACTGGAGGCTAGTCTGAATTCTTTATCATCTTAAAGAACAATAACCATGTGCTTCATATGACTGAAAAAAGGAAGATGCCAACATATAAATGAAGATTATATTTTTGTTTGTTTTTGTTGTAACTGAGATGTATGCAAAAGGCATTGGGCTAATACTGACCAAAATTCAGTTGAAAGCAGTGTCAAGGCCAAAATCCAAGACAAAGCCAAGGTCAAGGTCTGATTCAGCCACTGAAAACATGAGCCACTTTGGGATTCAGACAGTTTCTTGCTGTTTAGACAGAATGAAGAGATGACAAACATAAGAGCCCATGATATCATTGTCCTACATACCAAAAATGACAACGCCAACAACCAAGGGGGCAGATAATAATCCAGTGTGATTTGTAGGACTTCTTGGGGCTCAAGAGTACATTCTAGACTTCATCTGAGTAGTTTGATAGTCTGATGTTATACCTTGAGGGGGTGGAGCGAAACACAGACAGGCAATGCAAAACTGCCCAGGACAGCCTCCCAGAGGAGCTAGAAAAACCGATGGAAAGGAGCTTTAGGGCAGCTCATCACAAGTCTCCCTTCCTCCCTTCCTCCAGAGAGACCACAAGGTGTTCTATCTTACTTAGCTATATAGAACAATGATGGGGAAGTTTTCCTGCATGGAAGGAATGTTGCCAAATTCCTTGGAATAGATTTTTTAAAAGTTCTTCAAAGTAAGGAGTCTGATGTTACAGATTTACGTATTTGACTTTAGTCACATAAAGAAAAAAAATCCAGCTGATATTTGAAGAAACCTGAAGGAAGGAAAAGAAGGAGCCATGTGGATATTTGGGAGAAATTTCTAGCAAGAGGGGACAATGCTTACAAAATCCCTGAGGTAGGAGCTGGCTTCAGGCACTTGGAGAAGAGCAGAGAGGTCTGAGTGGCCCCAGGAGAGTAAGAAAGTAGGGGGTGATGGGTACTGAGTCGGAGTCAGTAAGGAACCAGTTCTGAATGGGTCTTGTGGGTCATGGTTAACACTTCCACTCATACTTTGAGTGTGGTGAGGAGCCATCGAGGAGTCTTGATGATAAGAATGGCATGCTCTGACTCATGTCTCAAAAACATCACTCTGATACTATTTTAAAAATAGGCACTAATAGGGGAAAGGAGGCAGCTAGGAGGCTTGTTAGTAGGTTTGAACTTAGGTAGTTACAGTGAAGGTGAATAGAAATGGGTGGATCTGAATACATTTAAGAAGCAGAGCTGGTAGCATTTTCAGATGGACCGGATACAGCATGCAAGAGAAATGAAGGAGTAATGAAAACCTCCAGATGTTATGACCAAAGTCGACGGCATCTCCACTTGCTGGGGTGAAGAAGGCTGAGGGGAAAGGATGGGAAGACAGGCATCACGAATTTAGTTTTAAATGTCTTAGGTTTGAAATGTCTTTGATTAAACTATTCAGAGTTCAAAACCAAGTTGAAAAGAGGCTATGGGCATTCCGAGGTCAAGGGAAGGAGTCTAAGAGCAAAGTATTAAGTTGGAAGCCATCTGTGTATAGGTGTCTTTACAAAAGTTTCCTGTAACTCCTTCTGGTTGTTTGAGTTCTGCCCCAGCAATCCAGACCCCTACCCACATGCAGAGAGAAGAGTCCACATACCACTGAGCCAAGTGCTTGCACATCATGACTTGAAAATTCAGTTCTGCCTTTCGAACTCTTTTCTCTCTTTTCCCCTACATCTAAGTTTACTGACTCTGTGATTCATTCATAACCTTCAGAGCCTAATTCTAATGGAGTCCTTTGTGTCTACAAACAGACCTATTTTGTTTTGTAAAGGAAAGTCACACTGGGAATACAATTTTGAATAATATCAGAAAATCTGTTCCATATTCCCATTGACTCTTTAAATGCCAGAGAAACGACTCAGAAAGACTCACTGACAAAGAACCAAGTAACAGGCCCCAGCACTGTCGGTCATGAGCTGTCTCTAAAAATACACAATGCTTATCGAACCTAAGAGTTCTTATGTAGGAAAAGAATGAGGAGGATGACATAACTGGAGTGAAATCAACATGTTATTTCCATCCTTGCCAGCAATAGCCATGACACAAAAGTACTAGTAGAAATACTTTTTGTTAAGATGGTAGAATATTTTCTAATAGATTATGTATAAGAAACACCATGGTGAAAATTGCAATTATGTCTTTGGTTTTCATTTGTTTGGAATGAGTGAGTACTTGTGTTTCTAGTTAAAACCATCACTTGATTCAGTGATTCTTTCAATTCCCTGGAGGAGGGATGAAAATATAAAGTCATTTTCATTATACACTGTCCTGTAGTTATATCATCAGGTAACTTTGGTACAAATGTTAGTTCGGGGGATTATGAAACGAAAGCAACATATTCAAATGAATTCCTGTAATATTGAAAACAGATATGGGCTAATATAGCAGGAATTTCACTCTTGCTATTCATTTGAAGTTTTGTTCTACCCTTATAAATCAAAAACTCACCCAAATGATATTTTCAGTATGTGCAAATGTGGACATGACCACTCCTGCTTTTGAATAGTGAATAATTTCTAAGAACCCATCATCACTGTTGGTACATTACTTTACATTGGAAATACTGTCGATGATTGCAATTCTTAACTAAAGTCTTTCTAGTCATCAATTATATCAAAGGTTGAAGAAAAAAAAATATTAACCACAGCTCTCTTCCTGTTTAGGTTTACTGATTTTTGATAATAGAAACTAAAAACTCCCACTTTCTAGAGAATTTTGGGAAAACATCAGTGAGACACAGTCGTGGCTTTAACAGGATTATTAAGTCACATAAACAAAAGGACTGGAAATGTTTAATTTCTTAAGTGTGGTGATGGTTCATGGAGATTTCTCATATTGTTCCGTGTGCTTTTTTGGAAGCTGGGGTAGTTCATAATTAGAAAAATATGTGTTAGTAGTTGAGCCATTGAAATAAAAGTGAGTCTGTAAATAAACAGTTTTTACTTAAGATACTATCCATGACTTGGTCCATACGGGGCACAGATAGGTTTGCGCTCACAACTTATTTTGTAATGTGTGTCATTTTAGGTTATGATCAGCAAAATCGAAGAAAACCAGCAGTTCTACCATTGGGGTGTTTGCTTTGCCAAAGTTAGTGAGAACATGCCACTGTTGCAATTTTCCTGTCACTAAATGGTAGTGCCTTACCTAAAATTAGTTGGTGATAACAAAGTCTAATTTGGAAGAAATCCTAGAATGTGGTAGTGAGGACTTTTTAGAAAACCACGCCCCCACGACAGCATTAAAATGTTGGTAAGGGGAAATAAAGTCAAAGTCAAACTTTTCCCATCTCTAGAAATTACCCAAAGGCTTTCAACACTCTGGGCACCATGATGGAAACAAAGGTTTGTCTAGAAGAGCAGGGTCTGTGGCTTGGCCTGCTCCCATTCTCCGTGTCCAAGCTCTGCAGCCTTGGGAACCATCGGCCTCATGATCCTGATGGTTGTCAAGGCCAGCAACCTTGTAGCCACTGGAGGGGGCAGACCAGGAAGGAAGTTCCTCGAAAGGTGCAACCCCCAGAAAAGGTGTCATTCGTGAGCCTATCTTGGAGTTTCTTCCAAGGAAACCCTGACTTGCAAGGCACTGTCATCGTTTGACCCAGTTCAGAGCTTACTCTACAGGGAAGCCCTATTTCCTGAGTATTTCTCAAAAAAAAAAAAAAAAATCAGGAAGGATTCATATTGTAACAGGCTGAGTTACAATACCAAGAAACGAGAAGCTGACTCAAGAAGATGTAGAAAATATCCACGGACTTGTAAGAAATCCAAGTGGCTTCCTCTTAGCCATTTAAGAACAAGAGGCACAAATCTTTTACAAAACTGTACCAAAAATAGAAGTGGGGAGAGCACTTCCCAATTGATCCTATGAAGCTATTACCCTAATACCAAAACCAGACACAGACATTACAATGAAAAAACAAACAACACCAATATTTCTCATCAACATAAATATAAAACTTCCTAACAAAATGCTAGCAAACTGAATCCATCAACATTAAAAATAATTCTAGAGACAAAGAAACATGAGAAAAATCAATTATTTGAACCTCATCAAAATTAAAACGCTTTTATTTGCAAACGACCTTATTAAAGGGATGCAAATGTAAAGTACAGATTTGGAGAAAATGCTTACAAACCGTATATCTTGCAGAGGATTCATATCTAGAATACGTAGAGGGCTTTAAAAACCCAATAGTTAAAAAAAAAAACCCAAATATTCCAATTTGAAAATAGGTAAAAGACATGAAGAGACATTTCACCAAAGAGGATATATGGACAACAAATACACAAATGGAAAGATGCTCAACATTAATAGACATTAGAAAAAAAATCACATTAGGGGCACCTGGGTGGCCATTGGTTAAGCATCTGACTTTGGCTCAGGTCATGATCTCACAGTTCATGAGTTTGAATCCTGCATTGGGCTTTGTGCTGACAGTTCAGGGCCTGGAGCCTTCTTCGGATTCTGTGTGTGTGTCTCTCTTTGTTCCTCCTCTGCTCCCACTCTGTCTCTCTCAAAAATTAATAAACGCCAACAAAAAATTTTTAAAGAAAAAAGTCACCTTAAAATCACAATGAGATACGATTCCATACCTACCAAAAAGCTAAAATTAGAAAAAAAAAATAGTGACAATTACAGAATAGAAAAGCTGTGGAGAAACTGAATGCTTCCTATATTGCTTTGAAAAGTTATCGTGAAACAGCTTAGAAAAATAATTAGGGATTTAAAAAAAAATTAATGTTTATTTACTTTTGAGAGACAAAGAGAAACAGAGCATGAGAGGGGGAGGAGCAGAGAGAGAGAGAGGGAAACAGAATCTGAAGCAGGCTCCAGGCTTTGAGCTGTCAGCACAGAACCTGATGCGGGGCTTGAACTCACGAACCAGAAGATCATGACCTGAGCTGAAGTTGGACACTCAATCCAATGAGTCACCCAGATGCCCTGGGATTTTTTAAAAAATAAAACTAAACTTGCAGCCCAACAATTCCATTCTTGAGCATTTCTTTATCCCAGAAAATGAAACTTCCACTCACATAGAAAACCTTTGTGTAAATGTTTATAGTGGATTTATTCATAACAGCTATAAAGCTTGAAACACCTAAATGTTCGTCAAAAGGCAAATGGATAAACAAACTGTAGAAAATCCACACCATAGACTACTCTTCAGAAAAAGAAAGAAGCTATTGTTATATGCAACGATCTGAGTAAGTGTCTAGAGTGTTATATATTGAGTAAAAGAAAATAGATCCCAAAATGTTATATACTTTATTCTATATAATTTCATTTATGTGACATTTTTGAAATGACAAAATTATAGAAATGGAGAACAGATTATTGGTTGATAGTGGTCAGAGACCAGGTAGGTTGAGGGAAAAGGTGATGAATATGTTTATAAAAGGGCAAATGAGGGATCTTTGTCATGATAGAATTGTTCATATCTTGACTGTGTCAATATCCTGGTATTAACATTGTACAATATTTTTGCAAGATATTATCTTTGAAGAGAATGGATTGTGGGCTACATGGAATATCTGTATATTATTTCTTTCACCTGCATGTGAACCTACAGTTAAAAACTTTGCACCACGGCTAAGAGGAATTTCGCTTGGGAACACAAGATTTAACATTTGAGAATTATTCAATGTCAGACACCCCATGTGGTATATGGGCAGAATAATGCCCTTTCAGGATTATTCATGTCCTAATCTGTAATCTGTGAATATGTTACCTTATACAGCCAGAAGGAATTTAAATTGTAGATGGAACTAAGTTTGCTAATCAGCTCACCTTGAGATGAAGAGATCATTTTGGTTTATCTGAGAGCATCCAGTGTAGTTACAAGGTTTGATACAGGTGATAAACGGAGGCAGGAGAGTCAATGTCACAGTGATATAACACGACAAACACTTAACCATCCATTACATACCTTTGGGGTGGAAGAACCAACGAACGCAGAAAGCCTGTAGAAGCTAGAAAAAATCCAGAAAATGGAATTTTGCTACAGCCTCTAGAAAGGAATTCAATTTAAGCCCAGTGACATCAGACTTGTGACTCAGAATTTGAAGATAATAAACGTGAATTGTTTGAAATCATAAGTTTGTTGCAATTTTTTACAGCAGCAACAAAAAATCCATACACTGTTCAATAAGCCAATGTTTTATTACACATGACAACAAAATCAGAGGCATCAAAGAAATCATAACTGAATTTCATTAAAATTTTTAAAAAATGTACTTCCAAAGACATCATAAAAAATTAAAAGATAAGCTATAACCAGGGATAAAATATCTGCAAATCATAGGTAGTCCTTTATCAGTAAAGGATTTGTATCCAGACACATAGAGAACACATACAACTCATTAATGAAAAGACAAATAACACAACATAAAAATGGACAAATAATCGAATAAAAAATTCCTTCAAATAAGATGTATAAAAAGCAATAAGCACATGAACCGATGATTAACATTAGTCATTGGATAATCACAAATGAAACCACAAAGAGATACCATTTAATCCCTGCTAGGATTGCTATAATCAAAATGGCAGACTATTACCAGCATTGGTAAGGAAGTAGAGAAATGGAAACCCTTACACATCAACGGGTGAGAAAGTAGGATGGTCCTAAAACAGGTTAGCATTTCTTCCAAATATTAAATGTGGAATTACCCCAATGCTAAAAGCTGGATGAAACCTTGGACACATTACACAGGATGAAATAAGTCAGACACAAAAGATGGCATAACTTATTATTATACTTATTTTAAAAGTCCAGAAATTGCTTAATGTGAGGACAAACAAGAAGCCAGACAAACATTTTAAAAAGAATGTTTGGGGCACCTGGGTGGCTCAGTCATTTGAGTGTCCAACTCTTGATTTCACCTCAGGTGGTGATCTCATGGTTTGTGAGTTCAAGCCCGGAATCAGGCTCTCTGCTAATGGCTATGAGCCTTCATGGGATTCTATGTCTCCCGCTCTCTCTGTTCCTCCCCCTTGTGTGTGCACTCTCTCTTTCTCATAAATAAATAAATATTAAAAAATAAAAATAAAATAAAAGAATATCTGAAAGCAAAATGTTTCAGAGGGTCCTCTGTAAGGCTCTAACATACTGCTGTGGAAGCCGAGTCCATAAGGGGATCTGAAAACGTCCAGGAAAGAATGTAGGGGCACAGATCATTTACTTCAGAGGCCCAACCTATGTCCCTGCTCAAGAGGGAGGTGAAGGCTAAAGCAGACTTTTAGTCCTGAATGGCGGCCCCAATCCCCACAAAGCCTTTGGCAAAGAGTGGGAAACTTGCAGGATGAAGCTATTTAAGGAAGTCTCTCGCCAGTCATTATCTGATTAGTTAGCTAACCAAACAGACTTCAGTAGCTGCATACTATCGGGACTGTGGCATAACAGAATTAGTCCAGAAAATTTCCTATACAAACAAACCACTGCCAACAAAAATAGTAGAGAATGGGGGAAATAGGATTCCCAAAGTCCCACATTACCTAATATATTCAGTTTTTAACAAAAAAAATTATGAGACGTGAAAAGAAACCAGAGAGACTGAGCCCCACCGTATATAAACACCCACACAGAAATGGTCAATAGATACTTTTGAGAAGGCTCAGATGTTCGATGTATTAGAAAGTCTTTAATACTGTTATTATAAATATGTAAAAATAAAAACAAAAAAAGAAACGAAAGGAAGTCATAACTAAAAAAAAGTCACAGGAAAGTATAACAGTGATGACTCATCAAACTGAGAGCAGCGGTAAAGAGATAGAAACGTTATTTTTAAACATAACCAAAGAGAATTTTGGAGATAACAAGTTCAATCATTTACATTTAAAATTTCACTAACGGGGGTCAATACCAGATTTGAGTTGGCAAGAAAAATAATCAGCAAACTAAGAGATAGATCTATAATGAGTCCTTTCAGTCTGAGTTACTAAAAGAAAAAAGAATGTAAGAAAATAAACACGGAAAATTTTCCACAGAAAAATTTGGAAATCTGTGCATCACCAACAAGTATAACCATGTATGCATAATATTAGTCCCAGAGGAAAGAGAGAAAGGGACAAAAGAAACATATATTTGGAGGAACATTTCTATACCAGGTAAATACATTGAATTAGCAAGTCAAGATCATCCCACAAAGAAAAGTCCATGCCCAGGTGGCTTCACTGGTGAATTTTAGTAAACATATAAAGAAGCATTAATGTCAATACTCCAGAAATACTTTAAAAGAAATAGAAGAAACAGAAAACTTTTAATTTGTCCTTTGTGGTCAATGTCATTCCAAAACCAAATCGGACAAATCTGTCACAAGGAAAGAAAACCGATATCCCTTGTGAATATAGACAAAAGATCAGAAACAAGACAAAGATTCTCTCTTCCTCATCTATTGAACATGTGTTTTGTGGTTGTCCCTCAAAAGTCGAGATTAACCACCTTCACATGTGGAGACAGATAATACCACACACGTGTGCTGTATTAATTCCATGTGGCTGCTATAACAAATTAGCACAAACATGGTGGCCTAAAAGAAAAGAAATGCCTTCCCTTAAACTTCGGGGGGCCAAAAGTCTGCAGTCAGTCTCACGGGGTGAAAATCTCTGTGTCAACTGGAACATGATTCCTCCAAGAGCTCTAGTTAGACCATCTGTGCTCTGCCTTTTCTAGCTCCTGGTGGCTGCTGGCATTACTTGGCTTGTGGTTTTATCACTCCAATCTCTCCCTCTGCCTTCAGGCTGCTTTCTTCTCTGTGCACATTTCTTTCTTTCTTTTTTTTTAAGTTTTAAATCTTTTTCACATTTTTAAAAATTTTTAATAGTTTATTGTCAGGTTGGTTTCCATATAACACCCAGTGCTCATCCCCACAAGTGCCCTCCTCCATGCCCATTTACCCACCCCCCACCCTCATCAGCCCTCAGTTTGTTCTTGGCATTCAGGAGTCTCTCATGGTTTGCCTCCCTCTCCCCAACTAATTTTCCCCTTCTTCTCCCCCGTGGTCCTCCATTAAATTCCTCCTAATCCTCCTATACGTCTCTGTGCACATTTCTTTTCCTCTTCTGACTCTATCAAATCTCTCTCTGCTTCATTTAATAAGGCTATTTGTGATACCATTTAGTGCCTACCTTAACAATCCAGGATAATGCAGCCATTTTAAGATCCTTAACTTCACCACATATGCAAAGAGCCCTATTCCTTAAATGCAACATTCACAGGATCCAAGATTAAGACTTGGTACCCTGTGAGGCCAATATTCAGCCTACTGCACACACTAAGAAGATATGAAAATATTTATTGCACATTTCGGCTTTCAGGGTGAGCGGGTTAGGCACCAAAGCCAGTCTGAAAATGGCCTGAGTAAATGTTCAGTAAATGTTTCTGGTTTTTACTGCAGGATGGGGCTGGTGTGAGGATTCCCGTACAGGTCAAAATTTGCATGGTTTGATGAACTGCTCCATCACTATCAAGGAAGAGAGGGTTTTGTTATAAGCTTGTACAGATATAGAACAAAAGGAAAAGGAGGGTGGTGAGATTTGGAGGCTCCGAGTCAACAAAAATCAAAAACAGAGTCAGGCTCTATTATAGCATAGCTTTGAGGGTTCTAGGCAGTGAAATTAGGCAAGAAAAGTAAATAATAAATACTCGAAATGGAAGACAGAGGAAAACTGTCTTTATTCATAGATGATATTATCCTGTATACAGAAAAGTAAAAAATCCAACAACATCATTGACAAAATTAAAAACAATGAGAACAAGTGAGTAGTACACCGCAGCCACAGGAACCAGGATTAGTATAAAAATCAATTGTCATTCCATATGTGAACAGTGACCACTTCAAGTACAAGTTGATTCATTATGAAATAAAAAAATTATGAAATATTTGATAATAAACATAATGAAAATGTACAAGGCTTGTAAACTGATAATTACAAAACTTTGAAGAAACATTCCATGCCCATGGATCGGAAGACTTGGTTTAGGTTAAGATTACAGTACTTCCCAAACTGATGTAGATTCAATATAATACTTATTAAAATATCTCAACAGGGTTTTTTCTGGTGTGTGTTTTGTTTGTTTTGCAGCATTGATAAGCAAATCCTAAAACTTACAAGGAAATGTAAAACATATAGAACAGCAAAAATGAGTTTTAAAAATAAAAACACATGAGACTTTGATTATTTCAAAATTCACTATAAAGCTACACTTATTAAAACAATGTGTTACTGACATAGATGGAGAGATTATGCATATAGGTAGCTGAATAGATAGATGATAGATGATAGATAGATAGATAGATAGATAGGACAACTTGAGAGCATTATCCACATAATTAAAAAGGTATAAACTAGATAGACCTCACCAGAATCAAAAATGTTTGCACTTCAAAAGATACCATTAAGAAAATGAAAACACAAGACACAGACTGGGAGAAAATATTTCCAAAATCTATATTCAGTATAAGACTTTTACTCAAAACTTACCAGGGTGCCTGGGTTGTTTAGTTGGTTAAGCATCTGACTTTGGCTTGGGTCATGATCTCATGCTTCATGAGTTCTAGCCCTGCATCAGGCTCTGTGTTGATAGTGCGGAGCCTGCCTGGGATTCTCTCTCTCTCCCTCTCCCTCCATCTCTCTCTCTCTCTCTATCTATCTGCCCTTTCCCCACTTGCTCACGTGCATGTTCTCTCTCAAAATAAATTTAAAAAAGAACTTACAAAGAACTGTCACCACTCAATAATGAAAATACAAATGGCCCTGTCAAAAAAGAGGAAAAAAAGTAATATAAAGACATTTCATCAAGGAAGATATATAAAAACTAGTGAGCACATAAGAAGATGTTTAACATCATAAGTCATTAGGGAATTTCAAATTAAAACATTTAGATATATCACTACATACATATCAGAATAGTCAAGCCAAACATTAAAAAATACTTGAAGAGACTGAATAAGCATCAGAACCAGAGTCAGATATGGGATGTTGGAACAAGAAGATTGCAAATTTAAAACTGCTATGATAAATACAGTAAAAGCTCTCATGGAACAAGTAGACAACATGAAAGAACAAATGGGTAATGTATGCAGAGTGAAAAAATTCTGAGAATAGAGTAAAAAAAAGAAATGCTAGAGGCAAAAAAAAAAAAAAAAAGTTACTGCAACAGAAAAATAGAATGCCCTTGATGACTTGTTAGTAGGCTGGACATGGCCGAGAAAAGAATTATGAGCTTGGAGAGATGACAACAGAAACTTCCAAAACCTCAAGCCAAAATGAACAGACTCTACAAAAGGTGTAACATATGTATAATGGGAATACTAGACGGAGAAGAAAGGGGAAAAAGAAAAGAAGAAATATCTACTCAATAATAAGATATTTACCCCAAATTAATGTCAAACACCAGAGCACAAATCCAGAAAGCTCAAAAAATAACAGAGAGGATAAATTACAGAAAGACTACCTACAAATATCATATTCAAATTTAAGAAAATAAAAAATAAAGTCTTGAAAGAAGCTGGGGGGGAAAGCAATTTATCTGTAAAGGACCAAAGATAAAAATTACATTCAACTTTTCTGCAGAAGCCATGAAAGCAAGACAAGAGTTGAATGAAAGTCTTTAAAAATAGTGAGAGAGAGAGTGAATGCTAGCACTGGGGAGGGTGGGGGTGTGGAGGGAGGAGGGACAGACAGAGAGGGAGAGAAGGAATCCAAAGCAGGTTCCTCACTGTTAGCACAGAGCCCAATATAGGGCTCGATCCTATGGACAATGAGATCATGACCTGAACCAAAACCAAGAATCAGACAATGAACCAACCGAGCTACCCAAGCATCCCAAAATATTTAATTTAAAGTCTTGGAAAAAAATAGTCACCCACCTAGAATTCTCTATCCTGTGATATTATCCTTTCAAAAATGAAGAATAAATATTTATCTCAAGAGAAGTTCAAAAATATTGAAGTATATGAAAATAAAATACAAATTATCAAAATTGGTGGATGTAGTAAAAACAGTGATTAGTAGGAAATTTAGAAAATCGAATGTATATGTTTAAAAAAGTGAAGGATGTCTGGGTGGCTCAACAGGTTAAGTGACTAACTCTTGATTTCGTCTCAGGTCATGATTTCATCATGAGAAAGAAAGAAAAGAAAGGAAAAGAAAGGAAAAGAAAGGAAAAGAAAGGAAATTTTGCTCTTCCTCAGCCCTTCCTTCTCTGTCTGTCTTTTCAAAAAAAAAAAAAAAAAAGAAAAGAAAGAAAGATCTAAAGTCAGCAGAATTTATTTATCCACCTTAGGAAATTAGAAAAAGAAGGAAAAGGAAGAGAAAGAAGAAGAAAGCAAAAGAAAGTAAATCATAAGAGTTAGAACAAAAATTAATAGAATGGAAAACAAAACGAGTGGAGAAAATCAAGAAAAAAATCTAAAAGTTAGCTCTTTCAAAAGATGAATAAGCTTGGTCAGCCTCTCCCCAGGCTAACTGAGCAAAGAGATAAGACACAAATTCTTAATATTAGGAAGGAAAAATGGGACATCTCTACAGATTCCACGAACATGAAAAGGTTACTAAAGGTATACTCTGAACAACTCCGTGCCCATAAATTTGGTAATGTAGATGAAATAGAATAATTCCTTCAATGACACAAGTTGCCAAAACTCACACAAGAAGTGGAAACTGAAGAGGCCTGTATCTATTAGATATTTGAATAAAAAATTAATAACCTTACAATACAGAAAGTACGAGGCTCAGCTAAGTTCACAGATGAATTCTACCAAATGTTTATGAATGAAATGTCACCAATTGTCTAGGATCTCTTGCAAAGATAGAAGAAGCAGAGAGAACACTCCCACCTCCCATGATGTAATTGAGCCAAGCATGGCCTCCTCTGCTTCTGTCTTGTGTTTTCTTGGAAGATGTCATTTCTGAATGAATGTTGAAGGCAAGGCGATGTTGGGAGAAGAAAGTTGGAGGACAGGCACCACTCTAGCTGTTTGTATATGGCTGCTTCATTTTCTATTGGTGCCTATGGATTGTGAGCTATTGCCCAGGGTGCAGGTAGCTCATAAAATATTTATGCATCTTCTGTTAACTATCAAATTTGCATTATTTTAGGGAAAAATACATATGTGATTGTCATTTCCACTCTCTAGGTCTATTATTTCTTAAATTTTGACAATATGTTTGTTATGAATTTTGGTTTTCATTGCTATTTTTCTTTATGTCTGTATTAACTGATATTTTATTGAGATATTTAGAGATCCTACAAGGTAGATAAGCAGGGTACACTTTAAATTGGAATTTCTTGATTAAATTAGGATTTAAATCTGTTCATTCTCTTATAAGCCATACATCCCTGTCTCAAAGAGTTAATGTATAAACTATTCTCAACATTTTACTCTTATTTTAAGTGAAATACAGTAGCTAAAAGTATAAAGAAATAATGTTATTGGAAACTTTATAAAGGAAAGAAGTATCTATTAATTTACCCACATTTCCATACAATACAGTGTTAAAGAAATTATCCATCATAGTATATTTTTCACCATCCTCTGGGACACATTCATTCTTTCAATTCCAGTGTACCCTCACTAATTGCTTTTATTTCATGGAGCCCCTACCTCCATCTCCCTGCCTGGTGTATTTCTCTATTCTACTTATTCTGTTTTATTCTTGGGTTAACTTGCTCTTTTTCCATTCATTCATATGCTGGAAACCTTCCTGCCAATTTGCAAGGAAGCAACATTCTTTGTTGAATCCCCTTTGAAAGAGAAAAGCAAGCTTCTAAACTAAGAAAGATCACATCAGCATAAACTATTAGGATGGTTTATTCTTAAGCAGTGAACCTATACTAAGGAATGTAGTCAAAAAACACCTGGAACTATTTCATTTTCAGCAGTATGCATAGACTATATTTAACTGCAACACTTAAAATAATACATGTTGTGTTTTCTTTTCATTGTTGTAGAGATTATAAATACTAAATAAATGGAAAGAAGTCATCAAAATCACATGTGGGCAAGGAAGTGGAGGGATCAATCCACAATTTGATTTATCACCAAAACATGTATTCTATAACTTAAATGTTATATAATATTACACAATGTTATATAATAAATTCAAAACTTAATGAAGACTTTTTAAAAAGAACAAAATCCTACAACAGGCATTTGATTTTCTTTCCCTTTCTGTATATATCAGAATGAAATCAGCTGTAAATAATTTATTACTTATGACACAAAGCACTCATTGCATGGGTTCAAAGTTAATATATAATATACATTTTGAATGTTTCCGATTATCAACTTTGAAAGGAGAAACATAAATACAGATTCATTTATAATTCTTTAATTGTGAAAAAAATCTTTTTTTTCCTTCCCACATTCCAGATTTTTCATCATTTTAAATACTTGATTTCTTTTTCCTCAAGAGCCAAGGATAATTCTATCAGGGGCACAAGGATAGTTGGTTTTAATCATTCAGTTACTCAGTCCAGTGATCCAACTTTGGCTGCAGGTTGCCATAGCAATTAAAACAGGAACACTGGCAACAAAGCCTAATAACTCTTCATTCAACCCATTATATATGGTTACAGCAAACCAGAAAGCTTCCTAGGGATTCTGAAGCGGATGCATCACCTCTGTAGATAATTAAGTGTTTTGGTGGGAATTTGTGCGAAAACCTGATATACAATTAGACAAATATGTTCACGTATCATGTTTCATTGAAGTTTGTATGAGCCTACATCTTGTCAATGGGTCCTGATCCTAAATGCCTTTATGCCTGATTAATTGTCAATATCAGGCAAGAGCTTGCTCATTAGCTCCTTGCATGACCCATTTTAGATGCCAATGAGCTTCATTTAGTGATGATATGCTAACTGTTAATAAACTGAATTGAATTTTTGTCTTGTGTGAAGAGACCCTGTTGAGAAAATATACATTAAAATCTTCCGAGAGCACTGAATAATGTTAGATTATTCTCTGTTGCAGATCTTGCTGTTATATTATTGTTGTTCCCTTAATTAAATGCAAACATTTCCTCTTAATTTTATATTTTATGTTTTCAATCTATTTGGCACCTCCTATATGCATTCAACTAATACTATTTCTATAAAGAATGAAGTAAATTTATTTTAATGTTCTTTGGATCCTACTAACTTTTTAAGTAGTCCAATTCAAATAGGCCACATTTATTATAAATTATGAAAAGTGTATATCTAAAAATATATAGTTTAAGCCACTAATCAAAACTCTATAAGGCTACTGGCTCAGTAACAATTTTCTTTAAATTTCTTAAAATTATTAGAAGATCCAATAGTAGATTTACTTTACTAATATATCTTGAATGCCCTTATGGCATTAGGGGAAAAAATCCTCAAAAACACAGAGGGAGATCATGTTAATAGGCATGGCTAAATTAGCTCAAGAAAGAGAACTTACAAGATGGGTTATACCCATAATTATTCCTAATTCATGATTTTTCACATCATAACTTTTTTGTCTTGTTTTTCCTCCCTCCCGCCTTCCTTCTTTTCTTTTCCTTCTTCCCTTGCTTCTTTCTTGTCTGTCTTCTTGCTTTCTCTCATGAGTTTTCTTTTCACTCTTCATATTTCCTTCCCTTCCCTTCCTTCTCTCCCTTCCCTTTCCTTTCTCCCTTCCCTTCCTTTTCTTTGCTTTCCTTCTCTTCCCTCCATTCTCATTCCTTCTTTCTGTAAGCCAAACACAGACTAAACTGTGTGATAAAGAAAATTATCCTCTCAGAGCACCTGGGTGGCATAATTGGTTCAGTGTTCAACTCTTGATTTAGGCTCAGGTCATGATCTCTTGGTTCATGAGTTCAAGCCCCCTATCAGGCTCAGGGTTGCTGGTGCAGACCCTGCTTGGGATTCGCTCTTTCTCCCTTTTTTTTTTTTTTTTTTGCCCCTCCTATGCTCTCTCTGTCTCTCTCTCAAAATAAGTAAATAAACTTAAAAAAAAAAAAACCAATGTACGTGCCTTTAAAAAAAAGAATCACAAGTTAGGGGTGCCTGAGTGGCTCAGTTGGTTAAGCGTCCCACTTCAGCTCAGGTCATGATCTCATAGCTCGTGGGTTCGAGCCCTGCATTGGGCTCTGTGCTGACAGCTCAGAGCCTGGAGCCTCCTTTCGATTCTGTCTGTCTCTCTCTCTCTCTCTGCTCTTTTCCCACTCTGATCTCTCTCCCTCCCTCCCTCTCTCTCAAAAATAAATTTTAAAAAATTTTAAAAATTAAAAAAAAGAATCACAAGTTAAAATAAAGCAGAAATGTTCAAAATAACCAAAGGACTACTAAAAATAGTTATTGTATTAAATTCACACAAATGCACAAAAAATAAATTAAGCTTACTAAATAACCTAGGTAGACTATTCTTATTTTCTTAAGTAGAAGAATTAAAAATAAGAAACTGTGAGAACATACTTTTAGTTTGGAGCTCCTACAAGAGAGAGAAAGAAAATTAACAAGACAGAATTTTGTTTCAGAAAAGAGTTGTAGATACACTAATTAAGGAGTAAACATTAGAAATAATTATATATTTAACGATACAACATTACAAATAATTATCTGTAATCAATAATTATCTCTATTCATAAAAATAAAGATGATAGCCATCATTAAGCACAATAGCATTTTTCCTAATTTTGAAGTCATTAATACATTGGAATTTCTACTGAAAGATACAATAAAAAGTTAGAGTCCCCATACATAGAAAAAACATATCTTGGTTATAGGGTGCCTGGATGGCTCAGTCAGTTAAGTGTCAGACTTTGGCTCAGGTCATGATTTCCTGGTTCATAAGTTTGAGTCCCTCCTCAGGCTCTGTGCTTGACAACTTGGAGCCTAGAGCCTGCTTTGGATTCTGTGTCTCCTTCTCTTTCTGTGCCTCCTCCACTTGTGCTCCCTTTCTCTCTCTCAAAGATAAATAAACATTAAAAAATTAAATGAAAATAAAGCTTTAAAGATATATCCTAAGTAGATACTGGGAAGAATGTATTCCTACTGGCATTTAGAGGATAATTAAATATTTTACCCACTCAAATCATTCATGTGCATAAAGAAAAAGTCCTGTGGTTAGTGATACTTTATAGTTCTCAAAAAGACATTGTAAAGGGAAAAACAGAATTTTCTTATTTGGTTAAAATTTACAAAATAATACAGATCCATTCTTGGAAAGGAATGCATACTTCTTGATGGATAATTTATATTCAAATGACCCACAGACTTCATAATTTTTATCTTTTTAAAAATGTAAGTCCAGGAGACAATGGCTTTTAAATAACCATAAAAAGATGGGAATATAGGGTTCCTGAGTATCTTTTTTTCTTAATAAGTTGTCTTATTATTCAATGATTTAATTTGAGTTCTGTGACCATTTTCACTCATGACCAAAGTGAAATTAATTATATATATGTTTTTTTACCACACATTAAGATGGATATACATGGAAATCTTACTTGTGACTATTTCCTTTTTTTAAATTTTTAAACCAATTTTTATTTATTATTGAGAGACAGATAGAGACATAGCATGAGCAGGGGAAGGGCAGAGAGAGGGGGGGACACAGAATCTGAAGGAGGCTCCAGGCTCTGAACTGTCAGCACAGAGCCCAACACAGGGCTTCAACTCACAAACCATGAGATTATGACCTGAGCCGAAGTCAGACACTTAACCAACTGAGCCACCTTAGGGACTCCTCTTGGGCATATTTTTTTTAACGTTTTTTAAAAATTTATTTATTTATTAGAGAGAGAGAGAGAGACAATGTGAGCAGGGGATGGTCAGAGAGAGAGGGAGACACAGAATCCTAAACAGGGTCCAGGCTCTGAGCTGGCTGTCAGCACAGAGCCTGACGTGGGGCTCGGACCCACAAACCGGAAGATCATGATATGAGCCCAAGTCGGACGTTTAGCCAGCTGAGCAACCCAGGAGCCCCATTGGGCATATCTCTAAATACAGGTCATAACAATAATCTATCAACATATATGAAAGTAAAAATAATAATTCACAACAGAATCTAAAATATGCTTATTGGAAATAAATAAAGTAAAATAATTAAAATAAAATAGACTTATTGGACAATAGATCTTAAGAAGCCTTTGAAATAATAATAATAAGACCTATAATACCTCTTCAGTGGAATGTAAATTTGCTCCTCAAACTTGTGCTGATTTTGGTCCTAAACTAATGGGATCATTCTATGCATCCAAGAATTGCCTTGAAGTCTATGATGACCTCTCACCAGTTGGAGTTGGGGTTTCAATTCACCTTCCACCTTTTTCTTAGAGAGATCTACTCGAAAATTGCAGTAATTGCTGTTTTCTGAACATACACTGGGATTTTCTCTTCTCTGCCTTTTCTTATGGCTATCTATACTATCAAGAATGTGTGTTATCCATCAGACTTCAAGATTATATTCATTTTTCTTGGTTCCTTTCAGTCCCACGAGCTTAATGCATTCCTGTGTACTCCTAGGGGACAGGATCCCTTCCATGCTAAAATCTGTATGGCATTTTTACCATGCCCTGTTTGTTTCATTTACCATTCAGTAAAGTTATGTGGCTCAGCCAAAATCATGGAATCCTGCGATATTAGAATATACATTCATTATTAACAGAGAGAAGGCAAACAGTGCTAGCAAACTCTATACTAAGGTGTGTAAAATCGTAATTTGTTCCATGGGGGAGGACAGAGAAAATAGATAGCAATGGAATTGGTGCGTTATCTGATAAGTTTATGTTAACTTTTAAAATAACATGCCCAACTTATTCAAAGTAACTAAACCATTGTGTATGTACATCAGAAACATATGAAGGTTCTGGTTTCTTCACATCTTGTCTATAGTTTGCTTTGTCTTTGAAAAAAAATACAAGCAAGCAACAACAACAAAAATGTCTTTCTAGGGGCGCCTGGGTGGCTTAGTAGGTTAAGCGTCCGACTTTCGCTTAGGTCATGATCTCGCGGTTCGTGGGTTCAAGCCCCGTGTCGGGCTCTGTGCTGACTGCCAGCTCAGAGCCTGGAGCCTGCTTCAATCTGCAACTCCCTCTCTCTCTGACCCTCCCCTGCTCACGCTGTCTCTCTCTCTCTCCTAGAAATAAATAAAACATTAAAAAAAATTTTTTTTTTAAAAATGTCTTTCTAGTAGGTATAACATAGTATCTTGTTATTTCTTTTGTTTTCATTTCCGTAATGAGTAAAAGGTTTGCACCTTTTCATGTGATTGCTAGCTACTCATGTATGTTCTTTGAGGGAATACCTATCCAAATATTTGCCCAGTTTTAAACTGGGGTTTTTAATATTATTATTGTTGCATTGTAAGTGTTCTTTATATATTCTAGAAACAAGTCCTTTACCAAATATGTGATTTGCAAGTACTTCCTTTCAATTAGTATCTTTTCTTTTCCTGATGGTGTCCTTCTTTTTTTTACAAAATTTTAATGAATCGCAATTTCTCTTTCTTTTTTCTTGTAATGATTTGTGCCTTTGGTATCTAAATGTCTTGTTCCCTAAACTGATGTACCAAAAGATTTTCTCCTAAAGTTTTATGGAGTTGGCTTTTATATTAGTTCTGATTAATTTTTTAAAAAAGTTTCTTTATTTTCAGAGAGACAGTGTGAGCCAGGGAGCGGCAGAGAGAGAGGGAGAGAGAGATTACCAAGCTGCTCCAGGCTGCCACTTCTGGAGCCTGATGTTACTTGAACTCGTAAACCATGAGATCATGACCTGAGTGGAAACCAAGAGTCAGTTGCTTAACCAACTGAATCACCCAGGCACCCCAGATGCGATTCACTTTTGAGTTAGTTGTTGTGTATGAGGGGATATGAGAGTCTACATTAATCTTCTGACATGTGGACATCCAATCGTCCCTGAACTATTTATATAAAAGACTATCCATCCATTTCCACATTGAGTTGCCTTGACATCTTTGTGGAAAATCAATTGGCCATAAATATAAGTGTTTATTCCGGGACCCTCAGTTCTGTACCATTGATCCAGATGTCTATCCTCATACCAGTTATGCTCTATCTTGCTTACTGCAGCTTTATAGTAATTTTTAAATGGGAAAGTAGAAGTCTCACCATGTTATTCTTCTTTTTCAAACTTGCTTTGACTATTCTAGGTCCTCTGTAATTGTTTACTAATCTAAGAATCAGCCAGTCAATTTTTGGGAAAAAAAAAGCTGAAATTTGGATGTAGGGTGCGTTAAGTCTAAAATCAACTTACAGAGAAATTGACATCATGAAAATATTAAAAATTGACTGATCCAAAAATACAGAGTGTCTTTCCATTTAGGTAAATTCTCCTTAACCTCTCATGGCAATGTTTTGTAGTTTTCAGTGTATAAAGCCTTACTCTTCTTATTTTTCATGATTTTGTGAATGGAATTCTTTTTTTTTTTTTTTAATGTTTTTATTTATTTCTAGGAGAGAGAGAGAGACAGCGCGAGCAGGGGAGGGTCAGAGAGAGAGGGAGTCACAGACTGAAACAGGCTCCAGGCTCCGAGCTGGCAGTCAGCACAGAGCCCGACGCGGGGCTCGAACCCACGAACCGCGAGATCATGACCTAAGCGAAAGTCGGACGCCTTAACCGACTAAGCCACCCAGGCGCCCCGTGAATGGAATTCTTAATTTCACTTTAGCTTAACTGTTACTAACTTATAGAAATACAATTCCTTTTCCTTTATTGATTCTCTGTGGGCAATCCTGCTCATTTCCTTCATTAAGTTTTATTTTGGATTCTTTAAGATTTTTTACATATATGGTAATACCATCTGTGAATAAAGACCATCATGCCTCATCCTTTCTAATATGCATATCTTTAATTTATATTATTATTAATTTTCCTTTTTACACTGGCTATAACCTCCATTAAAATGTTAAATAGAAGTGGTGAGAACTGAAATTCTGGCTTTGTTCCCATCTTACAGAGAAGGTTTTCAATCTTTCACTATTAAGTGCTCTATTAGCTGTAGGTTTTATGAAGATGTCTTTTCCAGGCTGAGGAACTGGCCTCCTGCAAGTTTGTTGAGGTTTTTATCATAAATGTGTGTTAGATCTTTCTGCACCTGTTATGATGATCATGGGCTGAATTATTATTTTCAGATGCTAAAACAACTTTGAATAATATATTCTCAACAAAATCACATTTTCTCTTAAATCTAGAACCAATTTGTTCACTTAAAATCACTGCGTGCCAGTCGTTAAGGTCACTTCTGGCTTAAGGAAATACTAGGTTGTAATGTTAACATTGGCATTTTGGCACTTTCAGAAACAGACTTCTTTTGTTGCTTAGTATTATATTGCTGAGGAGTGAAAAGGGTTTGTGTGTATGTGTGTGTGTGTGTGTGTGTGTGTGTGTGTGAGTGTGATAAAATATGCACAACATAAAATTTGCCTTTAAACTATATTTAAGTGTATAATTCAGTGGCATTAAATACATTCACAACATTGTGAAAGCATCACCACTATTCATTTCCAGAACATTGTCATCACACCGAACAGAAACTATGTACTCATTAAGCAAAAACTACCTTTTAGTCCCTCCCCACCGTCCCTCATAAATCTCTATTCTATTTTCTTCCTCTATTAGTCTGCACATTCTAGGTTTCCTCTATAAGGGGAATCATACCATGTTTGTCCTTTTGTTTCTGGAACAATGCTTTCAGGGTCCATCCATGATGAAGGATGTATTATACTTTTACTCCATTTTAACACTGGATAAGATGCTATTGTGTGATTACAACACACTTTCTTTACCATTCGTCAGCTGGTGGGCATTTGGGCTGTTTGTATCTTTTGGCTTTCCTGAATAAAGCTGCTATGAACATCAGTGTACACATTTCTGTTTGAGTCTCTGTTTTCAAGTCTTTTGGGTACATACCTAAAAGTGGAACTGTTGGATAATATTGTACTAAGGTTTCACTTTTCGAAGAACCATCACACTATTATCCACAATGGCTCTACCATTTGACATTAGCTCCAGCATTATACAAGTGTTCCAATTGCCTCACATTCTCTCCGTTTGTTTTTTCTTGTTTGTTAGTGGCGGTGGAATTTTGTATCTCATAATCACCTTGATTTGCATTTTCTAAAGACTACCGATTAAAAGCATTTTTTTCATGTACCTGTTACCCATTTGTGTACCTCCTTGGAGAAATATCTATTCAAGTTCTTTGTCCATTGTCTGTGTTTTAACTTGTTGAGTTTTAGGAGTTATAACCCACTTCACAAGTTGGGGAGTCCTTTGATAGTGTCCTTTGATAGTGTCCTTTAATGAATAAATATTTTAAATTAAAAAAAATAACATTTAAAATTTTGATAAAGTCTAACATCATTTTTTTTTCTTTTGTTACTTGTGGTTCCAGTATCATACCTAAGGAATCACTGGCAAATCTAGTGTCCTGAAGTTTTTGCCTCTGAGTGTTGTTGTTGTTATTGTTTAGCTCTTATGTTCAGGTGTTTGACCTATTTTGAGTTAATTTTTGTATATGGTGATATATGTTGCATGACCAATTTCATCCTTTTTCATGTGGATATACAGGTTTGCTAGCACCATTTGCTGTAAAGAATGCCCCTTTTCCCATTGAATCCAACATCTAGACAGGGTCTTGGACTCTTCTCTACATCAATACAATATTTCTGGGGTCCATACATCTGTTCTTATGCCAGTAGCATGCTGTTTTAATAACTGTAATTTTGAAGTACTTTTAAAATTTGGAGGTGTGATTTCACCAAATTTGTTCTTTTTCAAGATTGTTTTGGTAATATGAAGTCCCTTGAGATTCCATATGAATTTTAGGATGGATTTTTTAAAATTTTATTGTTTTTTACAAATAGTTTATTGTCAAATTGGTTTCCATATATCACCCAGTGCTCATCCCCACAAGTGCCCTCCTCCATGCTCATCTCCCCCCTCCCCCCCCAACATCCATCAGTCCTCAGTTTGTTTCTCAGCATTCAAGAGTCTCTCATGGTTTGCCTCTCTCCCTTTCTCTCCACCATCTCCCCCATGGTCCTCAGTTAAGTTCCTCCTAATCCTCCTATACATGCAAACATATGATACTACATGGCAATGAGAAACAATGAAATCTGGCCATGTGTAGCAACATGGATGGACCTTGAGGGTGTTATGCTGAGCGAAATAAGTCAGGCAGAGAAGGACAAACATCATATGTTTGCACGTATAGGAGGATTAGGAGGAACTTAACTGAGGATGGATTTTTATATATCTGAAGAAAAATGTCATTGGAATTTTAACTGAGATTTCTGTAGATTGATTTCTACAGTAAATCTGTGGGTTGCTTTGGGTAGTTCTGTCATCTTAATGATATTGTCTTTCAATCAATGAACATGGCTATCTTTTCACTTATGGTTTGATCTTTCAGTGATGTTCTATAGTTTTTAGTATAAGTCTTTTAGATGCATGTTTAATTTTATTTGAGTATTTAATTAATTTTGATACTAGTGTAACTGAAATTGGTTTCTCAGTTTCCTTCTCATATTGTTCATTGTTAGTGTATAGAAATTATGTTTTTGTGTGTTGATACTGTATCCTGCCACTTCACTGAATTTATTAAGTTCTAACAGCATTTTTTGTGTGTGTGTGAAATCTTTATGGCTTTATACATATAAAATTGTATCATCTGTGAACAGAGATAATTTTACTTTTGTCTTTCCAATTTCGATGACTAGAATTTTCAATAATATGTTGAATAAAAGTGACCAGGGCAGGCATCCTCGTCTTATTTCTAATCTTGAAGGAACATTTTTGTCTTTTAGCATTGGATATGATGTTAGCGGGTGGGGGAGGGGGCTCATATATGGCCTTTATTATGTTGTGGAATTTTCCTTCTATTCCAAATTTGTTGAGTATTTTCATAAAGAAAGGGTGTTGGTTTTTGTCAAATGTTTTTACTGCATCAGTTGAGATTATCAAGGTTTTTTCCTTAATTCTATTAATTTTTCTGGTTCTTTAAAGTATGAAATTATGGTATTGACTTGGGACACTTAACTATTTCAGTGTATGCATTTGCTATTAGAAATTTCCCTCTCACACTGCTTGTGCTGCAGCCCATATGTTGGTATGTTGAGTTTTCATTTGTCTCAAAATATTCTCTAATTTTCCTGTTCTTTTCCTTTGACCAATTTGTTGTTTAAATGTGTTATGTTTAATTTTCACACATTGTGAACTTTGCGGTTTCCTTTTTAGAATTGGTTTTAAGATATATTCCATTGTGATCAGAAATGATACCTTGTAAGATTTCAGTCTTTCAAAATTTCGTAAGACTTGGGGCACCTGGGTGGTTCAGTCAGTTAAGTGTCCGACTTCGGCTCAGGTCATGATCTCATGGTTCGTGGCTTTGAGCCCCACATCCAGCTCTGTGCTGACAGCTAGCTCAGAGCCTGGAGCCTGTTTCAGATTCTGTGTCTCCCTCTCTCTCTGACCCTCCACTGCTCTCTCTCTCTCTCTCTCTCTCTCTCAGAAATAAATAAGCATTGAAACATTTTTCTTAAGACTTGTTTGTTGTCTAACTTATGTTTTATACTGGAGAATGTTTCATATGCACTTGAAGAAAATGTGTATTATGCTCTTGCCGGGTGGAATGATTGTATGTGTCTGATAGATTTCATTGGTATATAGCATTTTCAAGCCTTTTAATCCTTTATTGATCTTTCATCTTATATTCTATCCATAATTGAAATGGGGAGTATTAAAAGCCCCACAGAAGATTATATAATTTTTTCATTCTTTTTTAATGTTTATTTAACTATTGAGGGAGAGAGAGATGGAGAGAGAGAGAGAGAGAGAGAGAGAGAGAAAGCAGGGGAGGGGCAGAGAGAAGAAGAGAGAATCCCAAGCAGGCTCTGTGCTATCAACGTTCAACAGGGCTTGAACTCACAAACTGTGAGGTCATGATCTGAGCCAAAACTGAGTCAATTGACTCGACTGGTTCAACTGACTGAGCTACCTAGGTGCCCCTCTGTTTCCTCTTTAAAATCTGTAACTGTTGCATTATATATATTATAACTATGAAAATTAGTGTGTATGTGTTAACATTTTTATTATTATACCATGTACTTGTTCACTGTAAGTTTTTTTATTCAAAGTCTGTTTTATCTGATATTCTTGTAGCTGTGTCCTCTCTTCCAGTCACTATTGGCATTGACTGTCCCTGTCCATCCTTTGACTTTCAAATTATTTGTGCCGTAGATCAAAAATTTCTTGAAGACAGCATATAAATTGGATCAGATTTCCAATCATTCTTCCAATTCACAATTTTTGAACAGGGGTTTTATTTCATTACATTCAAAGTAAGCATTTATAAAGAAGGTTTTCCAACATTTGCTGTTTATTTCCTGTATATCAAATGTCTTTTTAGTCCTTATTTTCCTCTACTAATGCTTTCTTTTGTATTTAGTGAATTATTAGTAGTAATATGTTTCATTATCTTTTTATCTCCTTTTGTGTATGTTCTATAGATTTTTTGTGGTCACCATGGTGATTCCATATAATATTCTAAATTTATAACTATTTAATTTGTTTTTAATTATTGTTTTTTTCTAAATTTTTAAATGTTTTTTTATACTTATTTTTGAAAGAGAGAAAGAGAGACAAAGTGAGCAGGGGAGGGTCAGAGAGAGAGGGAGACACAGAATTCGAAAGAGGCTCTAGGCTCTGAGCTAGCTGTCAGCACAGAGCCTGATGCGGGACTCGAACTCATGAACCATGAGATCATGACCTGAGCCAAGTCGGATGCTCAACCGACTGAACTACCCAGGTGCTCCTATTTTTTGTATTTTTATTTTAGCTATTCTGATGGGTGTGAGGTGATATATGATTGTGGTTTTCATTTACATTCCCCTGATAAGCAGTGATGGTGAGCATCATTCATGTGTCTATTGGCCTTCTTTATGTCTTCTTTGGAGAAATGTCTATTCATGTCTTCTGCCCGTTTTTTAATTGGATGGTGATGATGATGATGAAGATGACAATGATGATTTTCTGGTGTTGAATTGTATAAGGTCTTATATATTTTGGATATTAACTCCTTATTGGATATATTATTTGCAAATATCTTCTTCCATTCAATAAGTTGTCTTTTTGTTTTATAACCATTTAATTTGAACACCAGCTTCAAATGCATATGTAAATATGCTCCTGTTAAGTTCCATTCTCTTCTTATATTATTTATTTATTTTTATTTTTTAAACATTTATTTATTTCTGAGAGACAGACAGAGCACGAGTGGGGGATGGGCAGAGAGAGAGGGAGACACAGAATCTGAAGCAGGCTCCAGGCGCTGAGCTGCCACCACAGAGCCTGCCACGGGGCTTGAGCTCATAGACTGCACTATGAGATTATGACCTGAGCTGAAGTTGTATGCCCAACCGACTGAGCCATCCAGGTGCCCCCTCTTCTTATATTATTGATGTCACAAATTTTATGTTTATATGTTGTGCACCTAATAACATAGGTTTATAATATTTTAAAATATTTTTCTTCTAAATCTTGTAGAAAATGAAAAGTGTGAATTACAAATCCAAGTTATAATAATAGTGTCTTCCTTTACTTGCTTATATATTTACTTTAGCCAGAGAATTTTGCATCTTCATGTTGCTTCAAGCTACTATCTAATATATTTTCACTACAACCAAAAGTTCATATTTCTTGTGGGGCAGGTGTAGTGGGAATAGACTTCCTGAACTTACTCCACCTTTTTTTTTTTTTTTTTAATGTGGGAATGTTGTTATTGTTCCCTCATTTGCAAAGGACAATTTTGCCAGATATAGAATTCTCAGTTGACAGTTATTTTTTTTTCTTTCAGAACTTAATTTCACTGCCTTTTTCTCTCCAGGATTTTTTAATTTATTTTTTTTAATTTTTAATTTCGGGTGGGGAGAGGGGTACAGGGAGAGAGAGAAATAATCTCAAGCAGGCTCCATGCTCAGTGAAGAGCCTGAAATGAAGCTCAATCTTATGACCATGAGACCATGACCTGGGCCAAAATGAAGACTCAGATGCTTAACAACTGAACCACCCAGATGCCCCACACCTCTAGGTTTCTGATGAGAAATTGGCAGATAATCACACTGAGGATCTCTCATACATGCCAAATCACTTTTTTATTGCTGTCTCTAGGATTCCATATTATTTTTTGCTTTCAACAATATGATTATAGTGTATCTCAATTAGGATCTTGTTGGGTTCCTTGTACTTGGCATTTATTATGATTTTTTAAATTCATAGATTTTCTTTCTTCCTTTTTGAAAAGAATGTAGCCATCCTTTATTAAAGGAATCATTTCTTACCCTTTCTGTCCTCTTTTATTATTCCCATCTTACATAAGTTAGTTGGCCTAATGGGGGTCTCACAATTTCCTTGGGCTCCATTCACTTTTGTATGTTCTTTTTTTCTTTTCTGCACCTCAGACTGATAGATAGAACTACAATTGTTCTACCTTCATTGATTCTTCTGCAAATCTGCTGCTGATCCCCTTGAGTGAAGTTTTTACATCAGTTATTATACTTTTCAGCTCCAGAATTTCTATGTGGTTCTGTTTTTATCATTTCTATGTGGTCACTGATATCTTCCTTTCACTTATCAATTATGTCTTAGATTTCCTTTAGTTCTTTGTCCATGATTTTCATTATCTGTTTGAGCATATTTAAGACAGTTGTTTCAAAGTCTTTGTTTAGTAAGTCCAGTATCTGGGCTACCTCAGAGACCATTCATGTCAATTAATCATTTTGTTCCTTTAAATATGCCTAAATCTGTTTTTTGTTTGCTTTGTGATTTTTTTTTGTTGAAAATCTGTATTTGGATTTTATAATGTCGTACCTCAGCTTCTCTCTGCTCTAGAGGATTTTCTGGGGTTTTGTTTGTTTGTTTGTTTGTTGCTTGATAATTGAAGGCTGTTGTAGTCCATTTGTTTTGAGACTTTTACAAACTATTTTTTCAAAGATGGTTCTTTGGTGTGTGTACTCACTGTCTCTGTTCCTGTAGCTTGTGTTCAGCAAATGTTTTGACAGAGATTTTCTTGAATGCCAGGAACTGAAAGAGACAAACAAAAATACACCAAAAAAGAAAAAAAAAAAAAAAAGAAAGGACACCCATCTCTCTCAGTCTTTGCAAACTAGCACTCTGTGAGTGTGTGCTTTTACCAACTAGCTCAGCTTGTTGTGATTCTAGGGATGAGCTGAGGAGAAAGCCTAAGGTCTCCTCGGGACTTTTGAGCATGTGCCTTGCCCAGGCACACAGAGGACTTTCCAAATTTTCCTATTTATGTTGTTGCTTTTGAATCTCCTGATTTCCCAGGGTCTCACCACAGTTCTGTTTCTTGGTCTTAGACTATCTGTTGTAGATCTCCCTCCAGTGTCTCTTGCCCTAGGTGTCTGTGGATCTGTCGTGCTCATAGCTTTTAGGAGCAGTGCTGGTTGCACTTGTGTTCTTAGTTATGTGACATGAATAACGAGCAAGCCAGTTAGTCAAGTACCTCCCAGCCAGATTAGAATACACATACACAATAATTAGTAAATCAAGCCCGCTCTACTTCTTCCCATTCAGGGAGAGTCACGGGTAGCCAGGCTTGCATTGCTCAAAATCAAGACTGCTCTGTGCTTGGAAGGGGTGAGGGAATGAAGCGTAGAAGCATTGTAAAACTTCCTTAACATTTTGAAGATAGGTTTTCCTTGATCAAGCATTTGCTGGACTGTTGTAAACCTCTGATTCTGTTGTGGAACTCCAACAAAGGTGGTCCCCACAGTTTCTCATTGTTTCTTATTGTTGTTGTCATTCTTGTTTACGTGTGGGGAACAAGAGAACAAAGCAACTGGATCCACTGTTTTGCTGACATCATTCTCCCAAGAATACCCACTTGGACACAGTTAGAAACCTCTTATTTATTCCCTTGTTATGTTCTGAGACATCTAGGAGGGGGCCAACGTCTCCATTAACCAAGTCCAACATTTCATGGCCACTTCTTTTTTATTTTCATCGTTGCTGGCTGTTTTCAGTGATTACATAATGTTGTTTGTAAATTGCCAGTCTTTAAATTACAACAACTAGGGAAATAAAACATCCAAATATGATAAATTCCTTAGTTTGTTTTTCTATGAACACTCATATGGTGGAAATTTCTTGGACCTGAAGATGTAAGTATACTTGCTCTCTTTATTATGTGACTTCATATATAACAGTGGGGTTTTTTGCGGCTCTTTGAAGATTCTAGTTCCCCCTCTGTTCTTTCAGTGTGATTTCCATTTCAACTTTTATTTCTCTATTGATTCTATTTATTACATATATATAATTATATATATACATATGTATATAATTTCTTTTTCTTTTTCTTTTTTTTTTTGAAGGGGGAGAGAGTGCCAGCAAGGGAGAGGGGAAGAGGGAGATGGAGAGAGAATACCAAACAGGCTTCATGTTCAGCACAGAACCCGATGCAGGGCTTGATCCCATGACCCTGGGATCATGACCTGAGCCAAAATTAAGAGTTGGACACTCAACAGACTGAGCCACCCAGGTGCCCATCTACTGATTTTAAACATAATTATTTTACACTAATTTTTAGTACATTGATTTTTGTATTTGAGGAGAGCAATTCCATCTGTGGTATCTGGCTCTTTCAATGCTGGTATATTGCTTTCTGTGGTTGGTATCTTTAAGTCATGAGCTAATCCCCAGCGGCATAATTTTTCCCTCATAGGTTAACTGGGTGCCTTGTGTTGTAGAATTATCTGATAGACAGTTTTGTTTTTGCTTCTGCTGGAACTCTTGGGATCTACAGCTTGAGATATCAACGTATAAAGCATCCTGAGTTCAATTGAATTCTAGCCCCAATAATTGAATGTGGCATAGATTAGTGCTTCTATTGTTCACAGAAAAGTTTTCCACATCAGAGCTTCAGAAAAGTGAAAGTTTATTTTCTTCTACTATGGGATGGTGGAGTGGATATTTTCTCTGCCTTTTTTTATGAAGTGGGTAAAGTTTGTAGAATCCTAATTTTATGCAGAAGGTCTTATTTGCAACTCCTTACAGTTTTTGTTAACCATAGGAAGGTCCAATGTTGTTTGTTTGTTTTCTCTTCATTTCTGACATTTCAATTTCTGCTCTAAACAGTTGAGGAGTATTTCCCATGGGAAGGTCTTTACATTCCATTGATTAATTACATATCACACAAAAAGCATACAGTGTGTATATGCTCCAGACATCGTTGAATAATGTCAAAATAGAACAGCCAGTTAGTATTCCCTTTGTGAGATTTCAGAGACTTCCCAATGTTGATGAATGAACACAATCCATTGTTTAAGTTATCAGACAGATACATAGGCATTATTAAATTAATATATTTCATTATATCTATATATATCTTAGCCAAAATACATAAATAATGATACTATTGAATGTTGTGTCTTCATGATTTACTTTACTGGCCATGTATCCCTATACACAGGTATGTTTCATAACATTAAGAGCAAAAACCTTCTTTTTAAAAAAATGTTTTTTTTATATTAGAGAGAGATAGAAAAAAAAAAAAACAGAGCATGAGCAGGGGAGAGGCAGAGAGAAAGGGAGACACAGAATCCAAAGCAGGCTCCAGGCTCTGAGCTGTCAGCACAGAGCCTGACACAGGGCTCTAACTCATGAACCATGACATCATGACCTGAGCCGAAGTCACAGGCTTACCCGACTGAACCACCCAGGCTTCCTCCATTATAATTTTCTACTAATGTCTTGTGATATCATGTAACATCTGACATTTATTTTACCCATACATGTGTGTGTATGCAAATCTCTTCTCTCCCTTTCAGTATAGAGGAATAGCATAAGTGATAAATATTGAACATCAAATTTGGACCTAAATGTCCTACACTGAGTATTTCTCCTTATACTAGGAGAGCCGGGGATTACTTTGTGGCCATTACTATGGTCATAAGGTGTAGATTAAAGGATGGTGGAGAGGTACAGAAACAAAACTTCCAGGAGATGTTATCTCTATAGGTTGGATTTAATTTCCTAAAACTCCCAAGTTCTTATTAGCTCTCTTGATTTTCCAGTTGCTGACTCTACCGGTGGATAACTCAATGGTAGAAAAGGGTGTAATTATATCTGTATGATTCTCCCCTCCCAAATTTAAATGAAATCTCTATTTTGTTGATAAGTTGCTAAGCCTCTAATTGAATGCTGTAGAAAAAAAAGAAAAAAAAACTACACTTGCTGAATTTGTTGTTGGTAAGAAGAACACGGTATTACTAGCCAAATTAAATAAGTCATAGTAGGTATTCAGTAAATGTGTGTATCTCGGTGTGTGTGTATCAAGATACTTCTTATTTACATGTCCAATGTCGATGGGTCATGGGATAGTACAATTTAGTATAAGTTGGTACTGCCAATGTTGAACATTTTTTTATTTTAATTTTTTTAAGTTTATTTATTTAATTTGAGAGAGAGAGAGTACCCATATGAGCCGGGGGGGGGGGAGGGGCAGAGAGAGAAAGGGAGAGAGAGATTCCCAGGCAGGCTCCACATCGTCAGCACAGAACGTGACACAGGACTTGAACTCACGGAACCCTGAGATCATGACCTGAAACAAAATCAAGAGTCAGATGCTTAACTGACTGAGCCACCCAGGCACTCCGAAATATTTTTCAGCTTCAATTGGTATATGACTTTTATTGAAGGAGACATTCTTTCCCTATTCTTTTGGTAGGAAGAAATGAGCACGGATGGGGTAGGGAGGTAAGGACAGAAATACTTCAGTTTACTACTAGAGGGATGGGAAGTGGAGGCACGAGTTTCACACAAACTTGACCTACTCTCATTGCATTTTTTTCCTGAGTTTTCGTCACACTTGTCGATACCTTAGTCACGTTTCACCAGCTTTAATCACCCTCAAGCACACACATGCACATGCACACACACAAAATTAAAAGCGTAGGGGTCTTTTCAGTACAGATAAGGATGGTGATGCTTCACAAGTCACAATTCTTAAAAGAGAGAATTACTTGGGCCTCTGTCTTTTAATCCCCTACTTATTCCTACCCTTCCTCCCCCAAGGAATTTGACAGAATTTACCTTTTTAGTGTAGAGTTGCAATAATGATCTTGGATTGCTACAATTACCAACATCTTTTTAGATGTGCTGAGGTAGTCAGAGTCTTGACCATTCTTCAGGAACCAGCTTTGATGTGACTGATAATCAGTTTTATCTTACAGTTTATGGCATCTCTTACCAACTTTCAAGCAGGATTTTGCCATTACGCACCCATACCAGGAAAACATTTCCATTCTTCCCTTTGAGACTGAATGTGATTTCACACTAGGGGGGCTTTTTTCATTATGGTCTGTACTTTAGCAGACTGAGGCCAAAGTAGGTGCTGTCCAATACGTGGGATCTAGATGTGTGGATAGCCAAATAGTTTTCCTTCCAAAGAATTCTTTATATAAACCGTGGCTTTGTAGATTTGGTCCTAGCCGGGAACAATAGCCAAGGTAAGATAACTCGGCCTTTACAGCCAGTGTGGAAAGCTGAATCAGTCTTGATCTTCACATGAGGCAATACATGAAACCCACCTGGGATCTTGGGGGAGTCTGCTCAACGCTCCCACCAGGCTCCGTTTTGTTTTTCTTCTCCCGCTGCCAAACCCCTGTGAACTCTGGAGGACATTCAATCTTTCCAGTTTTCCCACCTGTAATGAAATATACAAGTGTAAGAGTCCCATTAAAAGAACTCAAGTACTGTTGCTCTTCTATCCTTCAGTTAAACCAGTATGAGAGTCCGGGGAAATGGTGTCATTAGAGCGGGTCACTGAACCCTGAATCTGGAAGCCAGTTTTTTTCTCGTAGGTGCCCTTCCATAGATATGCTCTCAGATGTTGATGAATATAAATTATCAAAGGAAGGAAAACAAGGCAAACAGCATGAGCTTGACAATGAATGCCCTGTAGATACATTTTATACCCGCATATCAACACGAGAGCCTTTTGTAGCAATGTTTCCATGACTAGTCCCAGACCATCCTTTCCATTGCTGCACAGGCCTGGGCACTTACCCATAGAGAGATAATGCCACACAATTACTGGAGTATAATTCCAATGGCATTGATTGTTATAGTTAAGATTTTTTTTTATGTTTATTGAGAGAAAGAGAGAGTGTGCATGCAAGTGGGGGAGGGGCACAGAGAGAGAAGGGGGGACCCAGAATCCAAAGAGGGCTCTGAGCTGTCAGCCCACAGCCCAACGTGGGGCTCGAACTCACGAACTGTGAGATCATGACCTGAGCGGAAGCCGGATGCTTAACCGACTGAGCCACCCAAATGTCCCGTTTCTTGTATTTTTAAGGGAAGCTGGAAATCAGAAATACAACCCGTGAGGCCCAGTTTATGTTCATACAGCCTTCTAAAAGTGTAAGGTTTCAAGAATGGTTTTATAAGAATCATTAACTTTTTAAAAGGCACCAGTTTCCTTCGGTCATTAATGATATGCGTAACAGTTTAATGTAATGCTACTTTTAATTATCACAGCTCTTTCTTTTAAATATCAAATTTCCCTCTCTAAACTGTCCTGCGTTCTCTTTAGAGTCTCATCTGTCACTGTAAATGCCATCACTTTATTCCTCCTTTAGACGCAGTGACAGGCTAACTCTTATCCTGAGCTTTATCTCTTTTTCCATCCTTTATTGTACTACAAAGATCCCTTTTTCATAGTTTACAGCTGTATCCGCTTTCCACACGTGGCACATGATTGCCTCGGTAAAGGTATTTTCTGTTTCAATCTTACATTTTCCCAAGGGAGAACAAAAGGGACGCGCTTTCTGGAGTTAGTTTCACTGAGAAAATTGTTTAGAATTGCCTCATTCCTCAGCAGATTAACGAATGCATACAATCCCGGCTTAAGTGCTATTGTACTGCACAATTTGTCCATTATACTTTGTCCTTTCCATTTACAAAACCCCTCACCAATTAAAGTAATACAGCCTTCCAATACCTGCTCCCAATTAAATCTGAGCTGTATTACCTGCCCCGTTGCAGCTGGTCACAGATTCCTACCACTTACCCGCATTCATTAGGCCTGTTCATTATCAAGGGGATGGTGGCAGGAATTCAAGCCACTGCCTTTCTTTGAGGTCTCACCGAAATTATCAGCTTTCCACCCAAGGCCCCAATAAGGACAGGATTAAGTATAAGGAGGAGGAATTCATACAGTAGCAAACTTACATTGTTTCTCTTTTGCTTGCCTCCTCTCTACCTCAACGCATCAAAAAGATACAGTACAGGTACAAAAGAACACTCATCTTAATTAAAGGATCACTTTTCCCTCCTTTTCCAGCCCAAAGCGTACCCCCCAGCTTTGTTCCTCTGTCTTTACTGCCCTCTGCCTTCAAGTCCTTTCTTCAAGACCACAGTGAGAACCGGTAAAGAAAGGCTCTGAAAGTGACCAAGAAGCCCACTTACTGCGAGCTTTGTCATTTAAGAGCAGGCTTTTTGAGCCTCAGGCTGGACTCCATTTTTGAGAAGTGTTCTTTTTCTACTCAAGGCTTAAAGCGACCCTGAGAAAGGAGGAGGCTGTGTGGATGGATGGACGGTATCCGGAGCTGAGACCCCATGACGGACATGGCATCGCTGTGTTAGCGGGTCTGCCAGATACATTTAATCCACGGCTACAATCAACCAAATTATTCGACCCACCCTCTTTTACTTTCATTTTGTAGAAGGAAGTACAGCTGTTCATTCCTGGGGAACTTGATGAGTTCTGTCATGGTTACGGGTCAGAAAAGGAGGAACAAGGAGGGGCAGCAGGCCAGGGATGAAAACAGATCACATGTTCGAGAGAAGTCTGTGAAAAAGCACCCAAGAGAAAGCAGGAGGCAGCTGCCAGGGGCACCAAAATTCAGGTCCTGAGACGACTGGCAAAATTAGAAGTCATGAAGCACTGAGCCAGAAATGTTCCCTCAGCGTGGGAGAGTCCCAAACCTGAGGGCTGACTCAGCTACTGGTGGCCCTTGGGGCCTGGAGGGGTTCATTTGAGGCCCTGGATACCCTTCATAGTAAGATCCAGAGCCAATTCCACCCATCTTATCTGGAGAGACATGGCAATATTCTGTACCAGAACATCTCTGTGAGAAACATTTAAATAAGACACTCTGCCTCTCTCTCTGCCTCTCTCTCTCTCTCTCTCTCAAGATAAATAAATAAACTTAAAAAAATTTTTGTCAAAAAAAGAGGGACCACTGGGTGGCTCAGCTGCTTAAGCATCCAACTCTTGACCTCAGCTCAGATCAGGATTTCATGGTTTGTGAGACTGAGCCTCCTGTTGGGCTCCGTGCTGACAGCCTGGAGTCTGGTTGGGATTCTTTCTCTCCCTTTCTTTCTCTGTGCCCCAGCCCTGTGGCTCTCAAAATAAATCAATAAACTTAAAAAAAAATCTTTATAAATGTTTAAATACAAGATGGGATATATATCCTTTCCTGAATTCCTAAATAATCACTCATTCATTAGTCAGTGACATTTTTAAAGGACTTCAGTGACCGGGTGCCTCTAACAAGCAGGCACTGTGGGGAAACCCTGAACCGAGAGAGACTCTAAACCTTCACAGAGGAGCAGATATACATGGGTGGAGAATCAGTGAGAATCCATCCTTAGCAGTCTTGGGATTGACTTTACTATAAGTCTTTATTGTATATACGTACAAATCTTATCAATGAACAGCACCGAATGCATATCCATGGCTTTTTTTTTTCTTAAGGGGGGGGGGAGGTTGTATATTAGTGTTTTCCTCTCAATTAACTTCTAGGCAATTTTCCCAGCTAAATGCATAACATCTTTGGCAAGAAGCCAAACAAAACCTTAAGACCCAACACTAAATTCTGCATTTATACAGGCAGCTTAGATTTTCACGCGGTGAACTGGAAGCAAGCCAGCAACTCCCACTATAAACCCAGCAGTGGGAAAGCTATATATTTTTTTTATCAAGAAACTCTACTTTAGATTTCCAAGACCACTTGAAAATTGCACTATTTTAATGTGCCTTTTAGACAAAATAAAAGAAAGATTTAACCTGCTATTAAATTAACCCAATTAGCTATTTATTCCATGTAACCTTCCACTTTGGATGATGTTAAATCAAATAAACTGGCAGCAAGTGAAATTTTTTTTGTGAATTATGGAAATTACAAGATGTTTTCTAGACAATAATTTCTTAGGTCTTTTTCCTTATCCTTTTCACTCTGACAAGATTATCAGGATACTTTGTTGTTGTTGTTTTAAATTTCCTTTTTTATGTATGGAATGGAATTAACTGGGAGACAGTGGAGCTGAGGGGTCCAGGAGTAGTGGTGGGGGGAATTAACAAGTAAAGGAAAGCTAATCAAATCAAAATTTACACAACAGTCATTCCTTGGAAGGTTTGCCATCAATCCCTCAAACTTTGCCTTTTTGGCGTGCTTTTATTTGTACATTCCATTCAACATATGTGTTCTTCCAATAATGTAGTACTTTTCAAAGACTAACGGCAGTCAGGCTGCTTTGGATCTCAGTCAAGTTTTGTTGATGTTAAATTTAGAACCTAACTCTATGAGTTTGAGTTCATGTCCAGTGGGATCTAAAAGTTGAGGTAAAAAACACTTTTGAGCACTTGTGTAGTGTCTGATAAACCTCTTTCAGCGCTGAAAAGCTTTTGGAAAACAACATTTTGACGATTTAAGAGGCAGTGAACCAGAAACATATGGATTAGGTTTCCCCTGAAATACTCAGGGGTTTAAAAATTAAGGGGGGAAATGCTTGGCCAAACAAATTTTGCTGAACCAAAAAAATGCACAAGACAGTCCAAGATAGTGTGCCAAACTGAAAGCACTGATGAACTGTCTTTCTTTAATATTAACCATTACTATTACTATTTTTTAAAATTTTCATTGGACAAATCTGGAGTCATAAACACATCTGGAATGGGGTTGGAGAACAGCAGGTCACATCAAAGTGATGTTATAATTTCAAAAACAAATCATAAATCACAAGCAAGCAACATTGTGAATTTGTCTACATAAATTCGAGAGCCAGGAGAGTTTGGCCATTTACTGGCACACCATTGCACTCATGGCCAGAGCACCCAGGGTTTGTTAAGCTGGTCAGGTGCTGGCAAAGATGGTAGAGCTTCCGTTCAAATGTGGAAGTTAAAGCACCACGTATGCAATGATCCATGGCACCCCTTTCAACCAGACAGACAGACATAAGACAGATGGTAGACACCAGTGGGGAGTTTAATATAAAAATATGCAGAAAGATGATCCCCTAGGTCATCTCACTAAACTTTGCCACTTCCAGCCTTTGAGATCTGCCAAAGAAGCTATTAAGAAGATAACGATTCCCAACAGAATTCGTAATATTTTTCGGTTGTCAACGAATTCGAAGAATTGACACAGCAACTATCCCTGCCTATTTGACCCTTAGTAACTTTTAGCAGCAACTCAAGACTCCCAAAGCACAAAGCAATGACAAAATAGCATGGCAAAACAGAAGGATGATATAAACTATCTCCACCGACTTTTCTATTGTCCTTTTCTATATTTGTCATCTGTTCCCTCAAATCATGGTCGAAAGAAGGGAGATTCAGTGCTATGTTTGGCAGCTCTAACAGTGGGAAAACCAGAATGAGCATCAACTCTGAAACTAAGGACATTGGAGCAAAAGTAGAAATAAAAGAGGCAGACAGGAAGGAAGGAAACAAGGAGGGAAGAGGGAAGAAAGGAAGGAAGCAAGCAAGCAAATGGAAGAAGAGAAAGCAAGCAGGAACTCAGCATACATATAATACTTAAGAAAAGAAGACTATAGCCAATTTGATAAACACTTGCCAAACATTTTATCACATATAGCTCTTTGCCATTGATTTATTTCAGCGTTTAAGTACCATTTTCCAAGCAAGTCAATTATAATTGCACATGATATCATGGTGGTAGAGGTGATGGTACTGGTGGTGATGAGATAGATCAGCATTTAGAAACTTTAAAACTCTCTCTAAGATAGAAGTGACAGTTAGATGTGGAAAAAAAAAAAAAACCTCTCTTTAAATATTTCGGAAGAGCCATAAGAGTCATTTGACATTTAAAAATACATTTAAAGATACAGCAGCAGTTAACTAGTTGACTATGGAGAACTGATATTTAAGAAAAAATGTATTCATGCTGCTGAAACATCACAAAATCCCTGCAAAACACTGAATGTATTTATAAAATTAACTGTACTCTCGGAGGTCTGTTTTGCACAGGACCTTTGTGTCCATAGACTCTGGTGATGGCGACAAAAGATCTTAGACTATTGATAGAAGAGTCAATTAATTTCCTTTGAAACTCTTGGAAAAGTGGAAGAGAGGTAGCGGATGAAATTCTTAAATATGTATTAATGAGTCAATTGGCAATTGAGAAAGAGCTTAACATATCTTTCTTTCTGTCTCTTCCCTAGAAGAAAAAAATTTTTTTTCTTCCATAAGGGCAGTTTAGAAGATTGGGCATGATTCATACTGCATCTTATTACCCCCCTGAATTTGTGTCTATTTATATAAAAATTAGCATAATTTGACTTAAACTTCTATTACTTTGTAAAAGAGTTATTTCACATATTTCTCACCACAAGCAGCACTAGGCTCTTAGAGAGAATTCTCTGCTGGGAAGAAGTAGTCTAGTTTGTGTTTATACATAACTTCACTCCAACCTGTATAATCCAAAATTGCAGGGAAACAGGCTAGAAATATAACTGTAGTCGCTCAAGTGTCGTTACAAGGATGCTTTGAAATATCATTTATTAAAAAATCCCCTTGGATTTTCAGTGCACTGGCTTTGATTTAAAAGGCATTTTTAGAGCCTGTTGTCAAACTTCTGTCGAAATCTGGTTGTACACTGATGGAAGGGGGGGCATCCTGGAGACCTGAATATGCTGATTCCCACCCAGCACAGCTTGGACAGTAAAGTTATGTGTGACAGAACACTGTGACATGTCTGCCTTTGTCCAGATCATAAGTTGTAAGAAATCAGGAATTATCTTCATTAGGAATGAAAAGAGGTACACCACCAAAATATGTACATAACATAATGTAACATAACATAAAACCTGGAAGCTTTTCAAGTCTGGAATTAGTGTCAGAATCCCAGGTGGGGAGGCAATGTCAGAAAGCCAAAATCAGAATTTCTGATAAAGGTAAATGAAAGATGACATGTAGTTCCCAAAACCAGCCACAATCAGAAACCAGAGAGGAGGCGTTACCAAAACTTGAATCAGAATCCAAAGTCGGGGTCAACAGGCACATGAAGGGGTAAGCCAGGAAGTCCCCACAGGTCAGGACGTGGGGACAGCAGAGGGCCAAGGATCAGCCCAGGGCTCTTCGGGCTTTGTGGAGAGAGAGAGTGAAAGAGAAGGCCAGGCTGGAGATAAAAGGCAGCCCGGAAACCAGGGGTGGGGGTGGGGTCAGCAGGTTACCATGCCCTCATCAGTCAAGGTCCGCACCTGGCAGCCAGGCCCCGGACCCACGCAGGCTTCCGCTCAAGGGGAAAACCTTCTCCAGCGAATGGAGTGGCGGATGATAGAGATCTGGAGACAGCTACCTACCCGGGGATTTGTTTATTCAGAACCGAGTCATTAGTAAAAGGCTACTCACTACAATGAAAATGCTACTTGTTCCTCTGGGGAACCATTGCTTTTCTTTTCTTTTTCTTTTTCTTTTTCTTTCTTTCTTTCTTTCTTTTTTTTTTTTTTTTTGTACAGTTACTTCTGAAAAACCAAGACTTCCATGAACGGGAGAGGAAAAATATTGCAAACTGCGCATTATTGAAAGACCTAGGTCTCCTGTCTTTGTACTGATCTTTCTGCTTTTTTATTGACTCAGGTCTCAGTGTCCAAACATAATCTTGTCTTTTTCAGCAGAGTTCAAAGCAGAGGAGATGTTATCTCATCAGTTTTCATAATTTCCATATGATTCACCATCTGGCTCTTCCCTCTCTCCGCGGCGCACCTCTCCCCATCGCACCGCCTGGCTTGCCGCACACCCCAGCCACACCTGTGGCTCCTTCCCCGCCTCCGAATCCTCACGGGTTCCTCTCCCAGCCCCAACGGCTCTTCGCTCTCCTTTCTATGCCATTCATATTTACAGAGACCAGACCACACGTTTAATGGGTGCTGGGGACTGAGAGGATATTAGGTGACCTCCGGAGCCTGCCTGTTCCTAATGGCACTGACCTTTGTCACCAAAACTCACTTCCCCCTTGCTTTTGGGAAACCTATTCTGCTTTCTAGTTTTGAATTCATCACCCTTCCTAAGGGTCACAACGGGGCATAGTGGGGGTGGGGAGCACATATATATATGTGTCTGTGTCTGTGTGTGTGTGTGTACATACATACATATGTATAATATACATCATATATTATATATAATATGCATTGTATATAATATACATTTAACACTATTTCACCAGTCATACATATATAATATACATTATACATTATATATATATAATATGCATTATACACACACACACACACACACACACACACATTTCACACTGCTTCACCAGAGTCTGTATTTGAATTGATTATCTACATATCTCACCACTAGGGGGTAAATTATACCCATCCTGCCTTATAGGGTGCTATACTGGCACCAGAGATTTTGTGCCTTCTAATTATTCATCTGCAGTATCTCTTTGTTAAAAGAATGGTTGATGGGTAGAGGGACCGAGGGACTGGGAGGTGAATGGATATATGACTAATCTAGACACTTATAGCTGGATATTGTGCCTTTTTTTTGTCCCTTGAATTCACGGTGCATTATCCATCACCGTTCAATACAAACCACTTTGCTTTCCTGCCTCGTTTGAATTAATGACTTTTAAATTTAAGCAGTACTTTCTTGTCAAACTACACACAGGATCATTCCTCGTGTATTTGGTAACAAAACTGCTGCTTGGAAACATTACTGGCTATATAGTAATTTCCTGCTTGCGTACTGAACTTTTATATGGAGTGGTGCACATTTGCTAATCTAACAATACAGTATCAATGTAATAATTAACAAAGGTGTAACTGTCAAAAGAGGGCCCGAATTGCGGTTTGTTGTATAAGTTTTAGAAAAATACATTTGTACAAAGAGGTCTATGAAGCGTTTATGTGAAAAGGCAGCATAATGATTGATATTTATAATTAAACAGGTCTCCCATTTGCTTTGATTATATAAAGTTATTGGATCTGAATTATCAATGTATATATCTTTAACTTTCTTTTAGAGATATTTCAAAATGAATATGTGCCTGTCTTTATATATTCAAAATTCATATATACTTGATATTCATATTTTAGTAGATTCTATGTGGAAAATGGAAGTTTGCTCTATCATGTTTTGACAATTTAAAAAATTCATTTCTCCATCCAAAAAATCCTTGATACAGTAGACTGATTCTGGCACAGGTATCATAATTCAGAAATGTGTAAAAAAATGCTGAGAGAAAGGCATATCTAATATCACCGTCCTAACACATTTGATATAGATATAGTATCGCCGAGCTCATTATAGCAGACCCTATACTATAATTATATTACACACATTTTAAATTATCATTATAATTTAAGTCTGCAATTTTGTTTGGGGCTTAGATTTTCCATATTTGTTCTCACATGTGAATCATTTAAATTGTTGAAGTAGAATCTGTTTAGCTATTTTGAATTATATGAATGAAAGAAAAAAATACTTTCTCTTCAGAGCAAATTAAGATATTTGGGGATTCAAGTGAGACTGTCTGAATTTATAAGCTTGAAAATTTTGGAGTCAATATGAATTTAAAAATATTTCCCAATTTCCCTCAAACACAATTTAAAATTACAAATGAATTAAGTCTTTGATATAAGTCAGACGAAATGATCAGTTTTAGGTAGTCATTTTAATTTTGCTATACCAAGAATATTGAAGCTAAAATTAACATCAGAAATTATTAAATAATTTTAGATTTTTTTCCAGTTATATAATATCAGTATCTATAAGAACAGGATTTTTAAAAATTTTAATATTTGGACATGACATCCGGAGATACACATTAAATAAGTATTGTCGTTCCATTTTTGTTGGATGGATAAATATATAAAAATGCACAAGTCAAAATTTGCTAATCATTAATTTTCTCTGAACAGAGTCAGTGTTACTGGTAGCTGGAGTTTTAATTGGAGACCTGGATACCATCAGCCCGTGAGAGCCTGCATTTACGTATTTATACTTTGTGAAGAAACCTGGCAAAAATTCTGAATAAACAGAAAAGATTTAGGCTAAGCGTTTAAGGAATGGAGGTTTCTATCATCTTTTCTAAAAATGACTTAAAGTATAAGCTCCCAGATATTTAAAAGATCACTGGGTCCATATCTCCACTCACCTTACTTCGTGCTGTTAATTTCATAATGCAATCATGCTTGTGTATGTTTTTTCCCCTTAAACGTCTACCTTTGAAAGTCAGCAGAGAGAGACATAGGATCAGCCTGAATTTTTACCCTTAATGATGCAAGTATATCAAGCTGTACTAAAAGTCCACATATTAAAATGTGCTCTCCTGCATTTATAAAACAACGGCAGCGACAACAAAGGGGCACTTGTGTATGTAGCCCTGCAGCCTCGCAGAAGCAGCCGAACCCCTTAGCTTCTGGGGGCCTTCAGCACTCCCTGCCTTACCTAGACCCAGCAGAGGAGGCTGAAATCTCTCCCCAGACACTGGCCTGAGGGTGCATAGGAGTGGGGTGTGTAGCTACGGTGGGCGCCTGTGGGAAGGAAGAGGGGGAAAGGGAGAGCAGATACGATTGTAGAGAGAGGATCCTAACAGTTGGCATCCTGCGCTGTCTGTTTAATCTTCTCCTCTGTATTATGAAACAAACTTTATTAAATGTCTCATACACAACAGGGCACATTTCTCTTTCCCGAAAACCTCCAAAGAGCAAGAAGCCCGCAGAGTTTTCATTACTGCTAATGAAAGGGGAAGGGATGTGCTCTCCTGAAAGTCCTGACACGAATGCCCATTCAAAACCCCTCGAACCCCCAGTAAGTATATATGCCGTGTACAGTGGGCCAGCATTTTATCCGGAAAGATTTTATACATGGTGGGTCACAACAGAGATTCGAATGGAACCCATGAGGCCGTGAATTTAGATTTAAAAGTAGAATTCTGAGGGGAATCAAGTTGCACAGACCGTCCCCCTGACAGCTAATTCCTGCACGACAACCTCGCATAGAAATCATGTTGCTGTTTAAAATTAAAACCCCCTCACTTTATTTTGAAGTGGATTTTCATACTATTCAGGGTAAGTTGCCATTTTTCCCCCTTCAGTGTTGTATTTCAACTAAATAACCTTCAAATTTCTCTGGAGGGCTTGCCATTTACATAAATTCCTCTTTGCAGTCTTTTATAAAATAAAGACTATTTGGGGTGATTGTTAATTTGCTCACAGATTTTCATTTCCACTGCCCAAGCTTCAAAAGGCATTCCCCAGTTTTCAGTGTGAGGATGCACTGTCAAGGATGGTGTTCTAAAGTGGTTTGGAGGTTACAGTATTAGGGAGCCGTTGTTACCAATGTGCCGGTTGCTACTTAAGTGTTACCACGTGAAGCAGAGAGTTTAACTTTTTAATTTTTTAATTGTGGTTTTGTAATCCCTTTGCGCTTTCATATGAACCACGCTTTCTTGGTGAGATGGGAGTTGGCAAGGCTTTGAATTTGGTTAATTGTTTCTGCACATTTTCAAGATACCTCAGGCATTAGTCAGTGTCTACGCCTAGAATGTGATAGTTGTCACTTAGGTTTTGTCAAGGAAAACTCTGTGCCTGTGTAATGGCTATAGTGACAAAATATGCATTGTAGTCAACAAGAAAGGAAAATCAGTGAATTTAATGGTGCAGGGTATATTTTATAGCTTAAAGTCATTTGTGATTACAAACCCCTACAATTTGTTTTTCACTAGTGGTTGGTAAGGCAGTGTCATCTAAAGCAGTTTCAGTCTGTGAAACCGAGAAACCAAATTTTTAATTTTCTTTCATTTTAAACACTATTTATATTTAAATACCAACTGGTCTAAAGCCAGACCACACACCCTTGAAGAAACCTGATTCAGTCTGTTGCTATGTGACTGGGGGAAGGTCCATCCCCTGAGCCCAGTAGTTATATCTGTGAAATGGGATGACAGTACCTACCCCATACTGTAGTTGTGAGGATTAAGGAAGATGTCAAACCTTAAAACAGTATCTGGCACATGTTAGGCACTTAGTAGATGTTAGCTATTAATATCATCTAGGTTTGTATTTGCTCTTCAAAGCAATCAACACAGATTAGCTATGATTTTCGTAGCCTGGCACATAAAATAAGTGAATATAACTGTCACTAAACCGACAGAAAGGTTTGGATTCAGCCTTGCTTATAGCACAAGTATATGGTTCGGGAACTTTCTCTGACAAAGGGATTCACATGAACAGACCATCAGTCTTTTCTTGGACAGCGATAACAATATAGGTTGACCTAAGAGATTGGTGCAGTCTGCTTTCTTTTTTCTTTTCTTTTTTTAATTTTTTTAAAAAATTTATTTCAGAGAGAGAGAGAGAGAGAGAGACAGCATGAGCAGGGAAGGGTCAGAGAGAGAGGGAGACACAGAATCTGAAGCAGGCTCCAGGCTCTGAGCTGTCAGCACAGAGCCCAAAGCTGGGCTCAAACCGAGGAACCGTGAGATCATGACCTGAGCTGAAGTCGGACGCTCAACCGACTGAACCAGCCAGGTGCCCCATCTTTTTTCTTTTTCTTTTTTAATGTTTTTATTTATTTCTGAGAGAGAGAGAGAGAGAGAGAGAAAGCAGAGGAGGGTCACAGAATCGAAACAAGCTCCAGGCTCTGAGCTGGCTGTCATCACAGAGCTGGACACAAGGCTCAAACCCATGAACCGTGAGATCATGACCTAAGCCGAAGTCGGACACTTAACCGACTGAGCCACCCAGGTGCCCCAAGTGCAGTCTGCTTTCAAAAGACTCTTTTGTATGAATTTGACTAATTCGGGAGTTTTATATGTAAAAACAAAACCATACAATATTTTAAAAACTCAGTTTGTATTTATTGCAGAAAATATACTTCTTTTATAGTAATTATATATTTGGTAGTCTCCAGGGTATTAAAATTAAGAAGACAAATAGTGTTTAAAGTAATTTATACTTTTATACTAGACACAAATACCATTAATACATTGATAATTCACATGAGACTTTCTTTTCCTTCCCCAATGACTAACTTATGTAACTGGCATCTCCCATGGTCAAAATTAAGATTTGGGTATTAATGGATAAAACCAGACAGAGGCAAACCTCTAAAACTAAGCAAACTTGGAGGGAGAGGGAAAACTAAGAGCATCACAGGAGTCATTTTCTTTCTTCTATTGTCTCTTTTTTGTTGTTGTGATGTTAAATAATTTCAAAGGAGAACATGTAGACTCATAAACTGCATAAAATGAATGCCTCATTGTAAGTTTGATCTTGAGTTGAGACAAGATGATTCTGAAGCAGGAAAGCAGGAATCTTCGTGGTGTGCACAAAACAGAATGGGCTCAGCTTTCGAGGTGTTTCGCCAGTCGGGTCAATTCCAAAATGCTTCCAGAAGTATGTTGAAAGTGGGAATTCATCCCCTTCCCAAATGTTTTTTGTGCTGAATTTAGGTTGGTTGAAAATGACTATCAAAAGCAATGCCAAGGAAGACAAATATCAGATATCACCATCAACAAATATTTGCCGAGTGCTGAATATCTATAATGTAGCATGTAGGAGGTTACAAAAACAGATCAGGGGTGTGACTCTTTTCCCTTGAAGCTGGAGTTCTTAAATTTGAGAAATGAAACTCTGGGCATCACATCCAACAAAACCTGAAATTACTATGTAAACTTTGGTGTGTGAGCACATATGCAATTTTAGATGGGTGTGGAGCAAGGGTAGTGTAAATTTTGATAGTAGCAACCATTTTGTTGTTGCTGGTAGATCCTTAGTTCTATGACTGCAAAAATGTCAGCCAGTAATCTCCTTGGGTCGCATCTAAATGGTAACCAAGAAAAGCTCAGATAGAAAACTGCTTTTCATTGTGATATTGCTATGTTGAATAGTTCAAGATTTGGGAGTTCTTTTGTGGTCCAGCATGATCAGTGATAGTATAGTAGTATCAAGCCCGGCTGAAGCACTGTGAAATTAATGATAACCTGAGATGTATCCCACAGCCTCTTTCAGACAACCAAGAGGATACCAGTTTTGCCCTGAAATCTAGGGCAATGTAGATTAGATTGCACTCTAGATCAGTGGATTTTCTTTTCTCCTTTTTTTCAATTTTTTTCTGTTCTATCACACCTAAAAATTTTGGAGAATGTATGTACTCTTGAATATATAATAAGTACACAGGCAAAATATTTTTTTCATAAGTTTAAATATTTTCAAAGAATGTAATTTCTGGTATGTTGTAAATATTGACATTTAAAAGTAAAACTGCTGCCTCACTTTTTAAAAACGTATCCAATGAAATATAAATACCATAAGGACTTGCTTTGGACCATCATTCATTTTAAAAATACATGCACAGGGATGCCTGGGTGGCTCCCAGGGTGAGTGTCCAACTTCGGATCAGGTCATGAACCCACAGTTTCTGAGCTTGCCCCCCCCCCCAATCTGGCTCACTGCTGTCAGTGCCAGAGCCCGCTTCGGATCCTCTGTCCCCCTCTCTCTCTACCCCCTCCTCCACATCTGCCTCTCCCCCGCACATGCTTTCTCTCTCAAAAATAAATAAACATTAAAAAATACAAGCACAGGGGCCTCTGGGTGGCTCAGTCTGTTGAGCGTCCGACTGTGGCTCAGGTCACGAGCTCACAGTTTGTGGGTTTGAGCCCCATGTCAGGCTCTGTGCTGACAGCTAGGCCCCCCCGCCCCCCCCACCACTCACGCTGTCTCTATCTCTCTCTCAAAAATAAATAACAAAAAAAATTAAAAATGCATATGCCTATAAATAGGATTAAAAGAGCATTTAAAAAGGGGCCCCTGGGTGGCTTAGTCCGTTGAGCGTCCGACTTTCGCTTAGGTCATGATCTCGCGGTTCGTGGGTTTGGGTCCCACGTCGGGCTCTGTGCTGACTGCCAGCTCAGAGCCTGGAGCCTGTTTCAGTCTGTGACTCCCTCTCTCTCTGACCCTCCCCTGCTCACGCTGTCTCTCTCTCTCTCTCCTAGAAATAAATAAAACATTTAAAAAAAAGAGCATTTAAAAATACACGCACAAAAGAATAAAAATATAAATAAATACATGCATGGCATGTTCTTTAATAGTCAGGAATTTTATTTTGTTCCTTTCTCTTCTTGAACTCAATTTCTGCTCCACTTGCCCTAAATCTTCTAATTTATCCTCACGTAGTATTTATTTTTATGCTAGAAATCCTTTTTAATTAATTAGTTAATTAATTAATTAAAAACAGCTTTACATCCAATCTGGGGCTTGAACTCACGACGCTGAGATCAAGAGTTGCATGCTGTACCAACGAAGCCAGCAAGGTGCCCCTGTACTTAGAAATCTTTTATGATCATGATATTTTGAGGCCAAAATATTTGTCATTAAACTTCTAAGAGTAATATTCTGTGTCTATAACAATTTATGGTTTATGATGTTTCCCAAGATGGAGTTACCATTACAACACTATTTAATACACAGTTGCTGCAAACAATACAAACATAGCAAAAGCATTCATGCTCTACAAGTGAGTTGAAGCAGGCTGTATTCCTTCAATGGTCTCTTTGTTTTACTCTTGGAGGACTCCCCTCCTTGAAGCAATGTCTTCTTTGACAATAGTGCATATAAGAACAAAAACAAAATCCTTTAAAGGTTGCTATCACTTTTCTCTACTCTATAATATGTCTGAATTCCACAATATCAAGGAGTCAGTCTTCACTCACAACAACATTCTTGACCTTCTCTTTGATTAGCAGTCTGGAGTAATATACCACCCAACACTGCTGGATGGGCAGGAAGTATGCTTGACTTTGTAAAGTGAGGGAAGATTGGTTGTAATGAGAATATACCATTCTTAAAGAAAAGAATGACAGTGCCTGGGTGGTCCAGTTGGTTAAGCCAACGACTCTTGATTTGGCTTAGGTCATGGTCTCACAGTCATGAGATCGAGCCCCGCACCGGGCTCTGTGTTCCCTGGAGAGCCTACTTAAGATTTTCTCACTCCTTCTGCCCCTCCCCTGCTCCTTTAGGTGTGTGAGTGTGTGCGGGTGCATGCACACACACATTCTCTCTCTCTTTCTCTCAAAAACAAACAAAAAAATGGAGGAAGTTAGAAAATAATTTTGTTTGAAGTTTGAAGAAAATTTTAGAGCCTCCTACGAGTTTTAAGATGATAAGATAAGGGTTCTATTGACTCATACCTCTCCGTGTTCTTACCCTCTTAGTGATATGATGTTGCTACTCTGCTCTTCCAACTGAACTCTCCTTGTCCTTTGCACGTGTTGAAACAATAGAAAGTCGTGAAACTAACATTAATGCGAGTTCTAGTACAGAGGTTTTAAGGACACTTTCAGCTTCTGCTTGGGCACATTTGTGAACCTTAATTCAGCATCCTCTGTGAAAGATCAACATAGCCTAGTGACTGGAAGATGGGCAGTCACATGAAGAAGATGCAAATCACCTTAGCCAGCAACTCACATCAACTGTCAGACATGGGAGTGAGGCCATCCTAGACCTTTAATCCAAGCTGATCCCTCCAACTGAATGAAGGCAAAACAGAGAGTGGAAATGTCCAGACTGCCCACCCACAGAATCATGTAGACATAATTCACAGTTGTTTTAAATAACTATTGGGGTGCCTGGGTGGCTCAGTTGGTTGGGCAGACAACTTCAGCTCACGTCATGATCTCACAGTCCATGGGTTCAAGCTCTGCGTCGGGCTCTGTGCTGACAGATCTGAGCCTGGAGCCTGTTTTGCATTCTGTGATTCCTTCTCTCTCTGTCCCTTCACCGCTCAAGCTCTGTCTCTCTCTGTCTCAAAAATAAAATAAACATTTAAAAAAGTTTTAAATAACTATTAAATTTCGGATGGCTTGCTATGCAGCAGGAACTTACCAGTGCACCTGTGGACTTGTAAGATAGTCTCTAAAATTTAGATGTATTTTTAAATGGATAACCCCTCTCATAAAATGAAGTGGTTTTGTTTTCACAAATGAAATACAGGATGCTCCAGATTTTGATTAAAAAGCATGGTGTCTTAGTAATGAAATGTAAAAAGAGCTTTTAAAAAAATACTAATATAAATTAATATGAGTGTCTAAAACTAAGTTTTGAACACGTGGAAACACACCACCCTACACATGCATAGGCACACACACTCATCCTATAAAGTCAATTAAAAATCAATTAGATTTGATTTAAACTATTAAGGTCAGGTCAAATTTTCATGCGTATTAAAGAGTAGAATCTGGCTCATAATATGTACACAAGAATATTACAGGGAATAATCAAATGAGTTATTTTATTGTGTAAATAGCATCGACCACTTCTAACAAAAATGACATTGATTTGGGAATTTGGGACACAACCACAACATCTGTAATAAAGTATTATTTTCCATCTTACACAGACAAAATCATAAAGTCTTTCTTTTCGTCTAAACCACAATTCTTGTAGAGGTCTAAAAGGTTTTATGGAGTGTATTAAAAAGCCAAAATAAAAACCAAATGATTTGGGAGAAGCCTGAGCTAATTTGCAAAAATACAAAGTTAAAGTTCTTCTCTCCACTTTATGTCTAAATCAATTTTCAATTGCTTTAAATTTCAGTATTTTTTTGTGAACACTTTGGGATGAAGAAAATAAATCCCCTAAATAAATTCATCACACCGTCCTTGACATGCATGAAGCTTAATGGCGAGGGCAATTCGGAACCATGCTTGTCCCCTAGAAGACTATTTTGCTTCAAAGAAGACAGGATGTGATATTAGAAGTTAATAAATGTGGAGAATTTAGAGAATGTATATTCTGAAATTAATAGAGTCATAGAATACTAGATCAGGAAAGACCTTGGAAATCTGTATTTTGACACACAGAGGAAGGAAGTGGGCAGAGAGAGCACAATGACAATTAAGCAGTGCTTAGCAATCTCTGTACCCATGATACAGACCCAGACCTCTTCAGTTTCACCAGAATGGGGTTTTGTTTAGAGGCACACAATTCCTTGTTGGAAGCGTGTGGGGCCAGTATTTTGGATCCTAGTTGTTTCAGGATATCAGCTGTGCATGTTTTATACTTTACAGCATCTCCAGTAGGACCTGCAATTATATCTCATACACAAATATGTTAACAGATCTGCAATGAAAAAGTGAAGCTATTCACATGAAATGGGATAAACAAAAATTTAAGGAGCTTTTCTCAGTTCAGGTTGGGTTATGCTGCCTAACGAGTTTGTTGCCAAATTTACAAAGAAAAAAACCCCAAACCCAAAAACCAACCAACCAAACAAAAACACAAGACACTTTTCTTTGGATTCTGGAACTCCACAAAGAAGGGTTCTGGGGCCCCATATCTTTCTTTCTTAGGATTTTTCTTTTAATCCCTGACCATAGTTTTATCTTTTTAAAATTTTTTATGATTTTTAAAAAAGAATTTTAAATGTTTTATTTATTTTTGAGAGAGAGAGAGAGAAGGAGAGAGAACAATGGAGGGGCAAAGAGAGAGGGAGACACAGAGTTCAAAGCAGGCTCCAGGCTCTGAGATGTCAGCACAGAGCCCAACACAGGGCTGGAACCCATGAACCATGAGATCGGGACCTGAGCTGAAGTCAGATGCTTAACCGACTGAGTCCCCCAGGTGCCCTTATCTTTTATCACACACAGTTCTGTATTATAGTTCGGCAGATAGAGGGGTGTGTGTGTGTGTTTAAAGTTTCATTTAGTCGGTGCCCTTTTCTGATATCTCTTTGTCTCCTCACAGTCTATGTCAATGGCTACAAATGGCGGCTTCAGGGATTTGTGCTCCATTTAATGTGTGCAGATGGCTCTAATGGGGAGATAGGTGAGTCGTTTTTTGGAGACATCTAGATATCAGACATTACACACAAAGTGAGGACCATATACTGAGGCATCCAAATTGCCCTCCAACACTAATAAGGCTTTGGTCTTCAGATACAAGAAACAGTTTAGAAGGATTAACATCAAGATCAAAAACCATCAAAATCACTCAAGGATTAACTGATGCCATGATTTAACCAGACTCAGGGGTCACACAAGTGTGGGAAGACCAAATCTGCCACATGTAATGAAAGTTTAACTTAAAAAAAAAGTAGGAGCACTGAAGCCCAGTTATGGCAACGTGCGGCAATATGGTACACGTATGGCCATTCTGGATGAGCGGGGACTTGCGCTGAGTGCCTACAAAGTGAAAGAACACTATTTATTGAGTATGTATTTATGAAGTTTTGAGTTAATTATTGAATTTTTAAGAGTTATATACAATTCTAGTTAAAAATTGATAACAAGGAATTTTTAAATATTCCTTTTATACTTTTTCTTTTAATTTTTGTTTATGTTTTATTTATTTCAGAGAGAGAAAGAGAGAGAACCCTGAGCAGGGGAGTGTCAGAGAGAGAGGGAGATACAGAATCTGAAACATGCTCCAGGCTGTTTCAGATTCTGTATCTCTACAGAATGAGCTAGCTGTCAGCACAGAGCCCGACGCGGGGCTTGAATCTACGAACCGTGAGATCATGACCTGAGCCGAAGTCAGACGCTTAACCGCCTGAGCCACCCAGGCGACCTTCTTTTATACTCTTTCTAAAACCCCCAATACCTTTAACACTCATTTGATTATTGGTTTCTGTGGGAGACATTACAGGTTCTCCAAACCAACTTGTTCTCCTCTCTCTCCAGCCCTGTGGAAGTCTGGTGTCTGCACTTCTTGAAAGGGGGCATGGTCATTTAACTAGCTTGGGTCAAGGCTAGATGAAAGAAATATCGTGTGTCATTTCCAGGGAAAGCATTTGAACGGAAAAGCATAGTCCCTTGTTCTCACTTCCACTGTTTTGGCAGATCCCTGTGTCAAGATCACACAGTGGAGGCCCTACCAGTCTGGGGTCCCAAGTGACTTGATGGAACAAACACTAGACTTCTCTTATTCCATCCTGTGCTGAATGGACCTCTAGCAGGACTGAAAATTAGATTGCTGCATTAAGCTTCTGAGAGTTTTCAGACTCTGGTTATTTCAGAATAATCCAGACTATTTGACATGAAAAAATAATTTCTCCACTGAATGCTGTTTGTCCATCCATTACTCTGACCCTGGACATTTTCTGTAAAGTTTCAAAATCTTTTTAATCCATATTCTAGGGGATCCCTGGATGGCTCAGTCATTTAAGCATCAAACTCTTGATTTCAGCTCAGGTCATGATCTCATGGTTTGGGATTCCCTCTTTCCCTCTCTCTCTGTGTCCCCCCCCCAAATAAATAAATAAGCTTAAAAAATGAATCCATATTCTAAATGCCAAACCCAAATAGGGTGTCTTGCTCATTGAGATGAATATGTAAAATATCGATACAGTCCCCTCAAATTCTCTGGTGAATCACACACAGTCTCACAGCATATGCCCCATTCTTTCAAGATGAAGGGGATATGATCACATTTACAAATATTGAGGGATTAATGGCGTATTTTTTCACTTCAGTTTTTACAATTGGTTGTAGCAGTTAATCAAGAGTTGTGATCTGCTCAAAATGAAGAAAAATCCTGGAAAAGCTAAAGAGGCAAAGTATAATATGAGGAAAGCCACCTGTTGTACATGAATTGGAAAGCAAGTTTCTTGAGATTATAGAACAAAATCAGCATATCTAAAATCCCCAAATAGCCCAAATCCCTACATTGAATTCAATGACTCACCGTTTACTCTAGGTATTATAAAGTATTCAGGAGCTTAGAAGATTGAGTATTTTAGTAAGAACTAGATATTTTAGCAAAAGTCCTTAGCAATCACTCTCTCTCCTATGTGAATTCTCCAACTGAAGCACAGAGAGTGGGTTGATGTCTTCACAGCACATGTGAGCACTAGGTACCTAATGTCCACAATAATCCTTGTACTTGAACTTCATGGTTTCTAGTTATCATGTTCTTAAAAATATCTTTGGAGGGCTGCTTGGATGGCTTAGTCAGTTGAGCATTTGCATCTTTATTTTGGCTCAGGTCATGATCCCAGGGTCAGGGGATCAAGCTCTGCATTGAGCTCTGGACTGAGCATGAATCTTGCTTGAGATTCTCTCTCTCTCTCTCTCTCCCTTTTTCCATTTGCCCCTCCCCCTTTTGAGTGTGCCATACCTTTCTATCTCTCTCTCGAAATAAATAAATATTTAAAAATAAAAATATATAAATCTTTGGAAATCAGAGTCCATGTTATATATTGACTTGAGAGAGAGTAAAATTGGAATATTGGAAAATGCAGTGAAGTTGCACTAGAGCTTCAATGATGTGTGTGTCTATGGTGTGTGTGGGGGGGTGGGTCGGTGAGAAAGAGAGAGGGAGAAAAGAGAGAGAAGATTAGAAAAAATTCATATTTAAATGGGAATTCCGATGTGTTTAAATGCAATTTTTGCCTTACATGAAGATCTTAAATGAAAGTCTGTCAAAAATGGCCTTTAAGGGCATCTGGGTGACTCAATTGGTTAAGTGTTCAACTTCGGCTCAGGTCACGATCTTGCAGTTTGTGGGTTCAAGCCCATGTGCATGGGGCTCTGTGCTGACAGCTCAGAGCCCGGAGCCTGATTTGGATTCTGTGTCTTCCTCTCTCTCTCTGCCCCTCTCCTGCTCACACTCTGTCTGTCCCTATCTCTCAAAAATAAATAGATATAACAATTTTTTTAATGGCCTTTAAATTCTCAATATGTGCACGGGTGCTTGGGTGACTCAGTTAGTTAAGCATCCAACTTTGGCTTAGGTCAAGATCTCACGGTTTGTTGGTTCAAGCCCCGTGTTGGGCTCTGTGCTGACAGCCAGCTCAGAGCCTGGAGCCTGTTTCGGATTCTGTGTCTCCCTCTCCCTCTGACTCTTCTCTGCTCATGCTCTCTATCTCTGTCTCTGTCTCTCTCTCAGAAATAAATAAAACATTAAAAAATTTTTAAAAATATGTGCAATGAGGAAACTAATATGTAAAAGATTAGATTTATATATGGTGGCTGTTTTGAGTTATCATAGAAAGAAGCTGGATTAACAGAAAAAGCTAAATTTTTCAGTCTTACTACTGAAACCTAAAATTTGTAAAATTAAGCTTAAAAATCACTTAATTACCATCTTTTAAAAATAACAAGTAAAATCGTTATAATTTGTGAAACCAAGGCTTATTTTAAAGTGCTATCCTTTTCAATCTGTAAAATGGGTATAAGTTCCTCTTACAGCTGATTGAGGATCAGTTGAAATAAAATTTGTGAAATATTTTGCAATGAAAAATTGATTTACAAATGTAAAATATTGTCTTAATTTCCTACTTTCCCTGGTGACAATTTTAATGTAACTCCATAGGTTTTCCACACCATTCTGCATTTTTATATATTTCATGTTAACCACAGACGCATTCACTGTTTATACTTGTCAAAGTTCTGGTAGGCAAGCTGAGTTAACTCTCATCCTAGCTAAACGGAGTTCATCACAATGAGGTTTGTAGATATGAAAATTGTACTCTTTTACTCCAAATCTTAACCTTGATTATTTTCAAGGAAACGTGAGTCTCTTTCAAGAAAACACATCATATCCAACTTATCTACACATTTAACTGACCACTTGCGTACAAATACGGAAATACAATTTTGGTTAGAAATTCTTAAGAACCAGAATCCTTCAGTTACTCTGTGGTGTTTATTACTTGCTTTATACAAGCAGTCAATTAGGTGGGCAGACACACTCCTGTAAGATTTTAAACAAAATCAACACTTTCGAAAGCACAGGAGACTATTTGTTGATTGTTATACTTTTGTATTATTTAAGTTGTCTTACAGATCCAAGATCCACTTACACAAATTCAGCTACAATTTGCATGTTGGAAATATCACAGAGGGTCTCCAATAACGAATTAATCTGTGTATAATATTTAAAATTGAGGCCTTTAAAGCACTTTGGCAAACGTTTATCAAAACTCGGATCGACAGCCAGCGTTTTATCCAAGAGGCTAAATCCATCTCAGATGCATTGGAGCCCCCTTCATTTTGCTTATTACGTTTTTGGTTGTTTGTTTGTTTATTTGCCTTCTAAAATAGTTGCTTCCATCAAGATCATTTTGCTATTTCCTTAAATTTTACCTCCCCCTGCTGGCTGTGCAACATGGAACTTTAGGTAGAGTAAAAATTAGTTGGCAAATGTTGGAGACCTTTTAAAGGGTGACTGGTAAAAATAAATACCTGCATACGTCTGTATACAAATATATGCGCACACACAAGGAAACGAGGCTTTTCGGTAAATTAAAGTGAATCCTAGATTAGACGTTTTCAGGTAATAATCAATAGACACAATTGTATTTGAAAGGGCAATATATTTTTAACAGGAAAGACGCTCAAGATACATCCCACATTCATAGATACTAGAATAGGGAAGTGCGTGTACTTTCAGTCGGTCCTAGTCTTGGTTAGAGCATCACCTACCTGACAGCATAGTGACTTATCAGGAGTGCTCAGAACAGACACTCACGGTCCTATATGTCCACTCATGGACTAATAGGCCAAAGCCATTGATTATGCAGCGAAGTATTGAATTGCTATGTGGGACTTTTATCACCTTGTAACGGCATCAGGGAGTTTACGGGAACTTTCGTCCGTGTCCCGCCTTTCTGAATTATAGACGTGGCTTTTCGGCTAGGATATCTCATCTGCAATGCTGAAAATGCTTGCTAAATCAAACATACACGGAACCACAGGATGCATAATTTTCAGAACTGCGTCTACATGGTCTGCAATTTACATGAAATTGCTATGTTTTGGTTAAATGGCACCTTAGCTTCCAAGCAACACTCTTTCAATAGTTGTTTCTTTAATTATTATTTAATTTTGTGGTTATGACTGGTTTTCAGTTAAAGAGGGTACTACTGACAAATTCAATTAAATGAAAATAGAGGACTTAATGGTCCATGCTAATGCTTCATTTCATACATAATATTTTATCATTTTCTGTGCAAATTTGTAATGAGTGCTTGGTTTGTATTAATAAACGCTTACATTTAGGCCACATAAAGTACAGTAATTAAAATACTTTGCTAATAATATTTACTTATAAGTGCTCTAGAAACAATTAACCCATTGATTCCAATGACTTTTCCGAAGCTAACTTCCAAGAATACAGTTCTTTGGCATCAAAAATATTATTTCAATGCCTCTTCTAATAAAGTGCCCTGGGTGCTATTTTATTGTATTTTAATAGAGCATGCTATACATCTGCTGCTTTCTGGAACACAGATTTCATAGAATAATGGCAAATAAAAATTTAAACAAAACTACCATTTTTTGGAATTTTGAGCAAAGAACACATATGTTATAGATCTCCTTTCAAAATATTTAAACTGAGAAATGTAACTGTTTATTGTATTGAAATGAGTAAAAGTTGGTTGTCTTTTGCTCTTTAAAGTCAATGTTGCTCTATGGTATTTTTGCTTATAACCTATAACAGAAATCATCTGCAGACAATTTACATTCCTTCTCATACCACAAGAAGATACGCTGCCTCCCCAAATGAACAGAAATCTTATTTACAAATACGTTGCAGAATACGTGTTACTCATAATTCAAAGAGATTACAGAGTTAAAATTTAAATATAAATAGGCAAAATGTATAAACAAACATAAAAGAGAGATCATTTTATGTTGTAGAAAGTTGGAATCGAATTTGTGTAGGATTATCCCGTTTTCTAGTCCACGTGAAAAAGGAGTAATTAAGGGACTTTTTAAATCCCACCTCCAGAAATGTGGTCAGTAATTGGCTCATCACTACTTCAGGGTTTTGTGAAAGTGGCAATCTGCACTGGATGCCAAAGGAGGAAATCAGAGACACTCTAAAATAACAACATTCTTTTTTAGTACTTCTTCCTGTTGATGTTCAATAACCTAAGAATAAGAGCCAAAACACCAACCTACACAAAGCATTGATATTATAATGTAATTTGAGGAAAGTCAAGGGGCACCTGGGTGGCTCATTCGGTGGTTAAGTGTCCCACTTTGGCCCAGGTCTTGATTCATGGTTTGTGGGTTCGAGCCCTGCATCGGGCTTTATGCTGACAGGCCAGAGCCTGGAGCCTGCTTTGGATTCTGTGTCTCCTTCTCTCTGCTTCTCCCCTGCTTGCACTCTGTCTCTGTCTCTCTCAAAAATAAAATAAATGTTAAAAATTAAAAAAAAAAAAAAGGAAAGCCAAAAGACGTCTTGGTGTATTTATTCTCTTCTCTTAAGACTGACAACGAGAAATTGAAAACTCCACAGAACTCTGCAAATTACTATAGCATTAGGCACTGGCTTCTAAAAAGACTTGAAGATTGGGGTGCCTGGGTGACTCAGTTGGTTGAGCATCCAACTTTGGCTCAGCTCATGATCTCATGGTTTGAGAGTTAGAGCCTTGCGTAGGGCTCTGTGCTGACAGCTCAGAGCCTAAACTTGCATTAGATTCTGTGTCTCCCTCTCTCTGCCCCTCCCCTGTTTGTGCTCTGTCTCTGTCTCTCAAAAATAAATAAACATTTAAAACAACTGCAATAAAAAATAATAATAATTTAAGAAAAAGACTTGAAGATCCAGGTCCAGGACCAGTAGAAATACCCTTTATTTTTCAGGGCAAGTTGGAAATGATAGCTATAATTTTCACATTTAAATTCAAGGTATCTAATGCTTCGTTAGAAGCACCGCTTCAAACAATTACTTATAAAGAAAATGCCACTTGGTTTTAACGTACAAAGTGGAATTATTATTATTTTAAAGGTGAGAAAAGCATGGCATGAGGTCAAACACTGAATAATAGGAAGGCTGAATTCGTAGCTCAAATGTACCTTGTACCACAAGGTTACTATCTTCACTTGTCTCCAAGAACCATACAGAAACATAAGCCTGTACATTCTAATTTAAGGTTGGTATTTTCAGTCACTTTGATAGGATCGACATTAACTAGTGATTATATACCTTCATATATATTCATTTTTGTAATATACACACATCGGATCCGCTAAGACAGAATGGGGGTGAAAATATCCCAGCACACATATGCACGCATAGAGAAGGCATGTTTGGTGGTTACAAGTGATAGATGTAGTAGTTAGTTCCACCAACAGCTAAACAGGAAGAGGTGCAGGCATCCGCCTGCTCCATGATGTCCCATGCACACTGTTTATATGAGTTCATGGAAGAAGAGAACTGGAAGTAATTTTAATCAATCACCATTTTCTACTAGGGCTTCGCTTCTCGGGACTACAGGCTGCCGCTGAGTAAATGGCTAGATCTGAGATATCTGGGCAAAATTGCTCACCCAGGTAAAGACAATTCAATTAAATGCATTCTATTGTTTACAAAATCAGTAAACTCCTCCCATGTTTGCTCCATAAAATTCTGCACCTGGCTATTTTTTTTATACTGTTCAATACTGAGCAAACAGTTCAACATGCTTCCTTTTTTTCCACGCTTTGAAAAATAGCTTCATCTGTAAAATATCTTTCTAATCCCTAAAATACATTTTATCTTGGAGAATGCTCCTGTCAAAGCATTAATGGCTCAGTCATTTCTCTCACTGGAGGTATGTTGGCACAACAGGATCTGATTCTGCCTCTTGCCCGGCAAACTATGCCAGAGGAATCGGGACACTGGCATTTCCGTGCTCGGTTTTGCCCACTCTTCCCATTTCATGCATGTCACCGTAGCGTCAGCAACTGTTGCTCAAAGCATGGGGGGTTGTAAAACTTTTCTGACTGGTTGCCTTTGGAGAAGTGGATAAATATGCCAGCTACAGTCCAGGACATATCACTGCAATCACAGAGAAAACAAAAGGGCTTGCTCTACCTGGGGGGAGCAGATTACTCACATCGCCTAACTGGACAGAGGAAGACAGACCTTGCTCTCCCTTTGCTTTCCCTTTAAAATGGAGTTTGACAGCCCACCTATTGGCACCTGAAGCAAATTTCTTAAGTGTATATGTTTTATCAACGAATGAAAACGTGCCAGTCGACTACATGATCAAACTGAAATCCAAGATGGTCAAATTCAAAAACCTCCACCTGACATTTGAATGCCGCTTACATGAACTGAGTAAAAATATGTGTTAGCAAGCAATCTAAAAACACCCTCTTTGAGAGGCATTTGTTAGTAATAGCATTTTTCCTTCTTCATTTGCTTAAGCGATGCGGAAGGGATGGAATTCACATGCACAAAACATTGCTCTGCTCAGTTTCATCCTTTAAACCCCCAAACCTTCCTGGCTTCCACTCACACGTGCCATTAAGATTTACCTATTATGTTTCCTTTTCAGTTCTTTCTACTTGCATTCTTTAAAGAGATGTGTTCCTTCACAGAATAGTGGCTGTGAAATTTTGCCTGTTTGTTTTTATGTTTATTGCTCTCTGTGATAGGACAGGAGCCATGAGTGTTAATTCCTTTCTTGCTGGCCAGTCACTGCAGAGCTGAGGTCAGTGATCAGGTCCTGAAGTCCCCATTTAAAAGTCACAGACTCAAGATCTGCTAGGCCTCTTTCTCATTTGAATATTTCATGATGTTCACACTAAGTGTCATACCGAAGAGACAGGGCTGGCAAATACTCATTCCTGATCAAACGCTGTGATGCAGGGAGATAGGTTTTAGCCACTGGATGATCTACTCCTCCCCATGCTGAAAAATATCAAATCAGCGCTTCCCTTGTAACACAAATTGCTAAGTAAAGCAATTTAGTGGGAAGCAAAATATATCATTAAAGAAAACACTCAGTCTTCAGAATAACTTGATCAGATATTTCATTGGCTGGGAAGTTAAATAGAAGCAAAATTAAACTATAACTCATCTTCTGTAAGATGCAGTGATATAGCTATGGAGAGGAGGTACTTCAATGTCAAAACAGTTTTGTTCTGTTTTTTGTTTGTTTGTTTGTTTTGGGTGATGGGTGAGACAGAGAAACTAAAATGAGGTAAGAGAAAGAGGAAGAATATCTTTCTAGGTAATGACGGGGCAAACAAGCTGAAATTTGGAATACTTAGATTTTATAGTGGTTGATTTTGCTCCATTAGTTTGACCAAGTTAACCAACACACAGGCACTTTATGTAGGGAAATGCTTAGTGCAAACAATATGTGCAAGAAGATAGAGAAGTTATCAGAATTAAATCATGCTTTTGGGGGCAAGATTGGCTTGGTCATGTTGAATAGGGATCAGAGGATGAAAATGCCCATGAAATACAGTTGGAGGTAAAGAAAACAAATGTTCATATACTTAAATATCTTTTAATAATACATCGCAATGCAAAACTCTGAACAGAACAGGTATAGAGTTGGCATCTGTGGCATGGCTGAATGAATGAATGGAAGATGCTAAAACCAGGGAGTGCTTCCTCACGGGCAGAGACACAGCCATGGGCCATGGCCTGGTTCTGGACAAAACCCATAGTTAAAAAAAAATTAGAAAGAAAGAAGGAAAAGAAAGCTATTTTAGATAATGCTCTAAATATTGAAAAGTTTTTGTAAGCCCAGCCAACTCAGTTATGGTGTTTTCATCCAAAGGTTGTCCATAGTATTCTTAGAACCTACTTAGGCTTTACTTAACAGATTTTTGAGCAAAATGCAATCACTAATGGATGGTTTATGGTCAATTGTTTTTACCTTGCCCTAGCTTTCTGGTAGACTTTGCACGTTTGGAAGAAATCCAGTGCATCATACCAGGGCCGTTGAAAGATGTCTGTTCAGTAATGTCCATGTGCTAAAAATCCTCCAGAGAGCTCTACTGGGAGAGGATTAAAACTTGCCATCGGGCCAAATAACAAATCTTTGTTGGTTCTCTGCACTGCGCAGCGATGTTAGAGCTCATGTTACAGGTTAATTGCTTTCAGTGGTGGAGTAGCTTGAGTAAGGTTTTCCTTGGCTTAGCAGAGTATTAATAAGGAAACCCAACACAAACGTGACCACCAATAGCAAGGGCAGAACTCCGGCCGGCTGAGTCAGTGGATGGCCAATGGGAAGGCTCCAGCACCGCAGGACCATCTGATATGCGGAGCCCAGAGGTACTTCACCCTAATGTGATCTACTGACTCTCAGCAGCAAAGACCTCTTCCTGAGGACTTGGTGAGATCCAGGCCAACAATACACAAAACGTTGTGTTTCAAGTGCAAAGGGCAAGGGCAAATGAACTCCAGTCCCTGGCCAGAAATACAGAGGATTTTGCTGCTGTCCAGTTGCTAAGGTTATGTAGCCTGGGACTAGCCTTGATTACTTTACTTCACATTTTCTTAAATAAAAATAAGATTGCCCATCGTGGGAAATCGGGTACCAATTTTATCTACAGCATTTTTTCCGGCCTGATTATAAACCCCTGAAAATCAGCATTCTTGGTATAATGGGACTACTGTGTATCTTTCACTCTCGCAGCCTGAGCAGTACTAATTACCCATTCTGTACTTAGAAAGTAGAAGGATGGAGCCTATATGCATTTACAGCACCCATGTTTGCAGAGGTAGCTAGCCGTCAGCATTTTCATTCTGTACGAACTGCCTGAGAAGATTTTAGAAATGGCAAAGCTGCCTCTTTAGCATCAATCTACATTGCAATTTTAGCAAACCAGCATTACTCAGAACACCATACAGTATATCCCAGTGTACACAGTCAAAGTCCAATTTGAATCTGTGGGATGAATTAAAATACCATATACTAAAGAGCCGTTCAAAAATAGTAAACTACCGTAGCTACCAGCTGCAATCGTATTTTTCTTGAAAACTCTTCTCCGTTTAAATGAGATCAGCATATGGCTTATCCAAACTCTACCTTTTAATAACTCCATGACAACTGACTTGTTGGAGCCTTTTCCAGCACAGGTAGGGAGAAGGACTGATACCTTTGCTGGTTACACCAGGGCCTCCCTAAATGCAGAAAGCCCCGCCAGCCCAAGATACCTGATAAAAAAAAAAAATATATATATATATATATATATATGTATTTGATCTCTCTGCCTTTTCATCCTTCTGCAAGCCTTGCATCCCGCGTTTCTACTCCAGCGATTCTGTAGCAAGATACAGACACAATGGCAATTGTCAGAGCCCTGCTCGGCCGCTGACCACCTAGAAAGCAAGGTTCTCTGCTGTGAGTCCTGCCCCGGCGCAGCCGGCTGTGGTTTCTGCATGGCTTGTGCCGGACAATGTCGAGCAATCAGTTTCAGAATGTGGTGTCAGTCAGCGCTCTGGCACATGTGCGAGCTCAGAGGGTGAAAGAAGACGCGACAAGGCCGTGGTCAGTGACTGGTGGCCGGGCTGGGTGAAGTGGGGTGGAAGGAAGCACTTTGGGGCGGTGGCAGTTGGGTTTCCCAGGCTCCGACAACAAGCGACCCACGGAGAGCATTCCCTTTCTTGTCCCGAAGCCACCATCCCCTCCTGCCCTTTCTGCCCCCGCCCCTCCCCCCTTCACCTCACCCCCACCGCGCCCGCCTTCGGTGAAAGAAAGAAACCCAAGTGCCACAAAAGGCCAAGGGTAGCTCAGTTTCAGACCCGAGGGCAACATGTGTTCAGCGAACAAGGGTGTAAGAAACACTGAATATAGCAGTTAATACTTCAGACCGACGATTTTCTGACTATAGCTTTCTTTTTAACCATGCATATTTATTGCCATTCAAAGAGACTGTGCTCGCATACCAGCAAACAGCTATTGAGAGCACAGCAAATCTTAAACTGATTAAGGCACTGGAGTTTGCTAAAGATGTGGCATGCGAAGAATCACGAGAAAGCCATGGAATATTAAAAAAATATTAATAATGTCAGTTCTAATAATTCAGTCTCAGATTTATTTTGGTAGAACCCTATTCCAAGTGGCGGACCCTGGCTTTTTTCTTAAGATGGAACAAAGATCATGGAACAGATTGTAACCTAGGTAAATTGCATGTCTGTTTACAATTGTATTTCACATATTCTATATATCATTTGCAAACTGTTCCCCAAAGAAATGTGTATCAAACTTTTGGGGGGAAAAAGAAGAAGAGAAGAAGATTCTATGACAATCTGTTTTCCTTTCATTTGGTTCAGATGCAGCAGTTTCCTCTGCTGCCTCGTTCTTTGTCTGTATTTTGAATGTACTGTCCTGTCCTGTCCGTCAGTGTTTGCTTTTGTTCCTGCAGTTTTTACATCCAGAAACGACGGTTCTTCCAATGATGTCACCACAATTAAGCAAAGCAAGAGAAAAGACCTTGCAGAGGATTGCAGTGAAGTTCGCATATGCGGTGGGATCAGGAAATGCTGAACGTCTCATTGGAAGAAAAACAAAAAACAAGTTGTGCCTCCCCCCATACTCCTTTGCTTATAGGAATATGAAGTTTGCCAGCTTGAAAGGCTTGCCACTGCAAAGATGTCTTAGGTTATCCTTTGAGGAGACGGTTAAGCATTGTAGCATATTTATGAACATGTTTTCATAGTCTGCACTTTTGGGATGGGAAATTATTCCCTAGTAATTAATTGCTACAACCTGTTTTAACTGTCAAAACTAAAGATTAATCTTGCACGAGCAGTTTAGCCAGTACAACAACCAATGGCAGCTGCTCCAGAGTATGACTCATAGAAAACAGTCAGGAAGAGCAGAGATTCTGAACTACACGCTCAATGGCTCTAACAGTTCAATTCTAGCATCACTCACAATGTATTAATGGGATCTTCTCCCTCCTAACTTACCACTGGAATCAGAAACACTCTTATTAAGAGGAGAGATTTCTATCCCACTGATAAAGAAGGGCTCGGAGATCACACTAAACACCATTGTACCCTCGATATTTAATTATTGTTTGTACTGGAATTCCAACCATTGGGGGGAACACACATTTTTTCAATGTCTTCAAAAATAATTATGAGAAAAACAAATCAATACTGCTGTGTTCATTTGGCAAATCGACGTGTAATAAACAGGTGCGATATAGCCAATCATTGTGATTAATTGTAAGCAAGCTTGGCCATAACAGTTGACTTTGGCTTAGAAGCTAAATGCACACATTTAGAAGTAAATGGTAGGGATCACTGGTGAGGCGCGTTTACAGGGCTTGGGAAGAGAAGCCGTTACTCAGTGAAAATGCTTTTGGCAACTCTTGACCTTTGAGTTCCTAACTTAAAGGACATACAAACAACACCATTCTCCAGCAAGTTTTCCTTGATAACCTGCTGGATGGGGGGCAGAGTATCCTGAAGCCATTTGACATGCACAATTTAGCAATTATGTGGTCAGAGGAGGAATGATCCTGTTCAACCACAGGGAACCATTGGTTGGTGTTTACAGCCTTTACAAATTCATAGAAAAATCTACAATCTAACACAACCTAATCAATATCAGAATGGATTCTCTGTTCCAGCAACGAATAGTATCGTGCATTCGATGGAGAGAAGCAGATTTGGAAGATTTCATATACTTGATTCAATCTGAAGCCCACCCCCCTCCAAAAAAAGAATAAATGAGGATATAAGGCTATGTGGTAAGGGGATATTCACTGCTCTGTTGAAATGAGGAATAAAAATAATTGCAAGTCAAATTCATGTGATGACTTTTTTTTTAATTTGGATTTTAAAAAGTAACATTATTTTCCAGGTGAAAAAGAACTAAGTTTCTTTAACTTTTCAACTAAAAGAAGTCATTCTTTGTTTATATCACCCTTGATCTTGTAGCCATTTTTATTTATTTTTATTTTACCGTGCGTGCAGAAGTACAGAGGCACGACCAATAAGGCTAAAGCTTTAAATATTTCAGCCTAATTGGGGACTCTCCATTCATTTCCTCTATGAATAGTTTAAAGCTGTTTTCCTTTTGCTTAGCTGTCTTGATATGAAAATACATTATATTTGCATTTTCCTTTTTAACAGATAACTAGATAGAAAATCGTTTTCTTCCCCTCTTAAAAAGTAAAATCATTTTCAAGCTTTTATATCCACATGAAAGTGCTACTCGACACTTCCACTCTCAAAGCTTCACTTTTAATGGGTTGTTCCCACAATTTCATGCATTCATCAATCAGATATCACTTGCGGCATGGCCGAGTGGGTCCCCCTCCTCCTCCATCGTTCCCTGGTGCCCAGGCACTGCCTGCCAAATGTTGTAGGAAGTGACTTGAATAGTGACAGCAGATCCGGCAGCATCCTCAGTGTGTGCTGAGGGGTCACGGCCATCCCCACTGAGAACCTGGAGCAGCCGCTCTCTAAATATAGGGACTGAAGCACCATCAGCTTGCAGAAGACCATCTCTTACTGTACAATTCACCCAGCTCCCTACATCTATATCTGACTTCATGGTCTGTTCCAGAACGCTCACATTGCACTTGGAACGCAGGCTCTCGCTTTTGCTGGGATTTTTAAGTTGGGGAGGGGGGAGGAAAAAAGTCAAGCAATCAAAAATATACCAATTAAAGAATGAATTAATGCCTTTAATCATCTAATTGAGGGTATCTCCATATGAAATGATCCCAGTGATAGAGGCAAAATCAAGAGCTAAGGAAAGATTGGTTGGCATAGCAATTGGATATTTGCTGCTCCAGGGAGCCCAAAGTGCACTGTTTTCTCTGATGTCGTCGTCATGCAAGTGTGATTTTTCAGCATATGGGATATAGAAGGATAGGGCTCCCAGAACTAAGTCACACAAAATTGATATTCACCCATTGGGACTTAACTTTTGGAGAACTACCTGGCAAGGAAATTTATGTGAACATTCCTCACAACACAAAAGATAATATAGTGGCTTTTGAACTATTTCCTTATTGTGCTTATCTCTAACAGATGTCTTTTGTGTTCATTGCAACTCTCGCACAGATATCGTGGCTGTACCCTTCTGCTTTAGAAGGATGAAGTATGACGAGTTTTCACATGCTGAGATGCTGAACAGCAGTAGGTGCACCTCATTTGATTATTTAAGGCCTTCGTGGCCAGAGACCATGAAAGCGATACCTTTGATAATTGCTTGTATGAATTAGGAAAGCCACATTTATAATATTGTATTTTTGTTCTTAAAATATTGAATTGTCATAATCTTTCCTTTCAGAGTGAAGTTCCAGTTCTGTCTTAAACACTTAGACCCACACACTCACACACACACACACACACACACACCCCACACACACATACCCCACACACAGAGCATATATTTTGGTAATAAACAAGGTCTTGCTGAATATAAAATCATGGGGTACAGTGTTAACAAGAAGGTTACCTGGTAGACACCTTGGGCTCAAATTTACTGATGCCTCTATATCTTAGCTTTGTGACCTGGGGCAAGTCATCAAATCTATCTGAACCTCATATCCCCTAAATTGAGATTCAATAAAACCACTTTGCAGGTTTGGGGAGAGGTTTAAATGAGATAAAACGTATCAAGTGCTTCTTACAATGACTGGCACCATAGTCCTTTACATTTTTGTTAAAAGCACAACATATTCCTTCCTCAACCCCCACCTCTACTCCCAAAACACTTTCTCTTCCTCGTTTTATTTTTCTCTAGAATACTCTTCATTCTCAAATTTTTAAAAATGTTTTATTTATATCTGAGAAAGAGAGAGAGAGACAGAGAGACAGAGTGAGCAGGGGAGGGTCAGAGAGAGAGGGAGACACAGAATCCGAAACAGCCTCCAGGCTCTGAACTGGCTGTCAGCACAGAGCCTGACACAGAGCTCAAACCCACGAACCATGAGATCGTGACCTAAGCCAAAGTCGGATGCCCAACCAACTGAGCCACCCAGGCGCCCCTACTCTTCATTCTTAAACATGCTCCATAATTGCCCTGTCTGCTTCTTTTATTGTCCATCTTCCCCTCACTAGACTATGAGTTCATGAGGGTAAAGATTTTGGACTGTATTATTTATAACTATCCACATTACTAGAACTCTGTAAAGATGTGTTGGTTGAGTGACTAAGGTAATAAATATATATTAATAATTTAATAAAAGGTTGGATGTATTAAAAAAATACCTGTGTGATCCCATGGAATTGCATGGAATACTTTGCTGTAGATTTAATGAAAATATCTCTTCCCACAACTTTTGGGCCAAATAGAACATGTTCTTTCAAATCTAAAATGTAAAGTTCTTATTTTTAAGCATGTTTCCTAAGGCACTAAGATGTGAAATCTAGCATGGAAATCAGCCTTTTCTCCACTTGAGAAAATATTTGCTTATTGAAATTGGAAGCCACGTATAAGAGCCTGATTGTGCTGTCTACTGACTCAACGGAATGGATGGCCATCATGACAATGTGGGACAGAGACCCAGGACGTTGCAGTCCCAGTGGCTGAGCCTAGGGTCTCATTCTAGTTTCTGTGGTCCTGAAAACAAACAATCTCATCTTCGGAGGGTGAGGTGAACCACCAGCGCTTGGATTTCCTCATTTACAAGAATCATGCATGGAATTGATATCCGTTTGTTCTATTGCTACAATTACTCTCAAGAACTTCCGACATTTTATACCCTTTCAACGACAGAGGTTAAGAATGGACCCTGGTAATTGTTTTGCAGTATATGAGGGTAACAAATCAACGTGTTGTACACCTAAAACTTACACAATGTTTTATGGCAATTCTATCTCAATAGAGCTGGAGAAAAAAAAGGATCCCCCTTCCTGTCTATATTCTATTCTATTCTATGGTGAACGATGTACTTTGGTGTGTTAATAATACTTAGGGCTCACCTTTTGTAACTACCATGAGTATTGGGAGGTCTGAAAGAGACTTCTAGAAAATAAAAACAAGAGACCAGTAGCAGTGCCTGGGGCCCGTTGTTCCATATTTTTCTTCTCCTTCTCCTTTTTTGTTTTAGAATCACCTCTACAGGTTTATTAAATCAGGAAAGCAAGAGGAAAAAAAAACGCTAATTTTAAATGAATCCCTTAGCATGGACTATTCTTAATGTAGATGAATGTAAAGTAAGCCCGCACTGAAAGGCATATGATCACAATAAAGAGAGGGAAGAAAATCCTTTTTCAGGAGAGAAGGTTATAACTTACACATGTTTAGAATTACCAAGAGACCTATTTGTCCTCCTAATGCACACGGAGAAGGGTTCGTGTCATTGCTGTGCATGCTGCCTCGAACGAGGCCTCTGCTCTTTTGTGAAATATCGATGTCACTTACCTTAAGTGGGAGTGTTAACACCTTTGCTATTTCTCTAAAAATGGGGTTTGCTTCTTTTTGAGCCAAAAAAAAAAGATTGCTATAAAAGGGAGCATTAAGCAACTTAACAAAGTACTTTTTTAAAGGATCAAGCTAAAGAAGGCAATACTTCCTTAAAAGGTTTCACTTCTTATTTCCCAACTTAACAGTATGACAGAACCCCCGTGGAAAGGCTCAAAGGAGAAATATGTTGAAACTCAATTACCTGTGTTAGTGAACCACCTACAGATATTTAAAAATATTCTCTTCTCACAGGTACCCAGTATGAACAAAGTGCTTTATTTGTGTCTCTCATGCCCCATTAACATAATGAAATGCTGTATGCCTTTTTTCACAGTAGGAAGAAAGGTCCAAAAGGGTGATAAAATATCCATGCTAACTATAAGCTAGTGGACAGCGCCTTTAACTGCTTCCTCGCTGCTTAGCATGCGCAGAGTACCAAGCAACCCTAGACGCCATGTCTATTTGTAGCTCCCAGGGAGCCTAAAGCCGACTAGAGTTTTGATCTGGACAAGAGCACTTTGGTCCGATTGATTTTCTGAAATTTGTGAAATCAGCAGACTAGATTTACAACACCCAGAATTCTTTAAAGATTCAATTCTCTGCATACTTTTATTTGAAATAGAAAGGTTATACGTATGAATGCAGTCTCCCTGGATAAAACCTCCTATTTTTGCCCGCAGATGTGGTCACCTTCACTTCACATTCTCCAGCGAGGGTGGGAGGAATAGTGTCAAATCAGAATGAATTCGTATACTGAATATTTAGGCTTAAAAAATCATTATTGAGGCTTCGGACACCAAATATTCATGGAGAGCCATTCAGGCACTTTATTTTTTCCCACTCATTTGTTCTAAAAATATTTTTGGAGTGCCTGTTATTCACAGAATCTTGTACTTGGATGTTCTTGGTTCAATTGTTGATTTTTCAAAGATTCAGTGTTGGTTGCTAATTCAATTTGTGTCTGCTCAACAAGTATTAATACAATAAATCTTGAAAGAAAGTGTGAGTGAATGAGTAAGTTCCTCTTGTGATCCAGATGAAATTCTCTAAATTCCCTGCCGCTGCCGTGGCCGTGCTGGATAGAACCAGCCGACGGCCACGTGGAAGAGCTCTCACCAACCCCTCCTTCCCTTGCCAATCTGTCCTGCCTCTTCTCTCCTTCTAGCACATTCCAGATCAAAATTCTTAAGCAGCTCTCCACTGCCTGCTCACAAAGTCGAGTTAAATCTCAAGTCTTATCATCTAAGCAGCTCCACAATCTGATCCCTCTCTTCCTAAGTCCTTAACAACTCCTGCACATTCAGCCCCTGTCAGCCCAGCTCGGCAGTGAACTTGTCTGGTCACCTGCTGCTTCCATGCTTCTTTGGCCTGTCACCTCTGAAAACCTTCTTCAGTCTCACCTTGACCCCATTCAAGCCCCCATCCTCCACCAAGGCTTTTAGAACAATCCTAGCTGAAGCTAATAGGTTCATCTTCTATCCTTTATGGGTTCTGAGAGTTTTGGTGTAACATCCATTCCATTCCCAGTTTTGACATTTCTTTTGTATTTGTTACTGCCCTTTCCTGACAAATAAATTCTAATCTTGTGGAAGGCAAGGGCTAGAGCTTTTTTTTTTTTTTTTTTTATTAAAGAGATTGGGGTGGGCAGCGAATCATAAGCAGGCTCCATCCATGCTCAGCACAGAACCCGACATAGGGCTTGATTCCACCACCATGAGATCATGACTTGAGCTGAAATCAAGAGTCACACACTTAACTGACTGAACCACTCCTGTGCCCCAGGTCTTCCTTTTATACATGGAAATTCATCCTACTCCTCTTCTGCACCCATAGACTGAAGACATGGATGAAAACAAAATAGTCAACTGACATATAAACAAATAATTCAAAATCTTGAATGCTTCTGTTGCTTACAAATTGATTTCTCACAATACTTAGTCATTTGCTTTACTAATAAAAATGCCTTATTTATTATTCCACTTGATTTCTAAAGGACCTCCATTAGACAAATGTCCAGCATCAGAGAAAACAAACAAATAAATAAGTAAAATGAAAGCCCCAAAGAACACAGTAAAATTTTTCTATAGAATAATTTCAAGTTTGATGGCCCTGTAGTTGATTGTACAAATAGCTGTGTCTTGTAGATTTGAAGTTAAAATATTGTGCCTGTGCATGTATGTGGGAGGAGAAGATGGATGTGCACTCTTGTGTTGATAGAGAAGCTGGCAACATGGAGAATAAAATAATACCGCCCAAAAGTTGCAGACCAGCAAGTGATAATATAGATGGGCAACAAGGGCTGTCCTTGTCATTTAGGCTATCTAAGTGTCAGGAAGGAGATACATGCACACGAGTATTTTATACTGAGGAGCCTGACGGAGCAGAGGCTATGGGGATATGTCACGGAGTTTTAGGCACAAGGTGTAGGAAAGCACTCTAAAATTCAGGCAGGGAGCCAAAATAAAGTGAAGAATGTAACATTTGAGGCATAGTAGACTAATTCCAAGAGCAGGGAACATAGCAGGGAAGTGTTTCAATAGTTCAGGTAAAAAGTCTATTCCAAGACAGTGCAAGAAGAAATAAAGTAGAAGAGAAAACCAGAACAAAAACAAATATTCCATAAGAGAAATGAGAGCATTTGGTAACCAAAAGGATTTGCCAAATATAATGACAAAGGTAACAACAATTAAATTAAATAATCAATTGATCAATCAGAATCTTAAACCATTTAGTATTCATTTACATAGAAAAGCTCAGCCTGGTGGTGAAAACAATCCATGATTGCCCCCACTTACAGCAATGTGTTTGTTAGACTTATTTATAACATTTGCGAGGAACACAGACAGGGAGATGATAATACTCCTTGGGGACTTAGGGACTGCTTCATAGACATATCAACTTGATTTTTGTATCCAGAAATGGATAGAAGTTTTTTTTTTAATTTAATGTTTATTTATTTTTGAGAGAGAGAGACAGAATGTGAGAAGGGAAGGAACAGAGAGAGAGGGAAACACAGAATCTGAAGCAGGATCCAGGCTCAGAGCTATCAATCAGTACAGAGCCTGATGTGGGGCTTGAACTCACGAACTGTGAAACCATGACCTGAGCTGAAGTCGGATGCTTAACCAACTGAGCCACCAGGCACCCCATAAATGGACAGAAGTTGATTAGCTAGTGAATTTATGCTCAAAGTCCTGTGAGAAAGAGTGCAGGACAACCCAGAAAAACACTGCCTGACAGAAATATAATGCATGCTGTGTGTATAACTTTACATATTTAAGTAAACATACAAAAATGGAAAAATACAGTTGGAGTTAATTTCATAATTTTAACATATAATCTATATGAAACAATATTAATGACCTCTTTACATCATTTTTGAGAGGTACTACAATGTCTTTGAAATTCCAAGTGGCATTTTCACTTACAATACACTTTAGTTCAGACCAGCCATATTTTAAGTGCTCATGGCCACATGAGGGCCATGGCTGCTGGCCACTGTATTGGACAACACATTTCTGGAAGATAGCCAGAGATCACATAAGACTGGAGCTTAATTCTGAGTCCTGGCAGGGAATAATGATGTTGAAAGGCTTCTCTTCTGCATGAAGGATTTTTAATTTTGTCTTTTGGACCACTAAGGAGCCTGAGTGTGTGTGCATGTGTGTCTGTGCATAGGTTTACTAGTGGTAAGGGGGTGACATGAAAAGTTTATGCTGTGAGAAACAAGTTTGGCCAAAAATCACACATAAATTGAGCATTGACAATGTTTCAGGCAAACCATGGGAAATGATAAAAGATAAAAAAGCTTTGGACATGTACAAAAGTGTGCAATATAGTTAGGTGAGCTGTTTGTACTGGAGTGATCAGGGACAAAATATTAACTAGATAGTAACATTATTGTGCCTTTTAATGAAAATTTTGAAACCTAAAAAACAATCATAGGAAAAGAAGGATATCAGTAGAAACTTGGGAAGATGGACAGTGACTGGGGTTAGACATATAGATGGGAATGGAAAAGATAGATAAATTAACCTAAGTTTGCCAGATAAACAGATGATGCCCAGTTACATTGGGTTTTACATAAAATTCAATTTTAGGATAATATTAGGTATGTTTCAAATATTGAATAATTATACTAAAAATATATCAGTGGTTTGTCTGACATTCACAACTCTTTAATACTCAGGCAAAATCATGAAAGCTGGGATTAGAGGTTCATATTAAAAAATCCATGAAGAGAATTTCTTAATCAGTTCATGTACATTATCACATTTAATTTTAAAGCAGCATTAGGTAGTAATCCCTTTGTATTATCATCCCTAATTTAAAGATGAGGGAAACTAGTTCTTAATTTAGGTAACATGTCAGAGGTCACAGAGCTAGTAAATGACAAAGTCAGTATCTGAATCTAGGTATGTTTTCTACCATAAAAATGTTTGTTCCATGGATAAATGATAGTGGAAGAAGATGGGTTAGAAGTTTGTGAGGTGCATAGAAGTTGATGATATCTGAGCTCCTTTGTGACTCAAAGATTCAGAATCCACTTCTGGCAAAGATGTACTAGATCCCAGCTAGGAGCAGACCAAAACTCCTGCTGAGAATAACTAGAAAATCTGGATAAAATGTGGAATCAGAAGGCTACCCAGATCACTGACACTTAAGGAGCCAAGATCTTGGAAATGGAAATCCATTAAAGAGAATCAACATTGGCTCTGCTATTTCACTGGAGGTATTTGTGTCTTAAGCAAGATGAGCTGAGAGCGTTTAAGATAAAGTAGCAACTAAGAAGCCGAGGAGGTGAGCAAAGCTTCAAGTAGTCCCATGGAATTGAGAAAATAATATATATTTAGATCTATCATTGTGGTCAAGATTGACAAATCAGGGGGCACCTGGGTGGTTTGGTTGATTAAGCATTGGACTTTATCTCAGGTCATGATCTCGTGGTTCATGGGTTCAGGTCCTGCCTCAGGCTCTGTGTTGATGGCTCAAAGCCTGGAGCATGCTTCGGATTCTGTGTCTCCCTCTCCCTCTGCCCTTCCCCCACTCTTGCTCTTTTTCTCTTGCTCTCAAAAAAATAAATAAAACGTTAAAAAATAAAAAGAAAAGATTAACAGATCAAGATTCTAGAGAGACATAGGTTCTACATTCCATGCTGCATTCTCTTGTGAAATATTGGTCTATTTCTAGGTGGTGACCAAGTGAGAAGAAAATGATCAGAGGTTTTGGCAGTCTCATAGGGCTGGGGAGAAAAAATTTGGAGTCTACGAAAAACCAAGGGGAAGATACTGAAGAGCAACACAGATTTTTACTTGGGACCACTGAAGGGCTATACCTTAAATGTAAGGCTGGCTTGAAAAGAAACCAACACTCACTAAATTCAGTGTCAAATCAGATCAATTCCAAACCGTACTGAAGTAAAAAAAATTCTATACTGATAGCCTCCAAAAGCAAAAATAAATGATCTTGGAGGAAAGAGCCTTCATCCTGAGCCTCAGTCATATTTAATATCAAGGTTTCCAATAAAATTTTATCAAAAGTCTTTGGACAGGTTTAGAAATGAGACCAAAATAAAGACCAAAAAGGAGCAATAGAAAAAGATCCACAGATGACCAAGATATTGGTGTTATTAAACACACATGATAAAATACTGTGGTTAATGTGATAAAATATAAGACAAGATGGAACATTTCAAAAGGGAAATTGAACTCGTATGAAGAATCAAGTGTCAATTCTAGAAAAAATCAATAGTGAAATAAATCCAAGCTCAGTAAATGATATTGATAGCAGATAAAACACTGGTGAAATGAAGAAATAGTAAGTGAAAGAGATTAGTAGAGAATATCAGACTGAAACATGGAGAAGAAAACCTACAAGGAATATTGCAATGAGGATAAGCAATTTATAGAGCCTGAAAATATACATGTATTTTGAATCCCAGAAGAAAAGGAGAGATGACATTTGACACAGTAATATTTAAGAGATGGCCTTTGAGAATTTTCAAAATCAGTTAAGTAATTTAATAATTGTTTGAGAAGCAGTATAAATCCTAAACAGGATTGTAAAAAATACAAATCCAGTAAAAGCTGTTGAACCCCAAATAAATATTAAAAGTACATTAAAGAGTTGAAAAAAGGGGGCGCCTGGGTGGCTTAGTCGGTTAAGTGTCCGACTTTCGCTTAGGTCATGATCTCGTGGTTCGTGGGTTCGAGCCCCGCGTCGGGCTCTGTGCTGACTGCCAGCTCAGACCTTGGAGCCTGTTTCAGAGTCTGTGGCTCCCTCTCTCTCTGACCCTCCCCTGCTCACGCTGTCTCTCTCTCTCCTAGAAATAAATAAAACATTTAAAAAAAATTAAAAAAAATAAAGTTGAAAAAGGGAGAAAGATCACTCTCAAAAGAGCAACAGTAAGACTCCAAGCTAACTTCTCAACTCAAAAACTGTATCTAGAAGACAATAAAATAGAAGTGATCAAAAGGTTTTTAAAAATGTGCTTTAGGGGCGCCTGGGTGGCTTAGTCGGTTAAGCGTCCGACTTTTGCTTAGGTCATGATCTCGTGGTTCGTGGGTTCGAGCCCCGTGTCTGGCTCTGTGCTGACTGCCAGCTCAGAGCCTGGAGCCTGTTTCAGAGTCTGTGACTCCCTCTCTCTCTGACCCTCCCCTGCTCATGCTGTCTCTCTCTCTCTCTCCTGGAAAAAAAAAAAAAAAAAAGAAAGTGCTTTAATCAGAATTCACTAGCCAGCAAAAACAGCATTAAAAAAATGAAGATGGGGGAGTATCTGGGTGGCTGAGTCTGCTGATTGTTCAACTTTGATTTCTCCTCGGCTTATGAGGTCCTAGGACGGAGCTTGTATCCAAACCATGGTTGGCATGGAGCCTGCTTAAGATTCTCTCTTTCTGTTTCTCTCTCTGTCTCTCCCACACTGTCCCCTCCCCTTCTCACAGGCACTCTTTCTCTCTCTCTCTCTCAAAAATAAAAATAAAAATAATAATGAACATAAAGGTGAAATTAAATCATTATCAGAAAAAAGATTTTTTGTAACTAGTAGACTAGTAGTAACGAAAACATGCTCAAGAAAATCTGCAAACAGAATGCAAATGATCTCAGATGACAATATGGAAAATCCAAGAAGATAAGAAGAGTAAAACTTGTGATAAATCTAAATGAATATTTGCTATAAACATAATTATAATGTCTTCTGTGGTTTAGCATACATAGATAATTAAAATAACTAATTAGAAAAATGGCAGAAAGGGATAAGTTGCTTTAATTGTGTTAATGTCTTTGAAATTGGAAAACATTTGGTTTAAGATAGGCTGTAATATTTCTTCTTTAATCTTTTAATGTTTACTTATTTTGAGAGAGAAAGAGAGAGAGAGTGGGGGGGTGGGTAAAGAGAGAGGGAGACACAGAATCCAAGGCAGGGTCAAGGCTCTGAGCTGTCAGCAAAGAGCTTGATATGGGGCTTGAATTCATGAATGGTGACATCATGACCTGAGCTGACGTCAGGTGCTTAACCAAATGAGCCACCCAGTTGCCCTTGTAATATTTCTAAAATAAATGATTATATATTTAGGAAAACTAAGAAATCATAATGAGGAACTGTAGAATTAACAGCTTATAGAACAGGATGAAATAATGGCAAAAAAAAAAATAAAACAGTATTAGTTGAGAACAGGCAACAAAAGATATTTTGATTGGGGAGGGAGAAATTAAATTATCTTAGTTTATAGATAAAGGAATCAACAACAACAAAAATCCCTCCTGGAATTAATGAGTGATTATAGCAAGTTTGCAGGATACAAAGTTAATGCAGAAGAATCAATCAATTTCCTATGAACAAATAGAATTTGTCATTGAACAATTGTTCATTTTAATGAACAGATAGTATTTGTCATTAAAAATATATTGCCATTTCAATAGCCAAATTATGGAAAGAGTCGCAGTGTCTATCAACTGATGAATGAATAAAGAATATGTGGTGTATATACACAGCATATGTACACACACACATATGCAGTATATACAATGGACTATTACTCGGCTATCAAAAAATAATGAAATCTTGCCATTTGCAATGATGTGGATGGAGCTAAGGGGCATTTTGCTAAGTGAAATAACTCAGTCAGAAAAATATAAATACCAAATTATTTCACTTATATCTGGAATTTAAGAAACAAAACAAATGAATATGGGAGGAAAAAAAGAGAGACAAACTATTAAACAGTTAGCTATAGAGAACAAACTGATGGTTACTGGAGGAGATGTGGGCAGGTGTCTGGGTTAAATGGGTGATGGGGATTAAGGAATGCACTTGTGATGAACACCAGGTGTTATATGTAACTGATGAATCAATAAATTCTGCACTTGAAACTAATATTACACTGTCTGCTACCTGGAATTTAAATGAAAACTTGAAACTACAAAAATAAATTGCCATTTATATTAGCACATTACATTGAGAAAATGCAATAATTAAGTATCAACAAAATATGGACACAAATTGTCAAAGAAAAACTACAAAACTCTAATAAAAAAGTCAAAGAAGACTTAAATAAATGGATAGATATTCCATGCTCATAAAAAGGAAGACTTTTGTCTTAATTTTGTTATTCCCAAATTGATCTATAGATTTAATATAATCCCAATCAAAATTCCAGTTAGTTATTTTTTGGCTATCCACAAATGTTTATATGGGAAAGCATAAGACCCCAAATAGCCAACTCAGTATTGAAGAAGAACAAAGTTGGAGGACTTAACCTAGCCTCAAGACTTAGTACTAGCTGCAGTAATCAAGATAATGAGGTATTGGTGAAACACTAGATGAATAAATCTAATAGTGGACCTGAGTAGAGAAGAAATAGACCTACATGTATATGGCCAACTAATTTTAAACAAAGGATCAGAGGCAATACAAAAAAGATAAGATGGTCTTTTCTACAAATAATGCTGGAACAACTGAACCTCCATACACCAAAAACATAAAAATAAAAAAGCATCTGACACAGACCTTACACTTTCACAAAGTTAGTTCAAAGTGATAACAGACCTCCATGTAAAATGCATAACTGTGAAACTCCTAGGGAATAACAGAGGAGAAAATCTGGAGGACCTTGGGTATGGTGATGACTTTTTAGGTACAATATCAAAGTCACAATCCATTAAATAAATAATTTATAAGCTGGACTTCATTAAAATTAAAAACTTGGGATCTGCAAAAGACAATGTCAAGAGAAAAAAAAAAAAAAAAAACAAGCCACAGACTGGGAGAAAATATTTGCAAAACACACATCTGATAAAGGATCGCTATCCAAAGTATTCCAAGAATTCTTAATACTCAACAATAAGAAAAATGTAGGACTTGATTAACACACCCTTCACTGAAAAACAAATAGAGATGGCATTCAAAGTCATATCTCATCAGAATTACAAATAAAAATACTAATGAGATACCACCACGCATCTATTAGAATGGCCTAAATCAAAAACACTTCAAGCACCAAATTCTGGTGAGGATGTGAAGCAATGGGAATTTTTATTTCATCACTAGTGGGAAAACAAAATGGTACACCCACTCTAGTAGATTGTTTAGAAGTCTTATGAAACTAAACATGCTTTGATCAAACGATTCACCAGTTTTCTCCCTTGTCATTTACCCAAACCAGTTGGAAAAAACCAAAACAAAACCCTGCAGACTCATGTCTATAACAGCTTTATTCATTGCCAAGACTTGGAAGCAACCAAGATGTCCTTCGGTAGGTGAATGCATAAATAAATTGTGTATATCCAAACAATGAAATATTATCCAGTGCTAAAAATAAATAGATATCAAGCCATGAAGAAACATGGAGAAAACTCAAGGGTATATTATTAAATGAAAGAAGCCAATGTGAAAAGGCTTTATACTGTATGATTCCAACTATATGAAATTAGTCACAGATGGCCATATATGAATATGTCTCAGGAAAAGGCATAACTGTGGAGATATTAAAAAGATCAGTGACTGCCAGGAGGTGGGGGATGAATGAGTAATCATAGCACAGAGAATTATTAAGACCATGAAACTTTTCTGTATAAAAAACAAAATGGTAGATACATTACCCCACCCATGTACAACACCAAACGTGAACACCAAAGTGAACAACAGCCTTTGGCTGGCAAGGATGTGTCAATGTGGTTTACCAACTGCAACATATAATCCACTTTGGTGGGAAATATTGATAAGGAGTAGGCTATGCGTGGGTGGGGGCAGAGGGTATGGGGACCCTCTGCACCTTTCTTTCAATTTTGTTGTGAAACTAAACCTGTTCAAAAAAGTAAAGTCTATTCAACAGAAGAGAGAGGAAGAGAAGAGAGAAATCAAGAAAAAGACTCTTAACTCTTGAAAACAAATGGATGGCTACTAGAGGAGAGGTGGGTGAAGGGACCCGGGAAATAAGTGAAGTGGATTAAGAATACACTTGTCACAATGAGCACTGAGTAATGCATAGAATTGGTCAATCACTATGTTGTACACCTGAAACTAATGTAACACTGTTTACTATACTAGAATTAAAATTTAAAAAAAACTTAAATTCTGTTAAGTTAAATAAATACATGATTAATTTTAAAAAGGCAGCAAACATAGAAAAAGGAACCAAACAGTTGAAACAAATGTAAATTAATAATAAAATAGTAGACTTATACTGAAACGTGTAAATAATTAAATCATTCAAAGATTAAATATTGCCAAACTGTTTTAAAAACACTTATATGTTGCTTATAAGAACTACACTTTCAATGTCCAAAAATATGTACTCTGAAATGCCTATTCATGAAAAGTTGGATATAACACTAATTATATATACTGATATGAACTTGATTCTATATGAAAGAAAGTAACATTATTCATAATTCACGGTTCAGTTCACCAGGAAGAGATGGTACTTCTAACTGTATGCATTGATAACACATGTTTAAATATATGAACGAAAAAAAAAATGAAAGAATTATAAGGACAAATAGATCATCCACAATCGTTGTGGAAAATTTTTGCACACTGTTCTCATTAACTGCCAGAGCCACAGACATGAATCGGTAAGGATATGGAAGACACAAATAATATGACTAATGAAAGGGATCTAATCAACATACATGGACACTGCAACCAACAACTGTGAGATACATTGTTTTCTCAGCTGAACATGGACTCTTTCTTATAACTGACCATCACATCAGCTAAAAGAGCAAGGCTCAGTTAATACCCAGGGATTAAAATTATATGGACGTGTGTGCTCTGACAAGAGTAGAACTGACTAGAACTCATTAACCAAAAGGTACCTAAAGAATCTAAAAAAATATTTGGCAACTTTCAAATAGCATATAGGTATAGGAAAGAATCAAAATATAAATTTGACTATTATTCAGCCATAAAAAAGACTGAAATCTTGCCATTTGCAATGACATGGATGGAGCTACTGAAGATTACACTCAGTGAATAAGTCTGTCAGAGAAAGACAAGTACCATATGATCTCATTCATATGTGGAATTTGAGAAACAAAACACATGAACAAAGGGAGAAAAAAGAGAGGGAGACAACCAAGATACAGACTCTTAACAGAGAAAAAACTGATGGTTACCAGAAGTGGGGGGAGGGGGGGCAGTGGATGAAATAGGTGATGGAGATTAAAGAGTGCACTTGTGATGAGCACTGGGTGATGTATGAAAGTGTTGATTCACTATGTTGTACAACACTCCATGTTAACTATACCTGTATTTAGATGAAAATAAAAAAAATTAATTTGTAGACACTTGTAACTGAATAATAGTAACAACAGCAACAACAATAGTAATTATGTGCTACATATTAAACATGTGGGAACCAAACAAAGCCATACACGCAAGGAAAATTTGTGTCCTTAAATATTTGTGCTAAGAAAGAAAAAGGCTAAAAATCAGTTTTGTATATATCTATCTTAAGAAGTTATACAAAGAATGTAAGTCGAAAGCACATAATTTGGAAGGAAAAGTAACAAAGCACAAATCGAGAAATCCTACAACAATATTCAAATAAAGGAACCATAGGGGAGGGGAAGGGGAAAAAATAGTTAAGGAGAGGAAGGGAGGCAAATCATAAGAGACTCTTAAATACTGAGAACAAACTGAGGGCTGATGGGGGTGGGAGAGAGGGGAAGGGGGGGTGATGGGCATGGAGGAGGGCACTTGTTGGGATGAGCACAGGGTGTTACATGGAAACCAACTTGACAATAAACTATAATAAAAATAATAAGTTATAGTATATAATTTATTAAATTAAAAAATAATAAAATAAACTTAACCACACTTAATTCTTCGAAAACCAAATTGGCAAAATGATATACAGACTTCTAGATTAAAAATCAAAGGTACAGATTACCAATATCAGAGTAAAAAAAACAAAGGTATGGATCCTGTGGGCATTAAAATGATAGTAGGCAAATATCATCTGTAACTCTGGGCCACTATGTTCACTTACATGAAAAAGGCATCTTCTTAGAAAACTGTAATGGACTAAAGCTGATTCAATTTGGATAGAAATTACAATGGTAATTAAAAGCCCTTCCAGAAATAAGCGATGCAAGCTCACATGGCTTCGTTGATGAATTCTTCTCAATATTTAAAAAAATAAATCTCACAAATTCATACAGTTTTTAGACAACAAAGAAAGGAGAGCCCTTCCGATCACATTGTGTAAAGCCAGCATGAGATGCTTGCAAACTCCTCAGAACAGTATCAAATTGGAAAATTACAGATTAATATCACTCATTAACATATGTGAAAAAATCCTAAATAAATATTAGGAACAAATCCTAGAAATATTAGAAACTGAGTTAAAGAACACATATGTAGAGGAAATTATATCACCATCAAGGCGGATACATTCCAGGAGTGAGGTGAATTTAACTTTTAAAATCCCATCCATGTAGGAGCACGTGGGTGGCTTAGTCGGTTAAGCATCTGACTTTGGCTCAGGTCATGATCTCATGGTTCGTGAATCCGAGCCCCCTGTGAGGCTTTGTGCTGACAGCTCAGAGCCTGAAGCCTGCTTCAGATTCTCTCTCTCTCTCTTTCTCTGTCCCTCCCCCTCTCATGCTCTGTCTCTCTGTTTCTCAAAAATAAATAAAAAATGTTTAAAAAATTTTAAAAACCCATCCATGTAATCAATCACAATTAAGAAACTCGAGGAGAACCATCTTCTCAATAGATGTTGAGAGGTAGAAGAGGATTGGAAAGATGGAAAGAGTCAGACACACAGAGACAAAGAGAGACAGAGAAAATGAAATGGAAATGTAAAAATTCACCATGTATTTACAATTTAATGTAAAAAGAATTAAGTGAAACAACAGCAAAAATATTGTAGTCCAGGAGAAAAGGAAAGGGAACACTTAACCTGATACAAGGTATCTAAAAAACTATTATACTTGACAAATTGGGAAAGATATGAAAATATCCATGAACCTCATGTCTATCGACACTGGGTTGGAGGTTCTCTCCAATACAATTAGCAATAGAAATGTATAGGTTTGAAAATGAAACAAAAATATTACTATTTGCAGATGGAATGATCATTTATAGAGAAAAATTTTAAACTTACAAGCTATATTTCTTATTATGTGCATTTAGTAAATTCATTGGATACATAACCAAGGCAGAAAAATGTATTGCTTTTCTCTATACCAGAAAAAAAAAAAAACAGTTGGAATATTTTTAAAATAATACTGTTTATTTTAATACAAGGAAACACCAAATATCTAAAAACAAATCTACCAAATGTATATAGTTAAAACTGCAACATAAAAATCCTTCAGAATATTGTGGCAAATTTTTGCACATGTAATGAAAAATCAATTTATGAAAATATTTCTCTCCATATTCATTTGGTTTAGTACAATCCAAGTGAAAATCCTGGCACCAGTATTTAGTGGTTTATTTACAATTCTAAAGCTGATTGTAAAGTTTGTATGAAAATGCACATGGCCAGGAAGTGCTAAGGCAATCATGGGAAAAAGTAATGTTGAAACATTTCGCCTCCAGATATAAATGAACAATAGTTAAGAAAGTATAGTATTAGTTTAAAAACATAGAAATAGACCAATGGAATAGAATAAAAAGTTCAAAAAGTTCAGAAACATATCTATATCTATATCTATATCTATATATCTTTGGACATTTTCTAATGACAAAATTGACATTCCCAAATAGTGGGCAAAACTTTAACAGTCTTTTCCGTAAATGTTAATTGGTCTATTTCCTATTCATATGGAAAAAATTAATACTGAGCCTTGTCTCAACACAACACATGGAAGTTAGCATTGAATGGACACAGACCTAATTATAAAAGGATATAACACATAGGATAATGTGTTTCCATCTTGAGGGAAGATAAAATTTCCCCATACTTATAAGATACACATCCTATTATCCATAGGGAAAAGTTTGGTAAACCAGGCTATATTAAAAATAGTATACTCAAGTCTCCAAATATACCAATAAGAGAGTAAAAAATACAGAGTTATTGAAGACAGTAGCAATACACATACAGATACATGAGCACTATTGGGCCAAGGACTTATTTTCAGAATATGTATCTCCTATAAATTGAAAAGAAGCAGGCATGCTTTTTAAAGGAAAGGTTTGAACTGACATTTTTGAAAAGCAGATATCCAAATGGCTAATAAGCATGATGTTTCCCATCCGTATTAGGAAACTATAAATTAAAACCACAGTAAGGTATTGTTACAATCCCATGGAATAAGACTAGAAATACTAAGGGTTGGTGAAGAAGAGTATGAACTATTTGAAACACTCTGGAAGAATTCTTGGCACTATTTATTGAGGCAGAAATAAAATCCACCACTACTGGCCATACAACCCAACAGAAATGCTTGCAACTATGCTCCAGAATACATCTACAAGAATACTAACTGTAGTAAAATTCCTAACAGCCATAATCTGAAAACAGCCCAGTATGTTTACTTAATGGAATACTCTAAAACATTAGAAATGAACAAACCATTATAATGTAAAATATTGGGAATAAAGCTCATAAATTGTTGAGGAAAACATCCCATTTATATAAAATTTTAAAAAGGCAAAATTACTCCATTGGGGTAGAAGAAAGTCACTGGGAGCAGGCATGAGGAAACTTCTGGATTATTACTGATATTGCTTTTCTTCTCTAGGTTTTGTTTACATGAGTCTGCTAACTTTGTGAAAATGTACCGAGTTTTAGACTTACAATATGTGGTGTGCATTTTTCATTCATTTCCCCTATGATGTAAATGTTATTCAAAAACAAATTTGTACTGCTGAATAGGATAAGTTATACTTGAATTATGAGAGTTACAGACATTTTCAAAAGAGAAATTGTGTTAATGATATCAAAGGAACTTCCAGTGAACATGGTCTCACAGTTGGCATAGGAAAAGAAAGAGAAGAACGTGGTTCAGAGAAATCTAGAGTTTGTAATATGGGAAAAACAGAAGGAAAAATATGGGGAAAGTACTGATGGGGAGATATAGGTTTCAATACATTCTACATACTATATCTTATCTTATCTCCTAGGATCATGACAGCATTGTCAAGTGGTAACATACCTGACTTGAGACACTGAAAAAATATCGGCACTTCCCTGAGGGAGAAATTAAATAAAGGAGACAGTCATAGAGGAAAGATTAATAACTCAGTTTTTTCCACGCTCATCCTGAGTTGATGTAATTATTGTCTGTCCATATCATTTATTATACTTGTCACTCATTTTGACAATTGATTATGTGTATACTGTCTTGTGTTGTCACTTAATTATTTCAAGATGTATTAGGTTAAACCATATGAAATTGTCAATATTCAACCATTTTATTTTTGCCTATAAGAATGGCAGTTTCACATGGTTCAACTTAAGGCATGAGCAAGATATGCCTCCTTTAGCACTCTTCTATGCCTAGCATGTCTCTAAACTCTGGACTTCACTTACTTCATTGACAAAATGGCTATACACAGAGCTTATCGCAATGACCAAATGAAGCTTTCATGTGAAAATATTTTGTAAATTCTAAAGTAATAAAAATATCCAGTTCTTTTTTTTTTTTTAATTGTTTTTGAGGGGAGGGGGACGGAGGATCTGAAGCATGCTCTGTGCTGACAGCAGAGAGCTCCATGTTAGGTTCATACTCATGAACAGTGAGATCATGACCCGAACTGAAGTCATAGGCTTAACCAACTGAGCAACTATGGCGGCCCTAAAAAGGCCCAGTTCTTAATGCAAAGACTAACATAAGGTGTCATTAGGTAGATCCTGCCAAAGGAAAACATTTGTTCAGTGGTTATAACTGGAAGCTCTATAACTAATTTATAATACATAATCCAGCAAAAATAGCAGAGGAAAGATGAAAAAAATGGGTATGTGCCTTTTGGAGCTGGCACAATGTAAGATCTCATGTTACTCTCTTTTTTAAGTACCATGGGCAAAACCAGTAGCCTAACACGTAAGTTCTTCCACAGCTAATCCTCAGTTTTTATTTCCAGTCTCATGTTTATGACGATTCATCTCCTCAAAAAACTACAATGTCAAGCCCTATGCTAGATGATGAAAATGCAATGTTTATCAAAAGTGACAGAGTCTCTATCATCTCAAAATGTCCAATTTTGAAGACAAGGAAGGCAATTCAATAGGCAATGGTGGATAAAGGCAAAAGGACTGGTATGGGATTCTGTGAGTATATAACCCCATCACAGGAAAGTGGGGACTGCTTCCCAGCAGAACAGATGTCCAAGTGCAGACCTGAAGGTTGAATGGGTGGTAGACAGACATATATCCAAAGGTCTGGAGAGAAAGCATGGGCTATTCAAAAGCTGGGAGGTGGAGGATATTTGGGCAAAAGGTGCAAGGTGGGATGGAAGACACCAATGGAGTAAGGCAGTATTTCAGCCACACTAAGGAGTTTGGGCTTTATCCTAAAGGAGATGCCACTGAGATTTTTGAAGGAATAAGGCAGCAGGATGATATGAGTAGCTTTGCCTTTTAGACAAGTAACTGGCTGACAGGGGAATGAGAACTGAGGGGAAGGCAAGATTGGAGGCAAGTAGCACAGGAAAGAGATAGCTGATACAGGACCGAGATGCCACATTCAGAACTGATTGGGGATAAGGGGCATGGAAATAGAGATGCATTCACAAGTTACTTCAAAGCCACAGAATCAGCATGATTAAGCCAGTGATTTTCTATGGAATATGAGGGGATAATAATAATTTTTTAAGTTTATTTATTTTTGAAAGAAAGAGAGAGCACAAGCAGGGAAGGGACAGAGAGAGAAGGAGAGAAAATCCCAAGCAGGCTCTGCCCTATTAGCACAGAACCCACAACCTTGGGGCTCAAACTCACAACCATGAGCTCATAGTGAGGACAGTAGAGTGTTCAGAGTAGCTGATGAAAGAACTGAACATTTGAGAGATATTCTGAGAAGGGAAAGCCAAAAATTTCAGGAGAAAGGTATATATAAAAAGTGAAAGAATTTTCTAGAGAATAGGATAAGACAATATTTCTAGAATTTGTATACAGTCTAGACATTGCTAAGAGATTACAATGATAAAACTGAGAATTGCCTTTAAATTTATAATAAGGAAGTCACTGGTGACCAAGGGGAAAGCAATGTCAGTGGAAAGGCCAGTCCCTGAAGGCTCTAGCTGAAGATGGAAATGAGAATTGGAGAAATTTTCTTTTTACATCAGAAGACTGTTGAGCATATTTGCATGTCAATGGAAAAGTGTTAATACAGACAGAAAGGCTGAGCTTAAAGGAAAGTGAATGCACTTCTGATGAAAATGAGGATCCTTGAAAAGTCAGAGTCAGATTCAAAGCACAGGTACAGAAATTAGTTTTGGACAGGAAGAAAGATCCTCTTCCATCATAGCAGAAGGCAAGAAGGACAGAGTGTGTTCAGATCCAGGTGATGGGATCTCTTTGATGCGGTGAGGTGTGAAAACCCTACTATCTGGTTGTTTCTATCATCTCTGTAAAATACAAAAAGAAGGGAACTGTTAAAAGTAAGCTCAAAGATGACATCTTTGTGGAAAATATTTTAAGTTTGCCTCCAAAGAGGAATGGACTTTGCTGTTGGCTTCTGGGAAATGAGTCTCTTTAAACTCTTGGATTTTCATGCCTTACAGGAGTGTCTTTGTTTGTCTGAATAGTCTAATAATATGATTTAGAGTAGGAGCTGGCAATGTCAGAAAGGCTACCAATTTCACTTAGGATAGGGGCTTTGATTTGAGTTATATGGCATTAGTTATCCTGGAGACTGAGTCAACCACATGAGTAATCAATCAGTCAGTCATGTCTATGTGATGGAGCCCTGAGGGAAAGGTTCTGGACACAGAGGCCAGGTGTGCTTTCCTGATTGGCAATGTTCCATGAGTATTGTCACACATCAGTACAAGGGAAATAAAGTGCCCTGACTCCATAGGGAGAGAAGAATGGAAGACTTGTATTCAGTATTTCCCTGGACTCTGCCCTATGTAATTCTTCTGTTGGCTGATTTTAATTAGCATCATCTTTTTCCTACAATGAAACAAAACTCTGAGTAAAGCTTTTGGTGAGTTCAGTAAGCCCTTCTAGTAAATTACTGAAACTCGTTGTGTCTTGGAAACTCTTTGAACTTGCAGTTGGTGTCAGAAGTGGGAGTAATCTTGGGTGGACTATGTTTTGTCAAACTATAATTGGTCAAAACTCTTGGACTATCACTGGACTCAGGAGAACAGAGAAGATTGAAAATCATTTCTGTCAAGAATGTAAGCATGTGTAGCAACATGGATGGACCTTGAGGGTGTTATGCTGAGCGAAATAAGTCAGGCAGAGAAGGACAAATATCATATGTTTGTACGTACAGGAGGATTAGGAGGAACTTAACTGAGGACCATGGGGGAGAAGAAGGGCGGAAATGGTGGGGGAAAGGGAGAGAGGCAAACCATGAGTCTCTCTTATGCTGAGAAACAAACTGAGGACTGATGGAGGTGGGGGGAGGGGGTAGATGGGCATGGAGGAGGGCACTTGAGGGGATGAGCACTGGGTGTTATATGGAAACCAACTTGACAATAAACTATTTGTAAGAAAAAAAATTCATTAAAATAAAAAAAGAATGTAAGCATGCACTAGGAAGGAGACTGTTGGGCAACTGAGGGCCTGGGGTGAAGGAGTGAGTGGGAGGAGGCAGTTGGGTAGCATGGACCCTGTAGCATCAAGCACAGACTAATGGTCCTATTACCCAAATTTTCTGGATTCATGCTGCCTGTACTATAACACATACTCTGTCTGTTTCCTAAAACACGTATCCAGTCTCCTGTGCACTATCTGAGCCCCTATACCTTATTGATTTGTTCCTTACTTTGTTTAAGACAACCATAACCAGAGTTGACTTTTATCACCTGCAGACAGGAACTCTAAAATGGTGTCTTGCTACATCCACAAGCAATGTATTTACATTTCACTAAGTTGGAAAGTTTCAATGAGAACACTTTCCCTCTTATTGCAGCCTGTGCATGCAAGCCTTTATCACACATTGGAACCAAAACTCTGATCAGCGATTCCACAGGACCTTATATTGATATTTAACACAATTTGGATTAGGCTTGCTGACTTTCCTTAGTCTTCCAAAGTGTGCAAAGTCACACACTTTTAATTCCCCTCACGCTTTGTGATAGAACATCTGTGCCTTGCTCACCTGCCCCCAAACCCACCCTGTTGCAAGTATTGTCTTCGCAGCAACTACTGACAGAATTTTTCAAATTTTAGGGTATTAAAAGGACAATATTCCTTAGCATTAGGTTATGATTTCCAACCTAACGCTGTTTTAGATGGCTGCTTTTCATTAGTCATATGCTGAAGTAACAATTCTTTAAAGTTAAGAAGACATGGGGCTGGAGTCAGTAACAAAAGAACAGACAGTACTGTTTGTGTATGAAGAAGGTTGACTGGAATGCATTCTTCAACATACAAGTATGCAGACCCACTGCAGATCGGCAGCTGTGTGTCTAAACGTTTGTGACAAACAGAACTCAGATGGAGATGCGCTTTAAAGGAGAAAAAGGCATCAACATACATTCATCGTTGGGCATGAGAACAATGCAAGCTTACAATACAGGTCTGGGAAGAAGAGAATTGGCTTGTGAAAAATGATGCAGTTGTTTTTTTTTTCTCTATACACTTTCTGCCCTTGTCAGCATAGATTCCTCTTTGCCTTGTAACTTTACAGCCAGCACAACATTTTATTCATGAAGAAGATTCAAAAGATGTTACAGCCAACTAAGGGTTAGTGGTCCAACATAGATCTTTACCCTGGGATCTATGTGACTCCTACATCCTGAGGTATAGGGAAGTTAGGGGGACTAAATAAAAGTCAAGTTTAATAACAATGAACAGCTAATGAGAAGGAACATCCAATTCCCGAGATAACTTTTTAAGCACAATGATCTATTTTTACAAATTACAAGACTGGACAAGCTCCCATTCCTTTAGCATTTATGTAATGAATATATATGTGAATATAAACACAGATGGAATATCGTGAGGCAGAGATAACATATTATAGCGCCATGATTTTAAAACTAGAAAACTTCCATTCTTGATGTCAATAAGTTAAATTACATTAGAAATTGTGGTTTGTTTTAAAATCCAAAAATAAACTATAAAAGGCAATCTCTTTCTTCTGCCTGGAATGTTTACTATTTCCTCTTTTTCTCTAAAATATTATATGTAATTAAGATCTTGCTCAAATGCCATTGTTTGATAAAGCCAAGTTTATATATAATTGTTTTTATGACTAATGTATGTTTCCCCTCAACTGTCCATAAATTGGTCACATCTTAAAAGTAGGTTATGTTCTATTTGTCATCTTATTACTTATGAATCTTAACTTTGCCATCACAAACATATTCCTAGATATTTGGGAAATGTTAAATATGGAATGGTAGAATTGCAGTCCATTAGTTGAGTCTATCATTTCAAGACTAAAACAAACAAATAATTGTGGAAGTGCCTACATGAAATGCAAAGAAGAAGGAGGAGGAGGGGGAGGAAGGTAATACCAACCGTATTGTTTTCAGTGTAAAAGTAAACCATAAAAACGAAAAAAGTGAATATTAACATAATACGATAATAAACATAATTCCGTAATAACTTAAGAAGCCCTAAGCATACTATTAAGATGAATCTATCAATGAAAACACTGATTTGACTGTGTAAAATTACTTTTATAAGTTTTGGGAGGTAAATACAAGTTAAAAGGCAAATAGTACATAAATAGAATGCATTATTTCTGATGTACGAAAATATACAAGAAAGGTTTAATATCCTTTAAATACACAAAGTAATTTCAAAGCCATTAGAATAACCTACATTTCCATAAAAATTGACAACCTACATGAACTATTAGCTTAAAATTACATGTGTAATAAAAAATGTGGCTCTAATTATATGCAAATGAAATGAAACACACACACACACACACACACACATGCACACACACACACCACTTTTCTGTCTTTTACATGAATGAAGCCTACGAAGAATGGTAATTGTATGGGAGAATGTAGGAAAAACAGCAGGCCAGTCCTCTAATAAGGATACGGTAGAGCAATTTGACAATGTATATGATGAAACATTTTAAGTATATACACTGGAATTCTACTTTTATGATAAAATGTGACAGGAACACAGGAAAACCAAGAATCAGACTCTTAACTATAAAGAAGAAACTGGTGTTTACCAGAGGGGAGGTGAGTGGTAGATGGGGGAAAAAGAGGATGGGAATTATGGAGCGCACTTGCTGTGATGAACTCTGGGTGATGTATGGAAGCAGTGAATCACTACATTGTACACCTGAAACATATAACAGCGTATATTAAATAATCAGAATTTAAATAAGAACTTAAAAAATATGACAAGGTCACAATGATGTAGGACAAGAATATATATTACAGAATTACATATACTTGCCCAAAAACATTAGGCTGATTAATTATGAAAATCCATGTGCTGCACTATTAAGAATTATGATGTGGACAGTTATTTATTGATATTTGCAACATGTTGTTAAACACAAAACATGCAAAATTGTATTGTTAGAAATAAAAAGAGCATTTAAACATAAGCTTTACAAGGGCGAAGTAAAATGTGGCCAACAGTTAGCATCAGCGAGAGGACACATAAATTGGTGATTTTTAACTTTTTTCACATTATCTAATTTTGATATAATGGGCATGCCATGACTTCAGCAATCCAAAAATACAATTTACTAAATATTATCTCTTGAATACAATTAGAAATAAATTGGAAAATATATTGATTCATAAAAATATTGACAATTGCCAATTAAGTGCTAGATAATAGGTAGTCAAATTATGGTGCCTCCACATAATGAAATGTGAGGTCGCTGTTAATTTAGTTATAATATGGGAAGTTTTTGTATTATAATGTTAAAATGCAATATCAGGTATCAAAATTGTATATACATTATGATCTCAACTGTGGAATTTTTTTTAAAGAACAACTGGAAGAAAATACCATGATTTTCAAAGATTGTCCACGTGATAATAAAAAATAACACTTATTTTATTTTTTCCAGTTTCTTGCACTATTTTATTTTTTTACACTGAGAAGGTTTTACTATTGTAATCTTTTCAACACTTCATCAATAATTTAAAAAATAGACTGATATTAACAACAAAGAGCATGGGTTCACACTTGCAGAGAAGGAAGATTTTCAATTTACTTATTCATTAATCGTTCTGGATAAAAATGATTATAATAACGCCTGAATGGCAATGACAATGAAAAACATGAGGAAGATTTTCTCTACTGTGTACTTAATGATACTTTGGTGTTTAAAATAGATGCCTCCATCTGCATGATGGATACATAAATATGTACACAAATCATCTCTTGAAAAGTGTATAAAGTTTCACCTATACATGATGATTAGGTGTTAGTAACCCACTGTGCAACATTATGCCTATACCTAATATTATAGTCAGAGTAATATTGTACACAAATTGTGAAATTTTGTTAAGAGGATAGACCTTATGTTCAGTGCTCTTACTACAATAAATAAATTTAACTGTACACAAGTTAATTATATTGGAGTAAATAAATAACTTTCATCTTTTACAAAAACAAAAGCTATGTATAAATATTTAAATATGTATGGAGCCCAAATTGTTCTCCAATTTTCTTCACAAATAGAGATGGGTTCCTATATACAGAAGAACAAAAGCACTGGCAAAAACAAAAACAAGAAAAGTAAGTTGGGAAATATCAACTTGGGGCCCCTGGGTGGCTCAGTCAGTTAAGCTTTGACTCTTGATTTGGGCTCAAGTCAGGATTTCGAGGTTTGTGTGTTTGAGTCCTGCATGGGGCTCTGTGCTGACAGTACGGAGCCTACTTGGGATTTTCTCTCTCTCCTATCTCTCTGCCCCTTCCCTGCTCTCTATCTATCAAAATAAATAAACTTAAACAATCAACTTGATATGTTGTGAGATCAGAATTCTGCCTCTGTTTACTTAGATTTTTTTTAACTTTTTTTTAAAGCTTCTTATTTATTTCGGAGAGAGAGAGAGACAGCGTGAGCAAGGGAGGGTCAGAGAGAGGGGGAGACACAGGATCTGAAACAGGCTCCAGGCTCTGCGCCCGACGCAGGGCTCGAACCCACGAACAGTGAGATTATGACCTGAGCCGAAGTTGGATGCCTAACCGACTGAGCCACCCAGGTGCCCCTGCATCTGTTCACTTAGAAAAGAAAGCCATTTGCCTTGACACTGACAATCTCTGTGAAAAATATCCAGTTCTCTCTTTTCTTTTCTGAATTCCAAAATTAACTTTGGAGTCCTTCACATTCTTGCCAATACCTTGAAGATAATCCTACTATAGATTTTCATAGCTGCAATTCAAGACATCAGAGTCTAGACATCAATGTATTTTATAATATGATATGTATATGTTATTTTTTCTGATTATTAAAATGATGCATGTCAAAATTTGAAAATTTGGGTGAATTTAGGAAGTACAAGAAAACTAAAACTTTCCCATAATTTATATACTTAAATATAACGTTAACTTTGAGTTGCATTTCCATTAAGTCTGTTTATGTATATGTGCGTGTATACATATACACATATATGTATATGTAAAATATAATATGATGCTACATCATATAGTTTCTATATAAACCTTTCTCAAAAATCTCAGTTCTCGATATCTTTCTGGATTAAGTCCCAAGGTTGCAGTTTTGTATTCAAGGATACATGAATACATGTATCATGCACCTTTATGTTTACCCTTCTGATTTACTTTTTAACAGTGCTCTGGATTCAAACTGCATTAGTCCAAATTGGTTCTAGAGCTTAGGAACTGTATGACTTTAGGTGGGTGAGTTAATCTCTATTCTTCAGATTCTCTATCTAAAAAATGGTTGTTACAATAATTATTATAAGATTATTTAGAGTAAATTATGTAACATGTGGTTCATGATAATCAGCACTTAACTATTAACTATTATTACTGTCCAGCAAAGCTATGTTAGTTATTTTTCCCAAATATAGCCCATGATTTCTCATATTTCATCTTGGTTCCTGTGTGTGTTAATATACCATTTCCCACTCCATTCCTGTCTGTTAAAGCTATTAGCTATATTCAATGACTACCTTAAATAAAACTTCCTCGAAATTCCTATTCAAATGACATATTTGCAGCTTTTCAAACCATTTAACGCTTTCTTATATAATTCCTCTTACTGCATGAATATTCTGTCTGGTGCTATGGTGATATATAAATTACTTATTCCTTTATTGAATTTAAATATTGTAAGTGTAAGAACCAACTTATACATATTTTTAACCCTCTCAGAGTCTAGCACATGTATTTGGAACGTAAGAAGAAGTTAAATGAAACAACAATTTAAAGATTGTCTGAAAGAATTTTTAGGAGCATTGATTTTGAGTAGTTTTTTCTTGTGTTTGTTTTTGCAAATGAATTAGATGATTTATTTATTTACTTAATGTTCCAAGTTTTTATTTAATTTGTAGTTAATTGACGTATCATGTAATAATAGTTTCGGGAGTAGAATTTAGTGATGCTTGTCTTACATATAACACCCAGTGCTCATCCCAATTGCCCTCCTTAATACTCATCGCCCATTTAGCCCATCCCCCTGCCCATCTCCCCTCTAGCAGCCCTCAGTTTGTTCTCTATAGTTAAGGGCCTATTTTATGATTTGCCTCCCTCTTTCTCTCTCTCTCTTTTTAAATTTTATTCTCCCATATTCCTCTGGTTTCTTTTTTTTTTAATTTTTTAAAAACAAATCTTTATTTTATTTTTGAGAGTGAGATAGGGAGAGGCAGGGAGGCCCAGACACATAATCTGAAACAGGCTCCAGGCTCTGAGCTGTCAGCACAGAGCCTGACGCAGGGCCCAAACCCACTAACTGTGAGATCATGACTTGAGCTGAAGTTGGATGCTCAACCGACTGAGCCACCCAGGTGCCTCTCTGGTTTGTTTCTTAAATTCCACATATGAATAATGATTTTAAGTGTTTTTAGACATTTCTAACTTGGTGAATTAATCTGAATGTACCTTTCTTAATTACATGCTCATTTGTTCATTCAACAAGTGTTTCTTGAGCTTCTATCATGTTCCAGGCTCTGAAGAGACATTGCACAAGACAGGCAAAGTCTCTTTTCTAACAAAGGAAGAAAGACAATAAAGATGTAGACAGATGATGAGATAACTCCAGTGCAGAAAGAACTAACTCAGATAGGGTGGCAGTATCTAAGTAGGTTAAGTCCATTTAGGTTGGTGTCAGGAGGTAGCTTCTCCAGGATGACATCTGGAAGAAAAGAAGCCAACTAACTACATGGGGTGCCTGGGGGGCTTAGGCGGTTAGGCATCCACCTTCGGCTCAGGTCATGATCTCACCGTTTGTGGGTTTGAGCCCTACGTCGGGCTCTGTACTGACAGGGTAAAGCCTGCTTCAGACTCTGTCTCCCTCTCTCTCTGCCCCTTCCCCACTCGCTCTCACTCTCTCTCAAAAATGAATAAATAAATGTTTAAAAATAGTGTAAAAAAAAGAAGCCAACTACACTAAGTTCTAGGAGAGTTGTACTTTAGGGACAGAAAACAGCTTATGCAGCAAAAGCCCCTGGACAGGAGGCAATGTGGATTAATCAGGAAAGAGCAAGAAAGTCAAATGTGGCTATCATATGGTGGGTAAACGAAAGTGTATTGGAATAGGTGAAATTGGAGAAGCAGACACAGACTTGTTCACATAGAGCTTTCAATAATATTTCTTATAGATTTTATTATAAGGGCAATGAAGGAACACTGGAGGAGAATGATATATACTTTGGGTTTGGCCAAAGGAGACATCAGCTGGAGTCTGGAGAGTGAAAGGTACTTTTCTTGTCTTCCTCCCCCTGCTTAGTAGTGTCTGGCAGTGAGTCCCCTTAATGGGACAGTGTTTGCCCATTTTCTCTGGGTTCTAGCACATTGCTTGCTCCCTTGGAACTCTCATGCTTAACCCCGCTAATGATAATCAGCTGTTGTTGGTCCCAGAACACTTCAAGTTTCCTTCTTCCCTCTGCTCTGCTCACATTTTTGCAAGATGGCCTTCATGAGCACCTGTGTGGTTATACTCTCTAAGGCAACTCCTGCTGGAACACTGCCTGATACAGATTTTTGGCAATAGTTCCAGGTCTGCAAGCCAGCAAGGTTCCATGTGGGGCTATGTTCCTCTGGAGGCTAAACCCATGAGGACTTTTCCTTGTCTGGTAGAAACCAAAATTGAAGCTGGTCATAGTTACATATATTCTTTCCATCATTGAATACTCTTTTGAGATAACACTTTGAGTGTGTACATTAGGAAGCCCATCCATGTAGGAATTCCGTAGCTGTCTCCATGAAATTATATATAGGTCAGGCTGGTCTATCTCAACCCGTGAGCCCCGCTGTAAACCACACAAGGAATATCTACTCCACCAGCTCTGGTAGAGAGAGATCCAAGAGCCTAGTGACTCCGAGGCTATTTTCTCATTACTCTCCGGGGTTCAGTAAGGAGCCATGTCTAATTTGTATTACATACCTGAAAAGGAGGCCACAATGAATGAATGAATGAATGACAATAAGATCATGTGTGTCATTCCGAATTTAAGCTCAACCATCTCTCGAATAACAACAGACAGCAGTTACTCAGATCCATTTCTTTCATAATCCTTATTCTTATACCCCTCCCACAATATTTTCTAGGACTGCTCAAACATTTTCTTACAGTTACTCACTAATAAATATGAGTGCTTGGTGAAGAGAATTTACTGTTCCTAAATGAGTGTATTTCCCAACATAACCTTGACTGTTACTTCTTGTCACACATGACTGGGGTGAAGAGCAAGAACTCGGGACAATTCTCTACACTTAAGGATTGATGGCTGATGTAGCTTCATCACTGACATTGCCTAGAAGTCACACAGGGAGGTTGGGAAAAACATATTCTAAGAAAAGCTTAGCTAATTAAGGCCATAAACAGACCTAAGCATGACGAAAATTTCAACCTTCATTAAGAAAGTCGCTCTCAGGACCATTTTTCCTCTGTCCAGAGCGCCAATGGAAGGGCAAAGGTAGAAATTAGGATACCTTCACTTCTGTAGGATTCGCTGATTATAAAATTCCCTAAATTCATTTTTCTCGAATAATATGCTCCCGAACTCCCGACTTGTAAATAATATCATTTATTTCCCTCACAAGCCTTATTCTTTCATTTTAAATATTTATTGTATGCTTTAGGAAGCTTCTCTCTCTCTCTCTCTCCAGCTTGTTCTCTCATTCTCTGTCTTGAGTAACGATAGAATCTCATTAAAGTTTGGATATTTTTTGAATGCACTACACACATAAGAAGCATAATTCCCTCACGGGACATATAGGTATGTTATTTAAATTAAGGACATTTCAGCCTTTTCCTTTTCCAGTCTGGAGATTTATGGCAGATAAGCAGGGAAAGGTTTTCTGTTTTGAGTTGTCTTTCATTGTTACATTCATCCTGGCCCTTCACTGTCAAACTGTATCTTTACAGCAACAGAAAAGGCATTTGATAATATTTGACGCCATTTCAACTTTACTTTCTCTTAAATTCTTTGCTGCCTTTTCCTTCCAGACATGTTAACATTTCTGCTATGAAAATGGTCCCTATAGGTTTCAAAATCCCCAAGAGACAGAGCACAACTTCATATATAAATACTCATTTCTGTTCTTTTTTTTTTTTAATCTCACTCCTTTTCATATGTATATATAACATATCTTTTGGAGCATGGTTTGTGCTTTTTCTCCCCAGGTCCCCAAATCCAACGTGTCCTGCTGTATTTTTTTTTTTGAATTTTTGTTTTTTTCTGCTGTAGTTTAAAACAAAATTCATTCTTGTTTTGGAGCATCGTGCTCCCTTTCAGACTATATTATTTACTTACCTCTTTGTACTCTAAGAAAAATGAATGGCATATTGTTTTTACCCAAAATTCAAATGGCGATTAAGTATATTCAGTAGATAATACATATTCTTCACTAATCTTCAGCAGACCTATATTTTAATTCACTCTTTTATTACTGTAGTTACAATTGCTAAGTATACATGCATGTATGTAAAGGCATTGATGGATGTATAGATAGATAGCTGTACCTTCCTTTCTACCTTGTTTGAAGCAGAATTTGAAGTCTTTATGTAAACAACTTAATTCTGCATTCCATTTATCAATTTAGAAAATGGGGTGGGGAGCACCTGGCTTGCTCAGTCAGTAAAGCGTGAAATTCTTGATCTCAGGGTCATGAGTTCAGGCATCACATTGGGCATGAAGCTTACTTAAAAACAAAAACAAAAACAGCTGGATGGCTCAGTCCATTGACCATACAAGTCTTGATTTCAGCTCAGATCATGATCCCAGGGTGATGGGACTAAGCTCCACACTGAGCATGGATCCTGCTTAAGATTCTCTCCTCCCTCTCCCCCTCTCCCTTGCTCTCTCTCACTCTCTCTCTCAAATAAAAAAAATTAAAAAAATTAAAAAGAAAGAAAATATGGTAATGCATATGAAAGATGGAAATATTATGAAATAATGGTAGATTTATAAAACTCATGAATTCTGTAAAGTTAAGCTCTAAAACCATAGGGGAAATCTTTTCTACTCCCAGTTTTTCAAAGTAAAACCAGTCACTGCACATTCCTGGGTTTCATATGCTATTTCATATTACAATATCTATACTGCATTCTTAGAACTTGGAGCTGTACTATTGAAATATCATCCAATCTTGCCTGCTGAACTGATGAGAAATTCATTAATACTCATTAAATTTGTTCAACAAACATTAAAGAACTGCTACAAGAATTACTAGCCTGGGGATTCATTTAGAACATTCCATGGGACACTTTCTGTGTACTGCATGCTTACTTTTTTGCCAAAGAATAAAAATGTTCACATTTTGTAGGATTGATGAATGGCGTGAGGGATTATATTTTCATGGCTCTGTCAAAATTTCATTAATTTGAGGCCAATGACACAGACTTTATGACAATTTTGCCTGTCTCTGGTGGTGTTCACCCATAGAGTGTTTCCAGAAACATAATCATGAGGCAAATGAATCGGTGTAAATATGATTGCATGTCCTGGATTGGCTTTTGGGGAGAATATCACTTCTGAACCAAGTAAAATATCTATACCACCATATGCATATCTTTTTGTTGAGATGGATTATATGTGTTCTTAGTGTTTCAAAGAACTTTGTACTAGAAGACAAAAACTTAGGCCCTATCTCTACTAATTTATTATTTTTGTCCTTGAAGTTCTCTCTAGATTGAAATTGCTTTCCATCCCTAAACCCTATAATCCAGACTTTTCACTATTTCAAATTGATCTCCAAATACAATATGGCTTTACAGGGTTAATAGGTTATATCTAGGAGTGCCTGGGTGACTCAGTAAGTTAAGCCTCCGACTTCGTCTCAGGTCATGATCTCACCACTAGTGGGTTTGAGTCCCGCGTCCAGCTAGCTCTGTGCTGATAGCTCAGAACCTGGAGACTGCTTTGGATTCTGTGTCTTTCTCTTTCTCTCTGCCCATCCCCCACTCGCACCCTATTTCTCTCAAAAATGAACAAATGTTAAAAGAAATAAAAAATAGGTTATATATTGTACAAAACCATCAATTCTCAATTATCTATATTTATGATTATTAATAAACCTCAGATATGTATATAACTTCCACATTTAAAGTTTTATTTTAATGTTTTATTTATTTTTGAGACAGAGTGTGAGCAGGGGAGGGACAGAGAGGGAGGGAGACACAGAATCCGAAGCTGGCTTCAGGCTCTCAGCTGTCAGCGCAGAGCCCGATGTGGGGTCCAAACCCACAAACTCTGAGATCATGACTTGAGCCAAAGTTGGATGCTTAACTAACTGAGCCACCCAGGCACCTCAATAACTTCAGCCTTTTAAAAGTACCTGCAGGTTTTACAAAACCTCCTGATGTTGAATACAGTAACTTCTTGAGTTTCATCTCCTTATGCATTCACTGCCACTGATAGCTAGGGAGAATATTCTAAAGAAAGGGGAGGGAAATGTCTAGAAAACCATCCTACTAGATATTTAGTCTATGAGTGCTTGTTAAGAGACATTATATGTCAATGAGGAGAAAATACCCCTTGATAAAAACAACATGTCTTCATGAAAAGCTGGATTCAGAGCAGGATTGAAGGATTACAGGGTTGAAGTGGGCATTCTTGGGGGTTCCAGGCACCCCTATTAGAGCACCTCTATTTAACCATTTAGAAATTGCTATTTCACACCCAACAAAATATACATAAGGAGCCTCGCTGCTATAGGAGAATGCAGGTCACTGAAAATGCCATTTCAAACATACATTCTACAAACCATATGAATCCTGTTCCAATACAATTACATATATTTTACATTACAAACTTTGATAATTAAACATCCAAGTTCTCTTAGCAATTATTCATCAAAGTGCTTCTTTAGTATATGCACTTTCCAAAGGTAAATAATAGAGATGAAAAAGTCACAATTACTAAAATTGAAATGGTTACTAAGACATTTATCTTGTTATTGAATGTAATGTTTTACCTCACCTTCAGTAGTTTTCAGACTGTAACTTCCTATTTTTTTCATTCATGTGTGTTATAAACCATCTCATAATTTTCCTTACATGTGGAAAGTTTTATCCCCAGCTACTCTACTACCAAGCATCATATCATGTGGACGTGAAAGCATATATTTTACAGATAGGCCATATTTTCTTACTATTCTTCAGGATGAATATCCCAAATTTGCCGAGTATATAATAATATGCCAGTGATTCATGGGAAAAACTTGAAATGGATTCTAATAATAGAACAAACCAAGACAGTTTTTAAATTCAGTTGCTGGCTTGTAATGGTCGAAATATTTTATGTTTGCTTTGACCAAGTGTAATGATTGATTGCGCTATCATTTTCTCCTAAGAAATAAACAATTGACCACTATTGCTTTTTTCTTAGGACATGACTATCAAGCTTTTATTCACAGCAGTGAACTTGTTAAGAATAAAATCATGATTGTAATTAATTAAGTACCTCTTGAGTGAGAATTCTGTGCCTGGGGCAGGGAAGGCACTGAACATAGAGAAATAAAGGAAATACAGTGTGTGCCCCAGAATTAAGCTTAGAGGAGGATTTGTCCAAGAAGTGAAGTTGGAGATAAATCTTTAATGAGGACCAAGACTTACCAAGGAGGGGAACTTGGTGCATGAGTACTCTTTCCATACAGAGAGGAACAGAATGTGTATGTCGTGTGCAAATTTACATTCTCTGTGCTCACTTCAGCACAGGTTTTGAAGTAGTAGGTGATTGTAACTGTATGCTGAGTAAAATAAATTCAGTAAATATCTAAATAATTGACTGTTGCTTGACCTTGGGTCTGCCACCAAAGTGAGTCACGATGAAAGTTTCAAAGTGCATGCAAAGTGGAGTATTTAACAAAGATACGGGCTAGTCAGGGTGATTTTATATCCTCACAAGCCAGATTGTTTTTAACTGCATAACAAAGGGAATGGTAAGTATAAGGAAATGTGTTTCTTCATTCAGCAAATAATTGCTTGACCATTATGCATGAAGACCGGTTTTTTGGAGGTCCAACATATGTTATGTTTTGTATAGATGGCTGATTTTTTAAAGAAAAACATATGAATGGTCCTCGATGGAGGTTTTGGTTGAAAAACCTCTGGTGCTGGGAAGAGTGGACATAACAAGTCAATACAAAGAGATGCCTTCTATGTAATGTTTAATAGAAGGGAAGATGGACACATTTTCCACGGGCAGCCAAGGATGGAGAGAGAGTGGGGGACTAGCAAATAGAAATTCAAGAAGAGGAAAAATGTGAAGAGTGTCAGGAGATGGAAGGGTTCAGAAAGTTGGCAATAGAAAAAAGCCTAAATAAAACTTTTCCCAAGGAAACTCTTATGTGGAAGAGGCCAAGGGTAGTCAGGTGCATTCTGCAAACTTGGCTCTGCTGTGTGGTGCTACCCCTTGGGCTCTTTGCCCTCATGCTATGCAAAGTTTGAGGAAAAGGCTGACATATCTTAAAGTGCACTGTCCACACCAAGGAAACAGTGGCTTGGGGGGAAGGGAAAAGTTTCACGAGCCAAGAGCTACATTTTGGAGTTAATGGACTCAGGGGTACGATTTACTGCAAAGCCCAATTTGGAATTTGATATAAAACAAGCATTTGTTTCCTCCAAATTATCCTAAAATGAACCATGGAAGAGGGAACAGAATGTTACCTGACTTCTCTGCTCTCAGGACTTATGTAAATATAACAGGAGACAAGTTTATGAATACAATAATTATAACCAGATTTGGGCAGACAAGGGCATTTCTAGGCTGGCATTGTCACTTTTGGCTAAAAGAGGGGGTTGCATTGGAGGAGCCAATTGAGAGACAATAAGAATAATGTGAGAGTGATGGAAATTCATCTCAGAAATGAGGGAACAATGACTGCAGGTGCTTACGCTGCATTAGAAGTGACACAGTGGATATTTAGGAGCTTTGGAGTCAGACTCACCTAAACTGGATTCTCACTCTCCTACTACTTAGTCTAGTACCCTCCAGCATTTCTGTTAGCACATTTGTGTTATTAGGGGAAGTAAGTGATGAAATGCCTGCAAAATTATTTCTTTAGTGCCTGGCACATAATACGTCTTAATTAAATGACAGTTACATAATTGGGGGTGGACAATAGAAGGGTGACTACGTGATGATCACGGTTGAAAATTATAGGCGCACTCGGTGGACTTGGATTTGAGTCTGTGCAGAGCTTGCATCAAGAACCCCCTCCTAGTGAGGATTACTTGACCAAGAGCATGAAGACCTGGGAGGGGACCCCTCAAGTACAGGGTCCATGTTGCTGCTTGCATAATAGTCCAAATGAAATGTCCATATGGACTTTGGACACCACCTTGAAACCAGCTTCTGTGTTAACAAGAGCCAACAGGGCTGAATTCATAATAGCATTGAAAGGATTTGGACACAAATTCTGTAATCTCTGGTCCAGGTTTTTGAATGAAACTCAGAGTAGGGAAATGAATGTCCTTTTCAGCCATAGTGGAGCTCCTACACATAAGGTCTGAGCACAGCAGAGACAGGCCTCACCCGCGGGCTACTTCTTACAGAGATACCTGCAGCCAGGACAGAGTAGATGCAGTCTGTTGGGGAAGTATGGCAGGCCAAAACTTTGGGACATACTTTGTGCCTTCAGAGAATTGGTGCAGAAGAGTTTGGAAAAAACCAGCAGTCCGGACATTTAGAGATCAGGTGAGCACCTGATCTGTGGATTGTTCTCTTGGTTGTATCTTAATACTCAAAAAGAAGGTCTACATAACCATGCAATAATCTGGCTTTTACCAGCTACCCTCCTGTACAGAGTCTACAATTTTGCCCAAAGAATATCCTTATCACTCTGTGTACACATTTTACATGGATTTGAAACTAACCTAAGTTCTTATTTTTATAGGAAGTGTATTAACTTTATTGTAAAAAATAAGGTCCATCATTAACCCAAAATATAAACAAAATGTCCCAAGGCTATAGAAAGAAGCTGCCATGTTTCTGCCTAAACAAGAAGATAAAAATAAACATTCACTATTTCCAAGCCTCCTTTACTTAAAACACAACTTTCTTCTGCAATGGTATTACTGAATCTATCTCCTCTGCACATCTCCTGTGGTGACGTCACTACAGAGTTGGAACTCTTCAGCGTCAGAAGAGCTGAGATGGCATCTACCTTTGTCAGAAAGTTCCGTTCCATCTCCAAAGGTTAGAGTGCCGGAGTGCACCTCTCAATTTGAGCACCAATCAATTCAATCTATACGCAAGATGGGTCACACATTTGGGAGGGAAAGGATGTAACAGTGACTCTAAGCACGTTGACCTAATCAGGACTCAGCACAGTGTAGACCACAGCATGACACCTGTGCACACGTCCGCGGGCTGATTAATGGGCTGTCACCTCAGCTGTTGACTGGTGAATTATTTATACTTATAAACTGCTAAATAATGTAAAGCTGATATCTTAAATTACAGCTGAGAGTGACAAAGAGAAGGTGGCCTAAAACTCCATCCGGAGAGATCAATGCCCTTGTTCTCCGGCACTTTGGAACACAATTCCTGCTGACTGTTCTCAGAACAGAGATGGAAAACAAAAAGTATGTTGACTTGGCATAACATGTTCCAGAGAGTAAAATGCTTCAGCAATCAAAGAGAAAGTTGTTTTAAATGAAACAAACATGATACAGCTCTGAAGGAGACAAGAAAATTAAAGTATTTGGCTTTCAAATGTGATCATGAAATTTAGACCTATTTGTGTGTGTGTGTGTGTGTGTGTGTGTGTGTGTGTGTGTATTTGAGAGAAAGAGCGCGTGAGAGAGAGTGCATGTGCAAGTGGGAGAAGGGCAGAGAGAGAGGAAGAGCAAGAGAAGAGAGAGAGAATCTTTAAGCAGGCTCCATGTTCAGCATGGAGCCCCGCAGGGTTCGATCCTATGACCCTGGGATCACAATCTGAGCCAAAATTAAGATCCAAACCTCAACAAACTGAGCCTCCCAGGCACCTCTAGACCCACTGTATATTTTAAACTTTGCTTTGAAGGAGTTTACCATGTGCTGGGACCACAGAAGATCTGGGACCCTAGTTATTGTCACCTGTGGCTATTACATTACATTTTGTTTTGTTTTCTAGAATAGCAAGCAGAGCTTAGAAATCAAATATTAGTTAACATAATGTGGGGGAGGAGATATGGGGCGGCAGATGATCAATTCCAAGCCATTTATATTGAGAAGAACAAAAAGAAAGGGGAGTTTGAGAAGGAACAAAATTATGATACTTACTATCTCATTGTTGCCACAAAAAATGTCATGATAACCTTATAGGTTGAAGAAACATAAAAATGATATTTGCATGCTATTTAAGAATATTAAATAGCTGTTGTGTAAAACAGAGGTCAAGTTTTAAGATAGCATTGCAATATTGCAACTGGGGTTTTCCATTACCTCAAGTGAGATATTCTTTTTTGGCTTTTTAGTTGACTAAAAACCTCTCTCTCTCTCTCTCTCTCTCTCTCTCTCTCTCTCGTGTGTGTGTGTGTGTGTGTGTGTGTGTGGTTAATGCAGGATCTCAAAGAAAAATGGAACTATAATGGGCTCCCAATTCCTCTGATCACTATCTTTCTTCACAAATTTCATAAGTCTCCTCTTATGATGGCTTTTATAGGTATATCTTTTTTTTAAATTAACATTTATTTATTTTTGAGAGACAGAGACAGAGCATGAGCAGGGAGAGGCAGAGAGAGAAGGAGACACAGAATCTGAAGCAGGCTCCAGGCTCTGAGCTGTCAGCACAGAGTCCAGTACAGGGCTTGAACCCACAAACCATGAGATCATGACCTGAGCCAAAGTTGGACCCTTAACTTACTAAGCCACCCAGGTGCCCCAGGGTATTCCTTTTTTTAATGTTTATTTATTTTAGAGAGAGACAGACAGAGACAAAGAGACAGAGAGAGGAGAGAAAATCCAAAATGGGTTACACACTCACAGCAGAGACCCCGATGCAGGACTCCAGCACAAGAAAACAGTGAAATCATGACCTGAGTCGAAGTCATACACTCAACTAACGAGTCACCCAGGTGCCCCAGTATATCCTTTTTTAAACGCAAGGTTACATTAAATACCTATTTCCAATGCCTATTCAATAATTGACTTCTGTTGCTGTTGTTGGCCTGCTTTGAAATTACTAGTGACTTGCCTTTCATCGTGAATTCTTGCAAAAAGCCTTTAAGACACTTTCTTAAAATTGGATAAGGCCAGGTTCCCTGAGTCTAGTTCTTTCCCTAAAAGAAAAAAAAAAAAGTGAATGTAAGTGATTTTTTAAAAGAAAAGATATTGTATTAAAATGACAAATAAATAAAAACTGTGCATGAGTCTTGGCCATGTACAGAATCTGGAGTTTGTTATAAACTAGGGGCAGCCCTACCATTTTATTACCTCTGTATGAGAGGACAGCTTGTCTTGTTGTTTGCCGGCAACGCCCAGTGTCATCCTCTTTTTTCCAGAAGGAATATTCCAGATTTTTCTAAAGTAGTCTTCTAGATTTTCTGTCTCCTACTTGAAATGATAATCTTGCAAGTCTTTTTCTGATTTCTCATTTAGTCTTCTCAAATTTTGAATAGACATCCACTGTCATTTTGACTAAGGAGAGGGGGAGAATTCTAAAGTGAGAAAGTTCTAAACAAGATAATCTCCTCTCTCTGGATTTTGTAGACTTGCTTAGTGATACAATTATATTCAGTTTCCAAAATTAGGTATAATCATCTTCTTCTTTGTAAAGGTTAATAGACACTTAAGAACAACACCAAGTGATTAGATAGGCTTCTAAATTTGGGATCCAAGATCGAGAAACTTGACTTAGTGCTACTACTATACTAAAATATTGAAATAATATTTCATTTTATTTTATTTTTTCATTTTAGAGGGAGAGAACATATCAGCAGGAGAGAGGGGCAGAGGGGAAGAAAGTAAGAGAGAGTGAGAGTGAGAGGGAGACAGAGAGAATCTCAAGCCTGAACAAGATTCACCCCCATGACCCTGGGATCATGACCTGAGCCAAAATTAAGAATTCAATGTTCAAATGACTTACCACCCAGGTGCCCTGATATAATCTTTTTGTTTTCTTTGTTTGTTTTTGAGAGAGAGAGAGAGAGAGAAAGCATGAACAGGAGAGAGGGGCAAAGGAAGAGAGGGAAAATCTTAAGCAGGCTCCACGCCCAGTACAGAGCCTGACATAGGGATCCATCTCAGGACTGTGAGATCATGACTTGAGCCGAAGTTAGACACTTAGCTGATTGAGCCACCCAAGCATCTGAAATACTTACTATTTTAATATTGTACCTGCCATGTAAATGCTAGTTTCAAAATTTATTTATTCAAACAAGACTGCTACCATGAGCTCTAGATCCTAAATTAAATCACTAATGTGACTACACCCAACTTTGTTGGCTGATAAGGACCTAAACCATAACATGTAAAAACAAAACCTTTGATATTAGGTTACTTAGCTTCTCTCAATTTTTCACCATCTCAGCCAGTGGGTCATTCTTTATCTAGTTCTTCAGATCCTGAATGAAATCCTGTCTGATGACTAGTTTTAGTTCCAACTCTGTATCTAAGCATTGAGTAAGTCCTATTGACTCAGCTTCAAAACATACCTATAATCTGGACTTTTGGTTAAGGCAAGAGGTTCATGACAGAGTAGTCTATATAATCTCTCTAAGTTCATAAATAAATAAATAAATAAATAAATAAATAAATAACACAGACTTCTGGTCCAGACCAGATGGCCTAGACCTCTTTTTCTCTGGTACTCTCAATTAAACACAACTAAAATCACTTAAAATAATAGAAGAGACAAGAATTCTGAAATGAAGTGGGGAGAGCAGACTTGGGAGACCATAACTAGGGGGAGTATGATCTCCCCACCTGACAGAGGAGATGACTCACAAACCCAGCGTTTCTGACCCCTGATCTAACACAAGAAGGAAGTACAGGCTGGGTCATTCCCCCTTGGGTTGAACCATGTTGGGTTAACAGCAGTTGTAATATCCCAACAGCCAGGGAAGTGCCCTTCCCCATGGAGCCAGAGCCTCTCTTTCCCACAGAGAAGTATAAATTTGGAAGACGAGATTCACCAGAGGGATTCAACCACAGAAGGAGCAGCCAAGAAAGGACCTTTGTGCCCAGGGAACTGAGACCCCTGTCCCTTACCCAAGATACCATGGGGGCACCACCTCAACCAAAACCTGATTGGGCAGCCCTCTCTGTCTGTAACAGGCAGGGGCATTCTTCTATAACAAATGCCTTCTCAGGGAAGCCTCTTTGCTCCTATGGGCCTGAATCACTCTCCAACACCAGGAAACACCCGGGCAGGTAAACACAGCCACATGAACCACCTGCCCTGAAAAGTTTCTTTGTCTAGGCAGGCTTGACTCCACCCCGCACTGGGAGACACTTAGCAAACCTGGCAGGGAAACCCTATTTGCTCCCTTCCATAGCACCAGCATGGCCAGTGGAAGCCCAAGAAGCACCAGATAAAACAAGTAAAACCAAATAAAACCATAAATATACTGAAGATTAAACTATCATAGGAACCTGAGGCCCCCAAAATAGGATGCTTCTCTGCAAAAAAAGATTTAAATAAGATCCAAAATATCATAAATAATAGGCACAACTGAAAATCACTCATCATACCAAGAAACAAGAAAACTGCAACTTGAATGAGAAAGGACAACTGAATCTAATCCAATTCTGAGCTGATCAGTTGTTGGGATTATCTGACAAGATTCTTAAAGCAGCCATCATAAAAATGCCTCACCTAGTCATTTCAAATTCTCTGGAAACACAAGAAAAATAAAAATCTCAAGAAATAAGTAAAAGTTATTAAAAAAAGAGCCAAATATGAAGCTGAAATATACAATAACCCAAAATTAAACAATAAAAAAGAAATCTTTCTGATGGGCCCAGTGGTAATGTGGAGATGACAAACAGTAGGACCAGAGAACAACAGAGAAAAAAAGTAAACTAAGAAAAAGAAACAACAACAACAAAAGAAAGAACAACAATCCTCAGGGAACTGTAAGGCAATAATGGGCAACTTGACATCTCAGAAGAAATTGAAGAAGAGAATGGGCTGAAAGAAGATTTAAAGAAATAATCACAAAACTCCAAAAATTTGATGAAAATATAATTTGAAATAATTTCCAAAAGAATAAACACAAAGAAATCCACACTATGACACACAATAAGTAAATTATCACTAACTAAAGACAAAGAAAAAGTCTTAATGGTATACAAAGGGAAATGACATATTACATATAAGAAAGCAATTCTAATAACAGCAAGCTCCTTATTTGAACCTGTGAAAGCCAGAAGTAAATGAAGGAAAATGTTCTTACTCTAATGTAAGAACAAATACACTTATTTTTTTTTTCAAGTGCTCATGGAACATTTATCAAGGTAGATTAATCTCAAGAAGGGACCCGTGGCTTGTTCAGTTGGTAAAACATGGGACTCTTGATTTCCAGGCAGTGAGTTTGAGCCTGACATTGGGTGTGGAACCTACTTAAGAAAAAAAGAAAAAGAAAAAGAAAAAGAAGAGAAAGAGAAAGAGAAAGAGAAAGAGAGAAAGAGAAAGAAAAAGAGAAAGAAAAAGAAAAGAAAGAACGAACGAACGAACGAACGAAAGAAAGAAAGAAAGAAAGAAAGAAAGAAAACAAACACAAATATCAATAAGTTTAAATAAATTGAAATCATGTCAAGTATGTTATCTGACCACAGTGGACTCAAACAAGAAACCAATAACAAAAAGAAGATAGTTTCTAAACACAAAGAAATTAAGCAACACACTTGTGAGTAATCTATGGGTAAAAGAATAAGTCTCTAAGAAATTAGAAATCCATGGAGCTGAATGAAAATATGCATATCAAAATATATAGGATCCTGCTAATGCAATGATGAGAGGAAGCATCATACCGTTGTGATAGTTATTTTTATGTGTCATCTGGGAAGGTGCTTTTGGATAAGACTGATATTTTAAATCAGTGAATATTAAATAAGCATAACCCACCATAATGTGAGTGGACCTCATCCAATTGGTTCAAGGCCTGAGTAAAACAAAAAGACTGATTTCTAACAAGAAAAATTTCTACAGATTGTGGACTTCATAATTGTGTTAGCCAATATCTTAGGAGAAATCTCTTTGTCTTTTGTTGCTTTCTTAAATATATATGACCACCCAGGCTGAGGAAACTACAAACTAATATCACTCATAAATTTAAATGCAGGACCTCCAAAAAATATGTTAGCAAACTACATCCAACAGTGTATAATGATAATTATGACCAAAAGGGATTTATTTTACATATGCAATACTAGTTTAATATTAAAAAAATAATTTAATCCACCATATCAAAAAGCTAAGGAAGAAAAATCACATGATCATATTGATTTTTGCAGTAAAGTATTTGAATCCAATACCTATTCATTATTTTTTTAATCCCAGTAGGTAGGAAATAAAAAGGAATTGCCTCAACTTGATAAAGAACATTTACACAAAACCTGCAGTTAACATAATAGTAAATGGAAGAAAGACTGAGTTATTTTTCCATAGGATAAAGAGGAGGGAAGGATGTCTTCTTTAAACATTTTTATTGGAAAGTTATAACTGTTGCAGTAAGTCAAGGAAAAGAAATAAAAGGAATTTGTATTAAAAACAAAGAAATAATACTGTCTGTAGCACCAAGTGACATGACTATCTATATGGAAAATCCCAAGGAATCTACTACAAAAACTCCTAGAACTGATAAGTACTTTCAACAAGGTTATGAAACACAAGTACAATGTTTACAAATCAGTGGTGTTTCTATATACAAACAGTGAACCTACAAAATCATAATTACCAACACAATACCATTTATTATTGCTCCAAAGAAAATTAAATACTAAGGTATGCACTTAAAGCAAACCCAAAATTTATATGTTGAAAATTACAAAATACCAATGAGGGAAATCAAAAAGGAAGTAATGAAGAGCTATTACCTTGTTCATGGATTGTAAGGGTCAACTTATTAAAGATGCTAATTCTCCATATATGTGTATATAAACGTGAAATCCCATCAACGTTTTATGTAGACATAGAAAATCTTATTCTACTAGGTGCCTGGATGGCTCAGTTGGTTGAGTATCTGATTCTTGATTTTGGCTCAGGTCATGATCCCAGGGTGGTGAGATTGAGCCCTTCATTGGGCTCTGTACTGAGCATGGATCTGACTTAAGATTTCTCTCCCCCGTTTGTACTCTCTCTGTCTCTCTAAAAAATAAAAAAAAGAAAATATTATTCTAAAATTTATAATCAACATCAAATTAAATTTATAATTTAAATTATAAAATTTTTATGGCCCTAGAATAGCTAAGGAAACTATGATAAATAAACATAAAGTACTAGCAATCCCTTTACATCCTATGAAAGTTCATTACACAGCTATGGTAATCAAGATAGTGTAGTATGGGAGAGAGATGGACATATAGATTAAATAGAGGTCCAGAAACAATCCATACAAATATGCTCAAGACGTTTTTAAAGAGAGAATTCACGGGGCGCCTGGGTGGCTTAGTCGGTTAAGCGTCCGACTTTCGCTTAGGTCATGATCTCACGGTTCGTGGGTTCGAGCCCCGCGTCGGGCTGTGTGCTGACTGCCAGCTCAGAGCCTGGAGCCTGTTTCAGTCTGTGACTCCCTCTCTTTCTGACCCTCCCCTACTCACGCTGTCTCTCTGTCTCTCTCTCCTAGAAATAAATAAAACATTAAAAAAAAATAAAGAGAGAATTCAGTGAAGGAAGAACAGCGTTATCAACAAATCGTGCTGGAGCTGTAAATGTAAAACCATAAAGCTTTTAGGAAATAAAGAAAAAAAATGAGGGAAATCATTGGAATCTAACACGAAGGTGAAAGGTTCTTAGAAGATACCAAAAGCACAATCTGTAAAGGAGTAATTGATAAATTAATTCCTATCAACCTTATATTCTTACATATCAAAGGTCCATGAATAAGATGAAAAGACAAACTACAAACTGGGAGAAAATATTTGCAAACTACATATATGACATAGAATTAGTATTTAGAAGATATAAAACACCCTTATAACTCAATGTTAAAACACAAGCATTCCTACTGGAAATGGGCAAAAGGCATGAAGAACCATTTCACTGAGGAGGATACATAGATGACAAGTCATCACATGAAAAGATGTTCAATAATCAGTCATCAGGAAACACAAGTTAAGTCAGGCAGAGAAGGACAAATATCATATGTTTGCACGTATAGGAGGATTAGGAGGAACTTGACGGAGGAACAAGGGGGAGAAGAAGGGCGGAAATGGTGGGGGAAAGGGAGAGAGGCAAACCATGAGAGACTCTTGAATGCTGACAAAAACTGAGGACTGATGGATGTGGGGGGGAGGGGGGGATGGGCATGGAGGAGGGCACTTTGGGGATGAGCACTGAGTGTTATGTAGAAACTAATTTGACAATAAACTATTTGTAAAAAAAAAAAAAAAAAAGGAAACACAAGTTAAAACACAAGATGTTACTCTGTAACTATCAAAACGGTTAAAATAAAACAAACACAAAAGCTGCAACATCAAATACTGGTGAGGATGTAGTGAAACTGGATCAGTCATCATACATGGCTGGTAAGAAAGCAATTGATACAGCCACTCTAGAAAACAATTTGGCAGTTTCTTAGAAAACTACAGACACAAATACTGTACAACCAAGCAATTGTACTTTAGGTCATTTGTCCCCCAAAAGTGAGAACTTGCATTTTACAAATGTTCATATCAGCTTTATTCATAATACTCAAAACCTAGAAAAAGCTCAGATGTTCTTCAACAGATGAATGGGTAAATGAACCGTGATACATACATACATATCATAGAATACTACACAGTGATAAAAAAAAAAAAGAACACACTATCTGCAACAACTTGAATATATTTTCAAGGAAACGTGGTGCATGAAATAAGCAAATTCCATACAGTGTGATGCTATTTATTTAATGTTTTGAAGTGACAGAATTTTAGAGCCCCATGGTGTAAGTGGGTGGGGATGTAAACTGGATGGGTTTGGCTGTATGCAAAACTGCATGCAGGTTTGACAACTGTGCATAGATAGTGAAAGGAAGAGAAAGGAGAGTGCCATGGTCCTAAAAACAGCATAACATGGAGACTGTCATCAAATAATCACCTCCAAAAGGAGAGAGCCCATCTCTGAGGTGTATTTGCATCAAGGTTACCTGAAATACCCAGAGAAACTAGAAGGAGTACTTTTTGGCTCTGAATTACAGGTAAGTTAAAAACAGATAATGAACTCTCCTCTGGGGTCACCAGAGAAGCAATGAGAGTTGGGGAGATTCTCAAAGACCTTAACAATACCCACAAATTGGCGTCTGGGTGGCTCAGTCAGTTAAACATCTGACTGCAGCTCAGGCCATCATCTTGCAGTTCATGAGTTCAAGCCCCACATCAGGCTCTGTGCTGACAGCTCATAGCATGGAGCTTGCTTCGGATTCTGTGTATCTCTCTCTCTCTGCCCACCCATCCCCATGTTCTGTCTCTCTCTCAAAAATAAATAAACATTAAAAACTAAAAAAAAAAAAAGACAAAAAAAACCCACATATAAAAAAAATAAGAAATAAGACCCCTCCTGTTTAGAATGTCAGAGACCCACCAAGAGGAGGGTGGGGAGAGAATACTAGAAGTGGGATTTATATTGGTCAAGATTGGAAGACAAGGGATAAAGGAGAAATAGAAGTTTCATTTACTAGAGGTAGGGATAGAAGCAGATCAGAATGGTGGGGGTAGCTAACAGAAAAAGCAATTTTGCAAGAAGAAATTGAGATGACAACAGACGAAGGAGGCCTTGATCAGAGAAGCAGGAATGCTATGCTGGTCGACCCCAAATCCTTACATGTCAATTTCCTAAAATACAAAAACTCATATCAATTAATCATGATGACAAGAAAAAAGAAAAAACCCTGCAGGTGAATCCCAAAGTATAAGTATTGTAGTAGTTAAAGAGCCAACTAAGACAAATAATGAAGCAACACACAAGAGAAACACATTCGACAACATGGTAAAATAAAATAAAATTTAAAATTAAACCAGATTAGGGGCACTTGAGTGACTCAGTCAGTTAAGCATTCGGCTTCACCTCAGGTCATGATCACACAGTTTGTGAGTTTGAGCCCTGCATTGGACTCCTCTCTGACAGTGCCTAGCCTGTTTGGGATTCTCTCTCTCCCTCTCTCTGTCTGTCCTTACCCCACTTATGTTCTCTCTCTATCTCTCTCTCTCTCAAAATAAATAAATAAAGTTAAAAAATAAAATTAACCCAGATTAAAGTAATTACCTAGCATTATAAAAAGAAGCTAAAAAATTGGGAAGCCACAGATAAGATAAAAGATAAAATACACAAAGACACACTTAGGAATGATATGCCCAACAACAACAACAACAACAAAAAGAAACAGAAACAAGAGAAAACAAGAGAAACACAAAAAGAAAAAAACGAAAACAGATGAGGGGCTCCTGGGTGGTTCAGTCGGTCAAGCATTGGACTCTGGATTTTGGCTCAGGTCCTGATCTCACGGTTCATGGGATCAAGCCCTATGTTGAACTCTGTGCTGACAGTGTGGAGCCTGCTTGGGATTGTCTCTCTCCCCTTTCTCTCTGCCCCTCTGCTACTCATGCTTGCTCTCTCTGTCTCAAAATTTAATAACTTTGAAAATAAAATAAAATAAAAATGTTCTAACAAAATAAAAAAGCAGATGAAATAAGATCTGATAGAGTTCAGGGAAAACTTTGGGGAAAAACACAAGAATAACTGCAGACAGGAAAAAGTAATATGAGAATGACAAACTTGCTAAGAAAATAGAGGATAAAAATTCAAAATAGAAAATTAAAATTATCAAAATTAGTAAAACTAATTTAATAACACCCAGGAAAAAAGTAACAATGATAGAGTATGTTTGTCAGAGTCAACAGATAATGTAGAAAACCAAAGTAATGGAATTAACCAAAAAAAAAAGCTATCAGAAAATTAAAGGTGACTGTTTTTCTTGGGGAGAGTGGAATTGAATCCATTTACTAAATGGGAACTTTGTTTCACTGAAATATTTCACCAGAAGAGTGAAACATTAAGAATGTTTTAATAAATATCTTGGCATTAAAATAAGAGAATACTATTTTAGACACTGAAGCAAAAAATTCAAGCCACTAATGAGGGAAATAAATCAGATTGACATCTCACGTATCAAAACCAGTACTTGATATCTGCAAAATGTTGAACATTATGTTTAAGGCATTTAAAAAATAAATAAATAAATAAATCCAAATGTTTTATCCCTAACCGAATGGATATTCAAAGCATAGGCTACAGAAATGGTGAAAAATTGTGCAAGAGCTTGAAGTATTTTGCCCACAGATTTGTCCTGAGGAAGGACCAACCACATATTAGTGAAAAGCACAAATATGTTTAACTGATATGACAGAATAGACTGACATTCATGACAATATGGATGGACCCAGACACTACTGTGCTGAGTGAAGTAAGTCGCACAGAGATAGACAGTTATTGTGTGATTTCACTTATATAAGCAAATGAATAAACAACACAAAACAGAAGCAGATTCGTATATACAGAGAACAAACTGGTGGTTGCTAGCGTGGAGAGAGATAGGAAGACTGGCAAAATAGGTGAGGGGATTAAGAAGCATAAACTTCCAGGTGTAAAATAAATAAGTCACGGAAATGAGAAGTACAACATAGGAAATATAGCTCATAATACTGTAATAACTTTGTATGGTGACAGGTGGCAACTACACATATTGTGGTGAGCACTGGGTAATGTATAGAATTATCGAGTATGTTGTATATGTGAAACTAATATAAACATGTTTAATATAAACATTGTATGTACTTCAGTTAAAAATAGAATTAAAAATATAAAGTAAATAAAAGCCAGAGTCAACAATTGCAAATGTCAAATAGGAAGGAAGGAAGGAAGGAAGGAAGGAAGGAAGGAAGGAAGGAAGGAAGGAAGGAGAAATAGCATGTAAATGTTATATTTTCAGACAATAGAGATGTATTACTCATAAAACTAATAAAGTAGAAGAAAAAATGAAGAGCCTAATGGAAAGGAGAATAAGACTATTGATATAATCCTAAGTATTAAACAACTCATCTTTAATTTGACTCTGAACTAAGGAGGAAGGGTAAGAACAAATTTTAAGACATCAACAGTATCTAAAGAAAAAAAAAAGAGAGTTATACCTCTTCTTATAAACTCATTGTGTAAACATAATCACTAGAACAATAAGTCATAATTTTATAAATGCCATAAGATCCACTGAATACAGAAAATAAAAGATAGTATATAAGAAAAGGAACCAAAAATAAAATAGTGTGTTGTATCAATGAATGCAATTGGCTTACTTCAACTACAATTAAAATGCATCCCTAGACAGTCTCTTGCTCTTGAAGAAAGGAGTCACAAATAAATAAAAAGAGAATGTTCAAATGAACACCGTGGTGTTAGATTTGAGTTAGAGATATCAGTGTAAACTCACATTTATTTTAATAGAGACAGATATATGTCTGTGGGCACACATTGGGTATATACGTATGCATATTTCCTCTCTGAATTTGCTGAAAGTGCCTGAAAACAGTGATATTCCAGAAGCCTAAAGAATACCTAGCACCCAGATCTTGACTTCTTAATGCTGCTCCCCAGTTAGAGGAATCAGGGCTTTTCACAGAAATGGATGATTCTGGAACCAGAATAAAGAAAATACAAGATGAGCCTGGAACATCTTACGGTGCCACAAAGTACAGACGTGTATATATTTATGCACACATGTCAAAAGAACACAGGAGTCAAAATGAAAGAAGAATGTCTAATACTAGACCAATCCGAGCAACAAAATAAATGCTGCCAGTAAGTGGATTATAGCACAAAGAATAAAAGAAATATCAAGTCCATGCTGATATAAACAAATGGCTGAATAAATAAATAAATGGGGATAAGAGGCAAAACTTTCTTACAGAATTACAAATAATACATGAAGATATAAGCTCTCAGGGGATTGAGCTTAATTTCCCTCCCCCTGAGTGTGGAACTGACTAATGATTCACTTCCAAAGAATACAGAAAGAGAAATGTAGTCACTTTTGAGTGTAGAAACCTGGGGAGAACTAATGTAGACTTCATCCACTTTTTACCCCCTTTACCTGCTCATCCATACCTCTCCAAAATGCAGTTGGTGGAAAAACAAGATGAATGATTATGCAGAGCAAAGCATTCCACCTTCCCATCCTGGACTATTACTTGAGAGAGAGAGAGAGAGAGAGAGAGAGAGAGAGTGAGTGAGAGAGAGATGATTTCTTTGTCCTTTAAACCACTAATTTGTAGGATCTCTTGGTGATGTCTACTTAGCTTTTTAGCCTTACCCATGAAATCTGATGAGTGATCTACTTGTGTTTCTTACACCCTGCGACTTTGAGTTCCTTAAATTCCTTCTGCCTGCACTGAAACCACATGGTTTACTTCTATCAGACAATTAAGATTCTTGATAACCACTTACAAGATTATGTTTCTTTGCCCAGGGATAACTGAATTTTAAAAGAGGAGCAAATGAAGCAGACATTCTCAGATGAATGGTAAATTTCAATGGTAAATTTAAAAAAAAAATCATTATTGGAAGATAAAGGAAAGAACCGGAAATTGTTAAACAAATGTATTTGTTGAGAAGACGCATGAACTAATGAAACTTAAGTGATAATTCTAGGTGATGCCGCCACTATTGCTACACACACATCTACCTTTACAGGGCAAATGGCGCGAGAAGGGATATTCAGTCTAGTGAATAGCAGTGAAATTGATTCTTTCAAGATTTTATTTACTTGAACTGTTGAATATTTAAACTTAAGAGCATGTATGAGTAGATCATGCATATATTTCCCATTGAAAATAACTGGACGATGTCTGCACACCTTTAGACAAAAGCATTCCATGAAAGTAAGTCAAGTAAGTGCATCAAGAACCATAGGCCATAAACCACCCAGGACTTATCATCTGTATGAAGAAAGCTGGCCATAAAAGCCTTTGGAATTTCTAAAATTTCTTGTAATGGAAACATTTGCAATTGTGAGACCTGGCTTTCTTAATTTAAACATCAGCCATTTCTTTTTGAACAGGTAGATGGGATCAGAGAATTATAGGATTTAGAATTAGAGAGGCACAGCAAGTGTTAGGTAGTAGATCCTTGATCTCTCTGTGGTGTGGTGTCTGGAGCAGAATGCCAAGATCCTGATCCTCCTCGCTTTGCTGGCAGGGCACTGTGCCAGCTCCAAGATCATAGTCTCTTTTTCCATAAGGTGGTTCCAATTCCCATACCGTCCTTGCAAAAGAAATAGATACAACTGGCTTCTCAGCATTAGCTGCTTCCTTCTGTCTGTCTTAGCTGATGTTTTCTTGTCTTTCGGGTCATGTTTGATGCTTACTCTCACCAGGCAAAGGAAATTACTCTGCTTTCTTCGACTATTTTTATTAATTTTATCCTGATCATTTTTTCTTTGTTTCATTGGCCCCATCTAAGAGAGTGGGTACGTGGGCTGTATTGTTTCTCTACTCCTAGGACTCTTTCATATTTGATTGAATGAATGTTGGAAGATCTATTTTAGTAACTTGAGTAACTTTATCCCACACTTGAATTTCTGTGTGTAGTCTATTGTGGAAGACCAGGGCTGGGAAAACTTTTTTCTGTAAAGAAGCATTTCCATACAGTCTCTGTGGCAATCACTCGACTCTACTGTTTTAGCACAGACACCATCACCGAAAATATGTAGAAGAACGCATATTTCTATGTTGCAATAAAACTTTATTTGCACAAACAGTGGGTGGGCCAGACTTGGCTCAAGCACTAGAGTTTGCCAACCCCTGTGATGAATGGTTAGATGTGAGGCTGCTTTGTTAATATATAAAGTTTGAATTAACCACTCTCTAGATATTTTGCAAGTATATTCATTAGTCAGCCTGCCATCAAAACTAGTTAATAGCATTCATTGTGCATACAGTTTATCCTGATGGAATAAAACTGCATATCTGCATAGCCTGCATTATTTACATATCACCTCATTCACTGACATAGGTAGACTGGCTGAGGTGGCTAAAAGCAGTCTGAGACTTGGGAGCTACGACTTTTATTAACCAGATCATATTCTACGTACTGTAGTACCATGGGCAGATAGCAAAATATTTCTGCACTACAATCTCTGAACGTGAATGAAACCTTATGCACACTGCCCCTGATCACATGTGGGTATGCTAGATATCTCTGCATTACCCATACCTTCCAGACCAATCATGAGAGAAAACATCCAATACAACATTATATAGTTAAAGGTACCCTAGTAAATAGAAAGTGTTGCAGTCGCTAGAACAGAAGAGACTTTGGTCAATATCGAGTGGGCTCAGTCTTGATAAATAGAGTGTGTGGGTAAAGAGAAATGTCAGTGTCCGCAGACACATCTGACAAGTCAAACAGAAATAGCAGAGGAATATTTAATGAGGAAAAGGGTAATTATACATTAGAGACATGATACAATCAGCTGAGTTAACCCAGAAAACAGTGGTGAATTTTCTGGGAGACTTTCAGTAAAACTGGCCAAAAGTTTCAGATAATTAGCAAAGAGAAGAATCTGGATCCAAGACAGACAGCCCCAGATCTTTGAGCTACAAAGGCAAGATGTGCACTCTGTGCTTCTCTTAGGAACACATGCCTCTCTGACTTCTTCATTTCCTCAACTCTCCAGAGCTCCGTGACCTGTTTTATCTTTCCTTTCTGCTTGCCCTTCACAGAAATTACTAATTTACAGCCTGGAGTCATACAAATTATTCTGGTGTTTTTCTTCTGGTTTTTACTTCTCTTATTGTAATGTCTGTATCCACTGTAGACTACTATTTACTTTGTATCCTTACCCATAACATGTTGGCTCCAAATTTAGGTCCCTAAGCTATCTAAATTGTTCTGCTAACCAAATTAAATCCCAGGGCTTAGAGCAGCCACAGAAAAGGTTTCCTACATCTCATCCTGGTGCTTTAATTGAAATTAAAGTAAATTATTCACACAGTGCACATTAATGTTGGCTCTGCTCCTTCTTCCTTCTTCCCAAATGACATTATGAGTTATGCCAAACTCAACTCATTTCCATTTTTGATATGGTTAACGAGTGGTAGATGAGGGGAATGTCATTGACAGTATAACTTGATTTCAGTCAGGCATTTAGGAAAAAACAATGACTCTCAGACTCTTCTTTTGGACATGAGAGATAAATGTTAATTGCATGATATAAGGGTATTTAAATAAAAATTGCCAAGACGATTAATTGATTGATAAGGATCAGAAAGAAGAATTCCATTTCTGGTTGTTTTCTTCGATATTTCCTCTTTGATCTAGCTTTGTGGGTCAAATGCTATGTGACCATTAAAAGTATGTTTTTGAAGATTAATACCATAAGATAGTTGTTGTTGTTGTTTTTAGGAATGAAACTTTACGCATAGGCACTGTGCATGTATGTATGTACATAGCTTAGGGAAAAAGAGACTGGTTGGAAACATGCTATTATTCCAAATGTTATCTCTGAATGATGGGATTTCGCTTAGTTTTTTTCCTGTTTATTTTCCAACATTTTCTAAAATTCAGGTAACAGATACCATTATATTTTCAATAATAATATAGTATTATGAGTTTTGGATAGATTAAAACTGTGGTCAAAGCCAAGTGGTAAAAATAAGAGGGTGAATGCAAAGGCCTGCATTTCCATTCTAAAATCAACATAGAATGTATAGGATAAAAGACATACCTGTCATTTACTCAAAAAGATCTATCCAGTAATTTCACTACTAGATATTTACAAATACATACATATATATGAGTGTGTGTGTGTGTGTGTGTGTGTGTGTGTGATGGAGTATTACTCAGCCACAAAAAAGAATGAGATCTTGCAATTTACTATGACATGGATGGAGCTAGAGCATATTAGGCTAAGTGAAATAAGTCAGAGAAAGACAAATACCATATGATTTCACTCAAATATGGAATTTGAGAAAAAAAGCAAATGAGCAAAGAAAAAAAGAGAGGCAAACCAAAGAACAGACTCTTAACTATAGAGAACAAGCTGATGATTACCAGAGGGGAGTTTGGGGGTGGGTGGGTGAAATAGGAGATGGGGATTAAGGAGGACACTTGTTGTCATGAGCACTGGGTGTTGTATGGAAGTGTTGAATCACTATCTTGTACACCCGAAACTAATGTTACCCTGTACATTAACTAACTGGAAGTTAAATAGAAACCAGCAAAAAGATCCTGTGCCTTAGCTAGACTTAGGCACAAAAGAAACCCACATAGGGTCACAATGCCTAAAATAACTAAGAAATACCTTGTCCTGACATCAAAAGTATTAAAAAGAATTCTAGTCTCTCTCTCTCTCTCTCAAGGAATAACAAATCAATAATTCATCACAGAACTCTTGAAGGTCCTTTCAGCGTGGCATCCAGACTTCTCTCATCTCTAGCTCTCCATAGTCCTGCCCTGGCTGAAAACCCAAAACTGCCCCCCTTGGACATGATTTACCACCCCACCCCACTCACCCCACCTTGGTGTTCACTTTCCAGTTCCAATCCAACCAGAATCCGAATGGCGACTGGTGCTGCTTCACGAAAAACTCGCTCCAAATGTGCTTGGGAACACATGTGCTCTCCAATGCGTGCCACATTTCATTTCCCCAAGGTCACAAAGTGCGAGTGAGTGTTTCAGTACTCACAGCTTTGTGAAATCAGAGCTAAGGCCCTGTGTCGGAGGTGTTCTTGATTTTATTCAAGTGCTCAACCTCTCATTTGGTGTTAGGTTGTGTAACTCTTTTCAAAGCACAGCTTTTTTGTACCGCACAGAAGATTTTTGTTACCTATACCATGTATTTCTGCATAGCATTATTCATTGGTAAAACTTCACTAGTATTCCCCCAAACATGGAAAATCACTGAAGGTATCGTAGAGTGTTGAGAATAACATATAGGTCAACAGCTAATGAAAAAAAATCGTCATCTTTATTAAAAGATAATAGTCATAATATTGATTTTTAATGTTCAATGTGATGTTTTGATTACATATAATGAAAAGGAAACCCATTATTTGAAAAACTGAGTGTTTATTTTTGATATATATATAGAGAGAGGCAAAGAGAGGGAGACACAGAATCTGAAACATCCCAGAGCCCAACGTGGGGGTTGAATCCACAAACTGTGAGATCTTGACCTGAGGTGAAGTCGTGCACTTAACTGACTGAGCAGCTCAGGTATCCCTAGGAAACCCATTATTATATGACTTAAAGGCCCCAATATGAGAGGTGAAATGCAGGATTCTCAGAAGAAATTCATATAGCTTGTTGGCCTTCCCAACTTCATCTCTTAATTTCAGCATTCCTTTCTTGCCATTAACCAACAGAGAATCAGAAGTCAGACAGAAGTACAGGTGGCTTCTCTGTCCCTTCTCAGGTCACATGGATATGTATGGTTCATTGACGTTCACCTCTAAATAGGATTTTGTTTTTTCATTAGGTACCTTGTTTAAGTTCTCTATAGGGAGATTCAAGTGCCAGAAGAGCACGTGACTCTCTGGTTCTGGTTAAAAAAAAAAAAAAAAAGGATGACAAGAATATTTTGAAAAATCCATTTAGCTTCTCTTCTATGTCCAGAGATCACTGAAGAAATCATATCCTGGATAGATCCTGGATAGTATTTTATCTTTCTGTCCAGAGAGAATAATTCTTTCTTTCTTTCTTTCTTTCTTTCTTTCTTTCTTTCTTTCTTTCTTTCTTTCTTTCTCTTTTAATGTTTATTTCTTTTTGGGGAGAGAGAGAAAAAGAGAGAGAGAGAGAGAGCACGAAAGTGGAGAAAGGGCAGAAAGAGAGGGAGACACAGAATCCAAAGCAGGCTCCAGGCTCTGAGCTGTCAGCACAGAGCCTGACATGGGGCTCGAACTCACAAACTGTGAGATCATGACCTGAGCCGAAGTCGGAGGCTCAACGGACTGAGCCGCCCAGGCGCCCTGAGAATAATTATTTCCATCGAGATCTGAAATTTGAGATTTGTCTTCCCAGTCTTAAGGGTGTCATTGAGAAATAATGGGTTCAGCGAACACTCTGCTTTGCTCAGATAGGTGGGCACCTCATAAATGTTGAGGCTCATATGCTAAGTAGTGCTCTCATTCTGGACTAAACAAAGCACACCATGTCAGCACACTGGGTGCTAACTGCGAGATCTCATACTACACACAAGAGAACCAAAGGACTCACTTTGGGACATCTCACTATTGAGAAAATTACAAAACAAAACAAAACAAAAATGAGTGCCCGGAAGCACTCTGCTTAAATCATCCCTGAGAGTTAGGGTGGATTCCCATAATGCCAGGAAGAGTCCACATTTTTGCACATGACTGCTACTTTTAATAAAAATTACCATTTTTCTCCTCCTTCCTTAAATTCTAACTCAACCAACCTGATGGTCACAAAGACAAAAAGGCAAAAAAAAAAAAAATATGATCTGGTAAATTATTTGTACCTGTTTGAGAGGCTGTCTTCATCTGAGATGCACTGTATTATTTATCACAATGTATAAATATTTATTAAGTGTGCAGCCTATCTTTCCTCCAAAAAGGGAGAACATCGACAACAAACAAACAAAACTCTCAACTCTTTTGAACTCTACCAAACTAAATATTCCAGTCAGATTACAGCTTTCGGCAGCAGGCCACTGATTTTAAATGTTGCTTGCTTCAGACAAGCCACCCTCTGCTTCTACTCACGTGACCACATGACTCTCATTCTTATTTCTGGTCCTCCACATATTCAGCACAGAGGTCCCCGTAAAGCCCAGGAGAAACTTCCAGAGAGAACTGAGGACATGTTTCAGTACAGTGCTTTAAGAAAATCACAAGCTTTTTAGAAATTCATTTCTTTACCTCCTTTGTTGTAATAACAGAAATGTCAAATAATTATTGAAGCTAAATCATTTAGAGGGAAAATAAAACAAAACACCATCTTCCCTACTTATTAACACTTATGACTCATTTTGTTTATGTAGTCACCTTGAAATAATTAGTTCATGATAGTCTAGAAGCATTTTCACACTTTCCACAAAATCTTGGTGAGGAAATTCTAGTATCATTGGTTGGCAAATAGAAAAAGTGAATAAATTATTACTAAAATATACAAAGGTTTATATCTTGTCAAGTTATTTTTTATGTCATTTCCCATGATTATATCTTTCTCTTCATAGGTTCTGGATTAATACCTCAATATTAGGTCGTTAAACTTTCTTTTATATTTCTATACCTGTGAATTCTTTTTTTAAAAATGTGATTTATTGTCAAATTGGCTAATATGCAGTGTGTAAAGTGGGGCTCTTGGTTTTGGGGGTAGACTCCCATGGTTCATTGTGTACATACAACACCCAGTGCTCATCCCAACAAGTGCCCACCTCCATGCCCATCATCCATTTTCCCCTCCCCCCACATCCATTTAAGAGTCTCTTATGGTTTGCCTCTTTCCATCTCTGTTTGGAACTATTTTTCCCCTTCCCTTCCCCCATGGTCTTCTGTTAAGTTTCTCAAGGTCCACATATGAGTTTATGCAGCTGTTTGGTACAGCTCTGATGTTCTCCTTTTAGAAGTGCATTGTATAGGGCACCTGGGTGGCTCAGTAAGTTAAGTTTTGACTCAGGTCATGATCTCGTGGTTCATGAGTTTGAGCCCTGAGTCCAGCTCTGTGCTGACAGCTCAGAGCCTGGAGCCTGCTTCAGATTGTGTCTTCCTCTCTCTCTGCCTCTCCCCCACTCATGTTCTCTCACTCTCTCTCTCTCTCTCTCTCTCAAAAATAAACATTAAAAATTAAAAAAAAAGAAATACATCAATTAAACACACACACTCATACACACACATACACACCCATACATACACATACTTATAACCACTCACACCCAGGCTCATATACACACGCACTGTTTCCTTGATACTATTTGGGTCTTAAAACCGCCATATGCTACACTGGAAAGGTTAATGTTGTTTCTCCTATTATTGTTGCTAAACACTCAGCAGTGAAAGCTACAAATTAAATACAGGCTAGAGTCTACAGAATGAAACTAGACAATCACATCATCACCAGAGCTCTGCTTCAAGGTCCATGAGAGCAGGGCCCACACTTGCCTGTTTCAATGCGCTCTCTCTGCTGCCCTGCATAGTCACTGACATGTGCACTGCACAAGAAATGAATGGATGAGTGCACAAATGAATAAATTAAAAGTTGCTTTTAAATTTTACTCTTACTTTTTAAACATCACGACTAACCAAAGGAATGAAAAATGATTTTAGTAAGTGATTTATTTGCTTTAAAACCATTTCAGGGGTGCCTGAGTGGCTCAGTCAGTTGAGCATCCGACTTCCCCTTGGGTCATGATCTCATGGCTTGAGGCCGGTGTCGGGGTCTCTGCCGTCAGCACAGAGCCTGCTTTGGATCCTCTGTCCCCCTCTCTCTCTACCCTTCCTCTGTTTGCATTCACTCTCTGTCTCTCTCAAAATAAATACATAAATAAACGTCAATAAAAAATATTGGTAACTTGGAAAATCTGATACCAAGCTATAAAGAGAAGATTCTGAAATTAGGATGTGCTTCAAATTTCCAAGTCACTCACTCGTTTTTATTACAGAAGCGATCCTACTTTGGTTGTTACAGAAGAGCGAGAAGATATATCATGCAAGATATAATGATAATTCAAATTGGAGAAATAAATAGTGTTAAAATCTTTGTGCATCTCCTTCCAGATTTCTGTCTGCAAGTATGTAACATTTTAGAAAAGTTACATTATAACTTACATACTGGTTTTGTAACTTGCTTTGTCTGGGTAGTAATATGCTACAGGCACCTTCCCATGATCTCAAATTTATCATCTGCATCAGCTTTAATGGAGGTGTATCATTGAATTTATGTTAACATATTTATTTTTTTTAATTAGCTTTAAATTGGTCTGTTTTTTTTTTTTTAATTGTTATTTCCAACCGTTTTTCATCCTCTGACAAACATTCTACTTTGGACTTTCATACTGCTCCACATTTAATAAAGATTTAGGGCTCATGAGCAAAAGTGAGTTCTAGACCCTTTTCGCAAAGCGCCTTGTCTGGTGTAGCAACGCTTTGCTTGCATCTGTTGCTCTTGTTCGAAAGTCTAACTTAATGCCTTGAGCATGAAAAGAGCTATAGATGAGCCAATGATCTTCATTTTTCCTAAAGTCCCTGTTAAAGAAAAAATTGTAATTTGTCTTAGTTTATTAAGATGTAACAGGGCTATAAAATGTAATGTATAAATATACATCATTGACTGGTGTTTTAATTGTCTTCCCTTAAAACATTTACTCAGTGGTTCTGCATGAAAATATATTATTCAATAATAGTCGGTCTCCTTGGGAATACATGAAACAGCATATTATAAAATAAGATACACTTTATATGTGCATAACTATCTTTGTCAAGAAAATCCTCCTTGTAAGTTGTGATATCATTAGCTGCAATAATTATAACAAAAATAACATTGTGGATATGTTATGTTTTGTATAAAGGCTGTAATTATAACCAAAAGGAAAGAAATCTTTACATTCAGTTAAAACTCAGTAAACTGTTGTGATTTTGCATGGATTCATTCTCTTGCTCTTTTTTCAGTCACATTTTTTTCTTTTTACAATAGAAAGTATGATTTTAAGCATAACAGCTATCTTGCAAATAAATATTTTGCGACAAATAAATAAATAATTAAAGTGAAACCCCCACTCTTCTTGATTACAAAGCTTATTTAACTCAAAATAGTATTGCAAATAGTCACTCACCCTTTGGTCCTGGAAAAGTAATGATTTATGCCAAGCACAAGGCAGAAAATATACTTAATTTATTCATTGCACAACCTATACACCACCTCAGGGTGGGGTGGGGGAAGGCTGGAAAAACATTGTGAGCTAATAAATTATTTCTCCTTGTTTGGAAGGCTGTCACTATGGTGTACTGCTAGTAAAGCTTATAAATGATTCTTATTCTGGAAATGTTGATAAAAAGGGGAAAAATGGGCTGTACGATTAAGCTCTGCTTATTTTTCTTTATGAAATTTCAGTAGGAAAATGGATAATTAATTAAGCTTTCATCAGAAAACGGTGGACAAGGAATGACCCTGAAAAAAATAATCTCAAATGTCCGTGATTTCTTTTTCTCTTCCTCACATGTGAAAATATGTTTTTTTCTGATTTCTGTACTCTCTTCATATTATTCTCAGTAAATGTCAGCATTTGAATAAACTTCCCAGATCCTACTCCCAGACAGACGTCTACACAGTTGACATAATCCAGATAATTCATGCAAAAATACGCAAATAAAAAACCCTTCTTGTTGCATTTGTAACACCCTTATTTCTTTTTTCTTGACCTGAATTACCCCCATATTAGCTCTCTGTTGAGCACCAATTCAAAAATAAATATTGACCCAACACTTTATTTTGTGTTGTGTAGACTTGGCAATCTACAGCCAATAAAAGCTACGTTAGAGCATCTGAACATTCAATTTAACCCTGAACATTTGCATTTATAATTGATGGTTATGTTTAGCTGATTAACAGTATAGAGAAACACTCTGAAGATTACCAGTGAATTCCACTTATTTTGTAAAATAAAACCTAAGTAAGACACTGGTTGAATTTCAATCTACCCCACGATGAGCTGGATTATAAGTAATTCCATGCAAAGGCTCCTAAATTCGTTGTTCTAAAATAAGATAAAACAAAGAGACAAAAAATTAAATAAATAAACTTAGCAAACATAATGAAATAGTGAAAAGATTATTTAGTCATTTTTAAGTAGGTTGAGTGCGGTTGCTAAATATCTTGAAGCTCTCAAAGACGCGTAATTTAACATAACACATGTATAAGTTAAAGAAAAATGAAATGGACTCAAGAATGTTGACGATGCTGGATAGATCTTAAATATTAAACTTCAAGTATTTTAGCATTAAGTAATTTAAGATGAAGAAAAATAAAAAGGCCCTCTGGAGAAATATTTTTCTTCAATTTTGTACCATCCTATAAATTTCTTTTGGAAAACTCTCCCTTATAAAAAGACTACCTGAAATAAGATTTAGTAAAAGGTAGTAACCAATAATTTAATAGTTATTGACTGGGTTTTATTTTAATTTGAGACAAAAAATTACATCAGTTTCTTCATCATTATCAAAAGCTTCAAATTTTACTGTTGCTGTAGAATGAAAACAAATACTCTACTCAAGCATTTCCTTTAAATGAAAAAAGAGGTCATTTGTTCAGAAGCGATGAATGAAGCTTACGTGACTGTTGTTGATAGCTTTGAGAGTGATCTTAAACTTGAGTAAAGAAATAAGAAGAGAACGTCTATCACATAAGAAACAGAACCACATTGGGAAATGGGTATCAATCACAATAACAACATGGAGGGTTTATCTATATCAACACAAGCAACACCAGGATTTTCTTTTATTTAATGCACGTTAAATAAGTGTATTGAGGTCAGAGTAAGTACTAACCCTGTGTAAGATGCTTTGTGTGGTTCAAAGATGATCATTAATTTTGCTTATTTGTTTATAGCTTTCCTTTCTTCCAGAAAGAAGTTTAGATGGTACAAAGATGGGTAGAGCCTGGTGTAGTGTCACTTAAAATAGATATTTCACATCTTTTTTTTCAATCTTATTCACATAGGGTTCCAGTTCTTTTTAAAACTTGAGGGTCATGGGGCTCCTAGGTGGCTCAGTCGGTTAAGCGTCTGACTTCGGCTCAGGTCATGATCTCACGGTTCGTGGGTTTGAGCCCCATGTCAGGCTCTGTGCTGACAGCCAGCTCAGAGCCTGGAGCCTGTTTCAAATTCTGTGTCTCCCTCTCTCTCTGACCCTCCCCTACTCACGCTCTCTCTCTCAGAAATAAATAAAACATTTTTAAAAATAATAAAATTTGAGGGTCAGGATCTGGGGCCTCAAGTGTACAGAGAAATGAGTGCCTGGGGGTTTGGCCCGTGGACAGGGATGTTCTTAAAACAGGTGCAACTACCGCTAGGTCAGGCTGGGCAGAGGTTGGAATAGCCCTGGTGGACGAGTGTGTCGACCCTGCCCACGCCCAACCGGAACCCGCACCCCAAAGGATATCTCATCACTGACGGAATGCGTAACTAGTAACTAGTGGAATGCGAGCCTGGCCTCGGTCAACACGCTGCTTCCCAGATGCTTACATTCTTTGAGAATCAGCTTCGTGATTCTCCCCATATCGTCACCTACACAGCCAAAAAAAAAAAAAATTTTCTTTTATTGGCTCAAAATGACCTGATTTAAATTGAATAATGATGGCATCAACTGCATGCTAATGGCTAGTAAAAAAAGACTTAGGTAAAAACCAACAGCAACAAATTTGTTGCTTTTGTTTCTTCTTTGAAGGAAACAGAATTGCCAGGAGAGAGGGGAAATTAAATATCCGTGCATCCATTTTACGAACTGTCTTTTTAAAAATACAGATGCTCTTCCAACATACAGCATGTCTGCAACTCATGATAAACAAACATTTTTTTTTTTGCTTTAATATAGTTGGGCATCAGGAAGGTGGAAAAAGAACATAACACATGTAATGTATAAGTAAAATTTCACAATTAATAAAAAGCTGTGCAGAGTAGGTAAAAGGCCTCAGGTATCTAGAATATATTTACTTAGTTTAACACCCAGAGCTACGGAAAACACAGGTACTTCTCCATGTTGAACTTGACTGAACTTTTGGCGAAGGCCTAAGGCTTCTGGGACATTCTGAAAGGGTCTCGAGATATATCCACAAGCATGTATATAGAGGAATTACTTTCAGAATGGTTCTGATCCTCAGAAGAAAATAAACATATATTTATTCCCTAGAGCCACATGTACAAAGGACCTCCTTGCTTATATCGGTCCTGCTCTAACTTGCTTCTGGTGTATTTTCAATACCGTAGGCCACTTTCATTTGTTCGTCTCACTCCTGTATTCACATAGTTTTATCCTCCCGTGTGTTGTATTGTGAAGAACCTTCCAACTAATTACACAATAAGGCATTTCCTCTCTCCTGGATTTCTCTTCTTTCTTTTTCTTTTCTTTTTTTTTTTCCTTCATGTCCACTAAGGTTACATTTCTCTTCTATCAAATTAATGCTAAATTTGTAAAATAAAGGACCAAAGATGATTGAAATGAATTTTGTGATATAATACATTCCTAGTCTCTGCCCTATCCCAGTACCCATCTTTCTCCCCCTCTCCTCAGGCTTAGCATATTTGTCAGTTTCTTGACTTGAGATTGTGTGCCTACAGGGCAGATGTGATGTACTGCTCCATCATTCTGCATGGCTCAGAGCAGGATGTTGGTGCTTACAGAAATGCTAAACATAATACCAATAATAATTGTATGTAGTGCATTCAGAATACGTTCATTAAATAACAGTTATGCAGTAGCACGCTTTGTGCCTTCCCAAGAATATAGATGAGTGTGTCTGTGTGTGTGCATGTATGTGTGTGTGTGCATACACGTAAGCATGTGCCCCAAAATACCCCAGCACACACACAAACTAATTCAGGGCAAAACCCTTTTCCCCTGTATTTCTATATGCCTTTTTATTGTCGTACAGAACATAAAATCTCTAATTATTCCTTATGTATTATCAACATGCCGTATGTTTCAATAGCGTGTCGAGCTTTGTACAGACAGTATAGGAAAATGGTTTGGGGTAATGACTCTGCACAGAGCTAGCTTCAACAACGTTTGTAAAAATAATTTGGCCTTGATTTTTCTTTTTTAGTTAACCAGATTTAATTGAAGTAAAAATAAGCACGCTCTCAAACGAATGACTTACTAATTAGTGAACAATAGTGAATATAAAAGGTTTCACGACAGTTAATTCTTATTTTTCTTATTAATTCTTAATGCGTTCCATGTGAAGCACAAATACAGGTCTTCAGATGGCTCTTTAAAACTATCTTATGGGTAGTCAAAACAAAATCAGAATCCATGCACTACATGCCCAGTAATTGACTTGATGGGATAAAATATGGTTTACAAGATCTGGAATCCATTAATTAGAACTTGTGTAGGATTTTGGAACTGAAAACATGAGAGTGGCATTGTCTCTCTTCTTTATAGAACTGGTGTTTTAAAAATCATCTGAGGTAGATATTTTTGAGGCTTCATGCTGCTTCCATAACTGGAGGTAGGAAATTGGGGCTTTTAAAATTATATTTTTTGTGTTCCTAAAAGGAAGTGCTACCTTACTCCCACCTGGACATAACTCTTCACATTTTATTTTCACAACCAGAACAAAGGCTGCTGTGCATAGTGGTTCAGTTGCTCCAAAGCGAACCCATCTGATGCTGCATGGTTCTGTACTAAATGGACCTTAATTTGGTCTGAAAAGGAAGGTAACCCCATGCAAGAATATGGCAAGAAACATAAAGAAGCTAGTCTTCAAGTGAAAGAATGTGGGATGTATAGAATATTGCAAAATTTTAAGATGCAAGTTTTATTTTAAAAAATGTTTAATAAAGTCTTATGTAGAAAATGTATTCGTAAGCATCCCACATAAAGTATTTCATTTAGTTCGAATAACATTCCTGCAATGTACACATTAATTGTCTTAATGTTATAAAAGAGGAAAGCTTTAAAGTCAGAAAGGGTATAACTCTTTCCCAAGATCCCACAACGGCTAAGTTGGAGAATAAGCATTCTCACCCAGGCAAATAGGATCTCTTCTATGCTTAACCACTTCTATGACTAATATTTAATTATTGATTTGGCCAATACAAACGAATTGACTTTCATTACTGCTATAGGTAAAAAAAGATTTTAAAAACTGAAATGAATACTGGATATTTTGGGATCTCATAATATGACTTATTTCTTTTTGCATTAAAATGCAGATTAGTAGTTGGCAACAAGAGAAGGGAAGAAATTTCAAATCCTTTCCTTCATTTTTAATAGCTTTGATAGAATAGAATTTGAAATGCTAAGTGAAATGTTTGTGAAGAACAGTGGATTGATGAACAGATCTGTTTTTCATTAATATATGTAATTTAAGACTCCTGCAAAAAAGACAAAGTTGAAAAAACCAAGCTTCAGTTTCTCTTATACTAGCCACCAATTTATTTTTCTTGTGCTTTCATTTCTTTTATAGCTAAGGGCCAGGAAGCATTCTGATTTGCTTTGCTGGGTGACTACAGCAATGGCAGTGAGAAAAACAGTCTGAGTACAGCTCTCAGGTGGTAACCGCCACGATGAATCCTAGCTGGACTACAGATGGTAGCTCCTCTTCAGAGAGGTATTCTTCCTTCTCCTATGTAGGAATGGAAGAGCCCGAATTATGACAATGAACCTAGTTGCATTCTTGGTTGAGCACATAAAATAAAGAAAAAGCTGGAGTATATTTTGAAACAGTTTGAAAAACAATCAACTGTCAAAATATGGCCTGCTTCTTGGAATTTCCTGCACCATCCCGCTTACCATTCAATGCAATCCTTAGCCTTTTTCAATATCTTTGTATTGTAAGCCTATGTGACTCTCCACAAATTCATGAAATTTACAGAAGGATATGTCCGAAGGCACAAAATGAGCAAAAATATATAACCACACAAAACCAGGACAGACACAACACAGAGTGAGCCAGTAACATGAGTGAGAAGACCACAGTCTAAGTGTTGTATCTGTTCTGTGTGACATTCAATGAGCCAGTGCTTGTTAGTCAAGGTTTATTTTTAAAACCCTCCTGGCCTCTGTCTCAGAATTCATGTCCCACGCATTATTTGAAAATGGAAGTTCATTTTAATTCCAGGGAAATCAATATAAGGAAGGGCAATTGAATTCTACAGGTGTAGCATAAGCTTTTATATGACAGAAGGTTATTATTAATGACCGTCATTTGTGTCTTAAGATCCTATACCAGGGATCAAATGGAGGAAGAGACAGGTGAAATCTTCAGCCTGCAGCGGCAAACCTGGGTAATCTTTGACAATATCTGATTAGTCTTAGGCACTCTTCCACTCTTATTCTGTGTCCCAGAGGCCTTTTGGATTTATATTTCTGCAACTATACTTTCCAGGGTAATGACCATATATGCCAGACCCTCAGCTTACTAAATAGCAACAATTACAATGTTTGTAATTATAATGATCACGGTAAGAAATATTGAATGAGTAGTTTCTATGCATCAAACACTTTTCTAAGGGCTATTTGACCTCTTATTTTATACCATAGTACTATGAGCCAAATGGTTTTATTACACCATTTCGTGGCTCAAAGATCTAACTTTCCTAGAAAATCACATATGAAAAGGAAAATAATCAATTCACATAAGTAAATGGCTGATAACTATCAGCAATAACTGCAATGAAAATACACATGATACCTTAAAAGACCCCCTAAATGATACATTTTCAGTCAATAAGATAAATAAATTAGAGAACATTTTTCAGTGGTCAAAGAAGACATTTGAAAATATCAACATCCATTAATGATTTAAAAAAAAAATCAGAGCCACAAAGAATAGAAGGGAACTTTCTCAATGTGCTAAAAATCATCTACCAAGAGCTGCAACTAACACCATATTTAATGGTGAATGTTATATTAGACAGCGTTCTCCGAGAAACAGAACTAATAATATAAACATATAGATAGATAGATAGATAGATAGATAGATAGATAGATAGATAGATAGATAAATCATGATGATTAATAGAATGATAGATGGATAGATAAATGCATTAAAACTAAAAGTAATTGACTCATGCTCTATGGAGACTAGCAAGTCCCAGGAATTGCAGGTTCAGTTGGCAACTTAGAGATCCAGGATTGAAAATGGTTTAGTTCCAGTCCAAATCCTAAGATCTAAAAACGAAGAGAGCCAAAGATGTAGTTCATGTCCAAAGGCCGACACAAATGAGATCCAGGAAATTCTGAAGTTTTAGTTCAGGTACAAAGGTAGGGAAAGCCTATATCAGTTTTAAGACCATTGTTAAAGCCATTTTGTCTTGGGTGGAGAAGGGTCAGGTTTTTTGTTCTATTCAGATCTTTAACTGATTGGAGAGGACAATTTCCTTTATTCAGTCTACTGACTAAAATGAAATCTCATTCAAAAACACCCTTACAGAAAATCCTAATATAATGTTTGACCAAATATCTGTACACCTTGTGGCCCATTTAAATTGACATGTGACAATTAATCACTACAGTGAGAAGCTAGATACCTTATCCCAAAGATCCGGACTAAGGCAATGATGTTGTCTCTCACCACTGCTATTCAACAAGTTACTGGAAATCCTAAATAATTTAGTAAGACCAGAAAATAAATTATAAACATACGGATTGGAAAGGAAGAAATAATGTTGTCTGTATTCACAGATGACATCATTGTGTGTGTAGAAAATCCCAAAGAACTGATGAAAAAAGAATCCAAGAATTAATTTTTAAAGTGTAGCAATGTTGCAGAATACAAAGTTAATATACAAAGGTCAGTTGCTTTCTTATATGCCAGCAATAAACAGTGGGAATTTGAAATTTATAAAAATATCTTTTATGGTCTCACCAACAAACAAAGAAAAAAATATTTTAAAAGGTATATATCTAACAAAATTATATAATAGAATCTGTTCTATAGTATATAATCGCTGAGGATCTAAATAAATGGTGAGATAGTACATGTGAAGAAAATAAAAATCAGTATTGTTAAAATATCATGTCTTTCTCAATTGATCTATATTCAAAAATGTCTCAGTTAGAATCCCAACAAGTTATTTGGCTTATATAAAAAGGCCAAAGACTTAGAACAGATTTTATAATACTGAAAAAGAGCAAAGTTAGATGAGTCATACTACCCAATTTCAAAATTTACTGAACAGTTAAGTAATCACAACTCCACGGTATTTGCAAAAGAAGATACCTGGATTAATGTAAAAAATAGAGAACTCAGAAATTGATACTCACAAATACAGTCAATTGACCTTTGACAAAAGAGAAGAAGCATTTATTTTCAGTAAATAGTGCTGAAACAATTGGGCATTCATACCTTTTTTAACATGAACCTAAACACAGACCTTATAGCTTTCACAAAAATGCAAAATAGACCATGTATGCAAATGTAAAGTGCAAAATTACAAAACTTCTAGGAGAAAACATATGTGACCTTGGGTTAGTAATGATATTTTAGATACAACACAAAAGCGTAATCCATGAAAAAAATTGCTAAGTGAAAGATTGTTAAAAGAATAAAAAAACAAGCTATTTGTTTTAAGACAAGAGTTGCATAGCTCATCTATAATAAATTGTATTAGAAATATGTGAAGAACCTTAAAACTCAGCATAAGGAACCAATAACCCAATTTTTAAAACTGGGCAAAAGTTCTGACCTGACACCTCATCACAGATGTTAGATAGCAAATACACAAAAGAAAGATTCTGAATGTCAATTGTCACTAGGAAATTGCAAACTATTACAACAGTATTCCACTGTGTACATATTAGAATGGCTAAAAGTCAAAGCTGAGAGCACCTAATGTTGGTGAGGATGTGCAGCTCTCATTCTTTACTAACAGAAGTAAAAGATGTACAGGGGCACCTGGGTGGCTCAGTCGGTTGGGGGTCCAACTTCGGCTCAGGTCATGATTTCACGGTTTGTGGGTTTGAGCCCTGTGTCGGGCTCTGTGCTGACAGCTCAGAGCCTGGAGCTTGTTTCGGAGTCTGTGTCTTCCTCTCTCTCTGACCCTCCCTTGCTCATGCTGTCTCTCTCTCTCTCTCTCTCTCTCTCTCTCTCTCTCTCTCTCTCTCAGAAATAAATTTAAAAACAAAAAGAAGTAAAAGATGTACAGCCATTTTGGTAGACAGATCAGCAATTTCTTCCAAAGCTAAGGATGGTCTTTATATAAAATCCAGCAGTCAGGTTGGTAGGTATTTATCCAACCAATTTGAAAACATATCCACACATGAATGTGTATAGCATCTTTGGTCATAATCACCAAAATTCGGAAGCAACCAAGATTTCCTCCTATAGATGAATGAATAAACAAACCATGGCATGTACATACAATGGAATATTTATCATTGGCTACTAAAAAGAAATGAGCTTTAGGATGCTTAGGTGGCTCAGTCAGTTAAGCAACTGAATCTTAATTATGGCTCAGATAATGACCCCAAGGGCATGGGATTAAGTCCTGCGTCAGACTCTATGCTTAGCTTAGATTCTCTCTCTTCCTCTCTTTCTCCCTCACTCCCCTTCTCCTCTTCCCCCCAAATATATATATATATATATATATATATATATATATATATATATACACACACACACATATATATACACATATATATATTCTTTCTTCTTTAAAATATATATATATTAATAAAAAGAAAGAAATGAGCTTTCAAACCACGAAAAGATATGGATGAATCTTAAATACATATTTGTAAGTGAAAGAAACCAGTCTTAAAATGCTATGTATTGCATGATTCCAATTATATGGCATTTAGGAAAAGCAAACAATATAGACAAACCACAAATCAGTGGTTTCCAGGATGCTATGGGGAATGTGAGGATACAATGTAACTATATTAAAAATCTAGAATACAACCTTACTGAAGAGGGTAGAAACGGCTCTGGCCTAAGTAACTTTGGATATGAGTAGAATTGGTAAAACTAAAATCAAAAGTACTATACATAGTAACTACTGTACTATCATTGACAAAGTATTTTACCTGTTGTTATGTGTGTTAGCAATTCTGATGCCGCCGTACAGGTATATTGGAAATGGACATTTAAGTAAATGAATGGATAGTAAGATACCAAGGCTCTCAAAGTTGGAGTAGAAAGATACAGGTAAGTGAAAGAATGGTCCAACTTGCCTGTTCCCCAGCTCCCTTCCAAAAAAGAGTCAGTTGCTGGTAGCTCTTCCCAAAATGTAGAGGGTTTAGTTTCACTTTCTAAAATCTCTGTTCATAAATTCTCTAAATATTCTGCTTTCCTTTATTACCATTACTATTATTTCATAAGATAGCAACACATAGGATAATAATCTTAATACAGTGGCCACCATTGTTTAAGCACTTTCTAAATATTATCTCTTTTTTTTTTCTTTATAACAGCTTTGGAATGAGGTAGTGCTTTAATTCTAAGGATGGCAATATCGAGGCTTAAGAGCAATGAAGAATGTGTGGTCTCAACTAATTTAGTCATTCATTAAGTTAACACCTATTTTTGAGCACCTACCATGTGCCAGTCCTTGTGTGATTATCAGGCATCTGATGTGCAAATTTGCAGGGCTAGTGCCTCTAGAGAACCTGGAGTCTGGTGTGCAAGACAAAGGCTATCCCAGGAAACCTACCAACGTGTAATTAAAGTGTCAGCTTGTAAAGGAAATGGACCAAGTGGGGGTCTTTATTCGCTAAGTGGAGAGAGCCTTTCTGAGGGAGTCTCATTTAAGTAGAGGTACAATGGAACCGCAGAAGTAAATGAGAGTGTAGGGACATGTGTGAGTACAGTTGACCCTTGACCCTGAACGACATGGGTTTGAATCGTGTGGGTCCATTTCTAAGTGGATAAATACGGTACAGCACTGTAAATATGTTTTCTCTTCCTTATAATCTTCCGAATAACATTTTCTTTTCTCTAGCTTACTTTCTTGTAAGAATACAGTATATAATACAGCATATGTGTTAAGCGACTGTTGATGTTATTGGTGAGGTCAACAGTGAGTATTAGCAGCGATGTTTTGGGGGGGGTGTCAAAAGTTATACCTGGATTTTCAACTGTGTGGGGGGTCAGCATCCCTAACCCTTGTGTTGTTCAAGATTCAACTGTATTTCCCGCTGGAGGGAACAGACTATGCAAAGATTTTGAGGCAGAAGCCAGCACACTGTAGAAATTTTCTTTTTAATATCTTCTCCAAAAAATGAAAGATGTTTACTGTAAATATCAACAAAAATCAGAATAGTATAAGAAGAAAGCAAAAATAATCAGTGATCCCACCATACACAGAAAAAACAAACATTTTAACATCCATTCTCCTGAAATGTGACCAGCTTTCCAGAAACATCTGTTTATTTGGTTGTTTAAAATACTTAGGCATGCCAGTTTAATACTCAGTGTATGGAAAAATAGGATAAGATATTTGCTTCTCCCTTCTAGCACCCCAAGTTGCGATTATCAGAGACTTAGACATTTTGATCTCATAAAAAGCTAGTGATCCTGGCAGGCAGAGAAGACAAAAGAAGGTGAACACAGGCCCCAACAATCCTCAGCTATGCCTTGCAGACACTTCACCAACTTTGTGATGACCTCATACACTCCAGTTTGTCAATCACTGGAGTCACCAAGAGCCCATGGAGGAAGCGAGTAAATAATTATGATGGTTACTTATGCCTAGTTACTTATTTACCTCTGCACCTCTAGTCATGAAATTCGGGTCCCCCTTAATAGGAAGAGTATATGCACAAATCATATAACCTATGGGAAGTTCAGGAATGAGTCATTCCATCTGATTTTAGCACAAGAACTCAGCATACCTAAAATTATTAGCTAGACAGACTCAAGGTGGGAAAGAAGTTTAAATACGTGACCATTAAAGTGTTGGCCTAACCTTAATGTCTTAGCTTACAAGCTAGCAATATATTCTACCTACATAATGGAAGAGGAAAGACAGAGACAGAGACAGGAGAGGTCGAGGAGAGTATATTGAGAATCTGGAGAGAAAAAGAGACACTCTCTTGCCCCTTCAAGCAAGTGTAAAAGAATTGAAAGCTAACCCTCATCAATTAGAAGTAGAACGTTGATTATTAACTAGGTTGTAGTTTCTCTGTGACTCAGGTTAACCTTCTAAACCATGTCCCCAAAGTCCTGACTGGGAGAACTTCATGTTTTTCTCCATTACCCGTGCTTTACTGCATTTATTCCAGTAAGCATTCTGAAAAGCATGGTCACTAAATACTGGTTGGCCCATTCAGTAATTCTTAGCTAGCTAGAGCTGTCCTGGCCTTTGAGACGCTGTCCCCTTCCAGCTTGAGAATGAGGCCCTCTGGAAGAGGCAGGGAGGGTAGATTGGCTTATTAGTCAGAAACTGACAGTCATAGAATGAAGGAGCAAGGGGGACCCCTCAGAAGCTCATGGGGACCTTTGTGGGAGGATTGGCAAAGGAGAACACATTTCAGGAGGCCTGTGGGCATATCTCCACAAAGAATACAAACAGAAGGGGAGAGAGAGGTGGGCTGGAAGGAAGTCCACACACACTTTGAGTTATATGTTCCATTAGTTCTGATTTGGCATTCGGAGTCTTTCCTCTATATTGTGTGCCCATTTGCTCTCAACTTTTTCATATTTATACCATTCGGGGCATCATACATTCCATGATTAGTCGGCATGGGCAAGGTTCAATCTGGAGTGATCTGTATGCGTTTATATTGTGAGCTGCTTCCTAATTGGTTTTCGCCCAAGTAATCCCACAGAGAATAAGCTTACGTGCTGAAAAGGGCTGAGGTGAGGAACAGGGTGAAGGGACAGTGAAGTCTTTCCCTGGCCTTATTAGGAATGCTATGAGCATCTGCGTTAAAGAGGGGAAAGAAAAGTCCAAATTTCTGAGACTCTCTGAAGTCATGCATAAGCACAGAGTATACATCCCCAAGGGCACCCAACAAACTAGGAACAAAACCATCTTGAGGGGACTGTCTCCCTTCCTGCGTGATACAGTGGCTGGTATAACATGGATCGAATGTCAGGCTCAGAGGGGGCATGTGAAGAGAAGGAGTTGGAAAAATAATTAACACTGAGAAAAAGTAAGCATTTGTTTCAGCTCTAGAAACATGGGATTTTAGAAGGAAGATGCTCCAAGCGAGCATTTTCATATGTGTTTAAAAACAGGGATGACTAAAATCAACTCTATTTCTGATTGATTCTTGTGATTGTTGTTTTTATTTCCCACGGGTCCTTTAACTCTGTTGATTCATCTTGAGCACCACGTCCATTTGGCAGGTGTATGTAGTACGTATGTATTTTTCTGAGCATAGTCCGTCTCGTTGTAAAAGGGAATGAAACCCTTGTAGGTTTGTGAATAGGTTTGACTAATATTATTTAAAGGTGAAAATATGGAGGCATTATTTCCAGGTTTGAAAACATGTGATGAAAGTTCACCTCCCTGCAAGAAATACTACATTTCCATTTACATAAATATTGCCACTGTCTTTACTCACTGAAAAAAAATGTCTATTTTTCCCTTGCCATCGTTAGCTGGGCTCGTGTCTCGATTAGGATAATTTGTCTCAAGTGCACTACGGTATAGATAACACATTGCGTAAGAAGCCTGTTTGTTCTATATTTTCTGCTATCGAATGAGAATGCCGGGCTTGGTCACAGTGCCTGTTTAAAAGTAATTATCATTCCTCAAGTCCAATTCACTCCCAGAAAAGGAATCTGGATTGAGTCTTTCTAAATCAGAAAAAAAGACAGTGGTGCAATTGTTCATCCTCTTGGGGAATATGCTTTTCCTTAACTGCATAAAGCAACACAAAAAGTTCCATAAATAATTACAGTAACAACATGCTATGCCAAGTAAATAAATTAAAAAAAAAAAACCACGCACTGTGTATTTAGAATTAAAGAGGGTGTTAAAACAGCACTTTTTAAAACTCTGCATCAGAGCACAAAATGAAACCACCAAAAGAACTTGCTGGAATAAAAATAGGTGTCATGCAGTATGAAATCTCACTTTGAATGATCTTATTCTCCTGCTTATATGTCAAGTGACTTATTTTATGATGGTTTAAAGAGAAGAGTCATATTAAAAAAAGAAAGAATATTTTTCTATGAAGAATCTTATAGGCTCAAAGGCCGTTTCACTTAGCTCAGTCATCTAGTTTATTTTGCATTAGAGGAACTTCTCATTTAATTTGCCAGTCCATAATAGGTAACTTTTTCAATATGGAGCTAAAGGTCACTATTATATGTAAGGAAAATTAAGCCGATGTTCTTCGTTGCCTTACAGTTCTCTTAGTTCAACTACTCCAATAAATGAACATGTACAACAAGCCGAAGGGCTTTTTATTACAAATTTAATTCATTTCTCTAGACAACTGTGAAATTTGCCATTGACATTAGTCATTACCCCAAGGCGAACTAAAAGATGATCTCAGTTAATAAATGATCCTTAACAAGGAACGCTCCTATCTCCTGTGATATTGGTACAGGCACATTTTATTAATGCAGGACTCGCTTCCTGCCAGAAAACCAGCATTCACAACTATTTGGTGTGCTTGTTTCCTCTTCCTGCTCCTGATATTAATAATTATGCAACGGGATAATTAGCAACACAAAGAGACAGTACTCCGAGCTTGAAGCTAGATTTTCAACACGTTAACCTTCTGGGAAATAAAGAACAGAAGCAAAGAGTCTAGCCAAATAACCAATGCAGGTTGATTTCACAGTGTGTAAAAGGCTAATTATCTGTGAAAAGTCTGACCTCAAGTAACAAAATTACAGAAATGTGCAGGCATTTTATTTTAAATAAAACTCAGAGGCACCGCTCCATATTCTAAAGAAACCTGATTAGCAAATGTAGGAAAGGAACTATTGGGTGCTTAAAACAAAACTAAACTCTGAAGGAAATGATGGTAACTGGAAATAAATCCTAATGAGCAACCCAGACACCTGATAAGGTAGGGTAAAATAAATAAATAAATAAATAAATAAGCAAACAAACAAACTCCCACTTCCTTTCCCTACCCCCAACAAACAGCCATTACATGGAGGGAAAAAAAATACACACACACACTCAGTATGTGACAGAAGTAGGTTAAGTGTATTTTGTTTACTGGAGACAGGCTACAATAAAAAGCAGAAAATATTACTACTTCTTTACAGATACCATATGTAATTCATTCTGATATAGGAATATTTATCCACTAGCAGTAATAACAAACCACAATTTTTGTCATGAAAAAAATAAATTGTATTTGCAAAAAGCAAACACATTACAGAGTGTGTAAAAATGCAATATTCCCATTTTCTACTCAGAGTTCCAATTTATTGAAGTAACAGAGCAGAAAATGCACTGACAGCTGTTACATTTTATTGCGAATTAGTATATACGTTTTATATCCACTGAGCAAATGCATGATACATTGTATTCCAGTAATTGCCACTGGCTTTCCAAATGGAAACCGAATGATCTTAGTGCAATTACACTCAGGAGAGTACATAGAACAGCCTCCAGTTCTACATTACAGCACTTTAACAATACTAATATTAAGTATACTTTCTGTTTTTTAAGAAAAAATAAAAGATTCAAAGGGTCAAGCTGGATTTTTAAAATATCAAAAAGTACGACTCAAATGGCATCCATGGGGCCTCTCGGTGATCCCGAATGACTATTTTTTTTTAGGTACCCCACATGCTATAATATGGCAGTTTGGAATGTCCAGGAAGGTTCCACCAAGTTTCTCCCTCACCCTCTTTGTTTATTAGAAGTATCAATATTTCACTTCCCCTGATGGCTCCTTCTCTATCCTCCCTCTTCGCAATAGAGTGTGGGGCTTTAAGAGATGGGAACAGGGGGCAGATATTGGAATACTCTCGAAAATGAGCTGTATGCTGAGTTTTCACTCTACCCCAGCAGCCCAATCAGGTTTGATTCTCTTCCTCATACTTCCCCACCACTCCTCCTGGCATGTGTGCGCTTTAGCTACCGTCCTAAGGAGAGAGCCATTTGTTTTCATAAGGGTTAACTTGGATCTCAGAGATATCTTGCTAATGCTTAGGACGATGGCTTAACAGGCAGGCACACTCCAGCGTCCTAACTGTCGTTGCAGTCAGTTCTAATGTATTAGAAGTAAATTTCTAGCATACCGTAAGGGGCCTATTTTGTTTCTTTTTGCAAACCTTGATAACACATTACTCCCTTTCTCTTGGCCGCCCGACCGACCGCTGACAGCTTCTCCACCACCAGGCTCTTCGGTGAAGCCTTCAATAAAGCCGGCTGTCTCCTCCCCTCTAGTGGTTACCAGCCCGCCTTGCAGGGGAGGCAAAGCAGAGGCCCGCCGAGGACCCACAGAGGGACATTTGTGCAATTCTTTGAGCTCAGAGAGCAAGGGGAGCACATATAAACCAAGCAGTCTATCGGCACAGAAAATAAAATTTATCAAGCATTTAAAACAATATGTTAGTGGCGGCCACAGCTTAATCAACACCAACCTGCTGACATAGATTTGCAATTTGAGCTGGTTATTAGTGATTGAATTAACAGCATGTCACAACTTGTATATGGTTTAATAAAAGAAACCGAATAACGCAACAGAACTGTAAACAACATGTAATAAGACTACCCACCCCCACCCCCACCCCCGCACCACCACCACCACCTGCCCCAGGCTAGAAACTCAATCTCATGTAGCTAGAACAAGGAAGAATAAGGGCCACTCCACATGAATGTGGAAAGGCCGTCCCAAAGCAGTAGGGGTTTTCTGGGGTCTCCACACTTGGCCGGTGCAGTGGCCTGTCTATAGAGACACCATCAAAAATGACCACATTGGCAACAGCAGCAATATCAACAAAGCTAATGACAAACGGTATTGCTCATCTAGATGTCAGAAACAGTTGAGTAACAAACAAACCGGTGCAAATGCCCTTTGCCTCATCACTGCTATCTTAAAATCATATGAAGACTTAGCTCCCTCCCCCTCCATTCTGCCACAACTGTTTCTAGCCCTAAAGTTCAGAAATGTATTTGAAAGAAAATGTGCTGAGACGTATCCTGAAATTCAAAGCATGTACTCTTCTTGTTTTGTTTTGTTTTGTTTTGTTTTTACAAAAATACGTTAATGCTATGGATTTATGAGTTTTAAAGTCTTAAGGCACAAGTTTAGGAATTCTGCATTTAATGTAACACACAAAACTTTTGCTGTTCCAAAAGCATTTTGTTCTCTTTTTTTATTATGATTAGAAAAGAAGAGTGAAGCTTATTCTGGGCTTAACTTATGGGTAATTGTACTGAAGTCTCTTGAAGTATTAGGAGGAATGACCGATGTGTGCCATTGACCTATCTGGAATTACTCGAATCTGGGGTCGCACCCAATTCATTGGATTCTTTGGTAAAGGGAAGATATAAATGTATGCATGACTTCCCTATTTTGAACAGCTTAGTCCCTCTCCTTTAGAGGGACAGATATTTTTAGACAATTAGCTCAAATTACAGGAAATGAAAAGGAACTTATTTATCCATATTGGGAAATGTTGAGCATTGATTAAAATTGATAGAATGATTCTCTTTAAGGAATGTTTTGAGAGTTTTTAGATTTTTAAAAATTGATATTGGTATTGGCTACCATTAAGCCCAGTGTCAAGCGTGTTTTCAACAGGATACCAAACAGTATGCAAATATAATATACAAATAAGATGGGATTTTTTCCTCTGCAGGTTAATCAGAATCCTAGTTTGAAATCTTTCCAAATGTCTATAGGCAGCTAACTAGGGAAAATCAAGTACACTTAACTCCTGCTTCACTGAAAAGGGGTCCTGCAGGGGCTGATCTGATCTCATCAGAGACGGAAATAAGGCAGTTCCTTGGGGATTGCATTAGATCTGAGTCAAAGTGTGGAGTTGAAGCTTGGGGGAAATAAAATAAATCAGATATGGGAAGATGTACATGATCTGTCACAATAGACATTTCTTTCTTTCTTTTTAAGTAAAATCAATGTGAAATCTGAGTAAAGATAATTTCCTCTCTAACACATGTGGTAGAATGAGAAGTATACTTAGAATCATCATTTTCTCTCATCTTATTTTGGTTTTGGTGGGTTTTTATTACTACAGCCCAACAGCTCACACAGTTTAAGGTAGAGGTGAGGAAACAAGGGCTCAGGGGAAGGAGGCTGCCTGCCTGAAACACGTGGGTAATCAGTGGCACAATGACAGGTCATGTCTCAGATTTCCATCACTTTTCTCAATACAAGGACAATTTTGAGTATCCACATGATACTCATGGCATGAATCATGGTTATCTGAGGTGGACCTGTAGCTTCAAGTATCAATACCCAATACACATTCCAGACTTCTATTAGTTGGTGTATAAATAGAACATCTGAACTGACTTTAATACTTTCCTTAGCAGAACAAAATAGGAAGGAATTCCTGAAATTTCTGGAACAAGTATCCCAAATTTCGGGGGGAAAATAATTTAAGTCAATTTGTAGTAGCTATAGATTTGGATAAACTACTTTTTTTTCCCCATCATCATTTATCAACGACAGTTGCTTATAAACACCACCTCAGTGGGTTAATTTTAAAGGGTAATATGTTTTATATATTTATTTATTTAATGTTTTATTTATTTCTGAGAGAGAGAGAGAGAGAGAGACAGTGTGAGCAGGGAAGGGTCAGAGAGAGATGGATACACAGAATCCGAAGCAGGCTCCAGGCTCTGAGCTAGCTGTCAGCACAGAGCCCGAGGCAGGGCTCGAACCCAGGAGCAGTGAGATCGTGACCTGAGCCGAAGTTGGATGCTTAACCAACCGAGCCACCCAGGTGCCCCACGGGTAATATGTTCTAAATTAAGTAATTCTTCCTCACTTTCTTCATATGTGCAATCAAATTCCACCGTTGTGAAATGTTTCTATTACTCTTTCTGGAATATAAGAAAGAAAGTGTTCCGGGTATCAGAAAAGCATGTATATGGGGAATTTTATGAATTACCTCAATTACCTCTTGGCATGCCTCAATTCAAAGTTGTCTAATCCAAGGCAATATGGAAAGTAGCCTTGGTTATCCTTTTTGGTAGTAGGCTGATCCATTCTCAGAAGCAAACAGAAGAGCCTCAACTTTAGATGAATTTTATCAAAGAAGACGATTGAATGTGTTACTCACTTTGGTGATCCACTTTTCTCAAATTTATTCATTCACCTAATATTTAGTTAGTGTCAGATGCTGGTACTTGTAACAGGAGATGCACTGATGAGCAAAAGGAAAGCCATTGTTCACATGGAAGTTAAAATTTACAGGGGCAAAGAGCTGTGAATCCAATCATCATACAAGTACAAGTGGACATGCTTTTAAAGTGTTATATTGGGGGTCACAGAGCAGTGCTGCAGGGTCCTCTGAAGATGGAGGGTGTTAAACTTGGTTTTAAGGGTTGGTGAAGGATGATCTCATGAGTCAAATCCTCAAAATGAGGAGGAATTAGTTAGGATAGTGTGTGTGTGTGTGTGTGTGTGTGTGTGTGACAAGGCAATACAGGCAGAGATGTCCAGACATGGGGGCTCTGAGGGAGAGTCCATGTACAAGTCCTGCAGTGAAACAGCCTGTGAGGAACTGAAGAAGGCAGGTGGGGAGAGGGTACAAAGGAATGGAGGGGCGCCTGGGTGGCTCAGTTGGCTAAGCAACCAACTTAAGATCAGGTCATGATATCATAGTTCATGAGCTTGAGCCCAGTGTTGGGCTCCCTGCTGTCAGTATAGAGCCCACTCTGGATCCTCTGCCACCCCCCACCTCTCTCTCTCTTGTTCTCAATCTCTCTCTCTCTCTCTCAAAATAAATAAATAAACATTTTTAAAAATGTCAATTTTGCAAGATGAAGAAGGCATTCTAGACATCTGTTGCATAATAATAGGAATATACTTAACACTACTGATTGTACCCCCAAAATGATCAAAATGGTAAATTTAATGTAATGTTTCTTAATCTCAGTAAAAATTAAAAAAAAAAAAAAAAAGAATGGAGGTGGAGGACAAAAAGCCCCAGCTACACCTACAACCAAACTCTGTAAGTACTTGGAAGCCTTTCTTTTGCAATACAAAGAGAGATAGAAAATCCAGAGGGCTTTTTAAGTGAGATGATCATACCACACTCTGCTGTGGTGGAAAGAATAACTGAAAGAAGAAAGGGTGAGACTGCCGAGGCCATCCGATTGCCAAAACAAAATCGTGGATCCTCAAAATTATTGTTCAGCACTGATTAGCAGCTTGTGAAGAATGCTCTTTTTTTTTTTTTTTTTTGAACTGGTTTCTGTTGGTTTTCATAAAAGCAATTTAAAATTTACATAGAAGTTTTGCATGTGTGTGATCTTTGTAATCACTGTACGAGGTGGTCGGGGGGAACGTGATTGTTTTGTACCAAAGAGACAAACCCATGAAGTAACTGAAATTGGGATCCAGAATCTCAAACTCTTAATAACTCTCCTTCCACCATGTAATAACATTCATAAAGTCAACATTTAATTAGTATAAATTCTTTATAAAAAAGATGCATCAAAAAGAGATCGCTCTCATGGAAAACAAATCTTCTCTTTATTTTAATAGATTTATGGCTTTACTATCTCCACACTCTGTAGCTTGGCCTGGTAAAGGGATTAATGAGAGAATGTTTATTAAAGATTTTTCAAAGCTTCATTGGAAAATCTACATGAGTACAAAGCTTCTATTTGTTTTCATCATCTCAGTGTGGTTTTGGGGGCACCTAAGCTTGACTCGAATGCTTTCACTTCAAAAGATTGGGTACATATCATTTTTCTAAGGCAAAAAAAATTCTAATACCTAGAACCTGGTTTAGATTAAAAAGGCAGAAAGGGAGGCTTAAACTATTCATCTTCTTATATACAATTTGAAATGAACCCTCATCTCTTTTCATATAAATGATCAACCATCAAAATATATGTCTACATTTTAGTGAAGTGCACTTACACAATATCAATAATGGAAGAATGAAATACACAACTTGAAGACGTAGCTAAAGTCACACAAATATTATTGGTCAAGACTACTGCCCTGCTCTCATAAAAGTTGTTTTATTGGAGCACCTGGGTGGCTCAGTCAGTTGAGCGTCCGACTTTTGGTTTCGGCTCAGGTCACGATCTCACAGTTTTGTGAGTCTGAGCCCCATGTAGGGATCTGTGCATTGGCCACGTGGAGCCTATTTGGGATCTTCTCCCTCCCTCTCTCTGACCCTCTCCTGCTCACACTTTCTCTTTCTCTGGCAAAAAAAATAAATAAACTTTAAAAAATTGTTTTGTTTATCCATTTGGAAATAAGAACTTAGAACTTCCTAAGGGCAGTGTCTGAATCCAAGGCTGATGTATAAAGACAAGCAAGACTCAGTCCCAAAACAGCTTTTAATGAAAGAGCTTTTGAAGTATTTAACATTAGATTTTTTAAAGTAGAAGGTTTATCTAGTGGAAATATATTTTAAATGAGAGCACTCTCTAAAAGTAGTCCTTTAAAACCAACAACACATAAAATGATGTCTTTATAGTGTTTTAAGGACAGTTATCAAATCTTCTAAATACAGAGCATATTTTATAATGATTTTCATATAATTTCAAATACATTTTTATTTTTGGAGTACTTGGACAATTTTTCAAATACTGTGATTGGCAAAAACTCACAAATATCTAATGATTTCTTCCCTGCAAACTGCCCCCCCCCCAATTATCACAAGCCAGTACTATGCACATTTTCCCTCTAAGTAAGTGTGATAAGGCTCAGTGAATATTAACTGCTATTATAAATTGGGATGGGTGAAAGTAGGGGTGGTATGCCCATAATAAATCCCATGGGTCTGATTTGAATTTAATTTCTCAATTTTTAAGAGCATTTACCATTCCAGCCTTTCTTTTCTCATACATGCACACCATCATCATCACTAACTTCCTACCACGTAACATTTTCAAATCCTAAAATAACCATATTTAGGCATATGAAATTTCATACAGACTTAAAAACAATTGCTATCTTTACAAAAATACGTAAAAAATCTCACATTGATACACTTTTGCAAACCACAGCAATACCATATGGTCTTACTCTTACTAAAGTATTAAAGAAAAAAATTAGTTAATAACTTTCCACTATAAATCAAGCTCTGTTCTGCCATTTATTCATTTGTTCATTAGTTTATCTGCACTTAACTAATTCATTTAGTTAGTCAATGACTAGCAATAAATATTCACAGTTAGCAGGCCCTGTAGTATCACTGCGGGCTACAGGATGAATACGACTTAATGTTTATCCCCCCAAAACTCGTCTTAATACAGGACACAAATTGGTAAACAAAGAATTACATGCAACCTGGGGTTATAATACAGCTATGTGCTCTTTATTAGTGTGCCCTGGAAAGACTGATGATCTTCAAAGATGGACAGATATTCTCTGTTAAGGAGAATGAAAGGGTGGGTAGGTCAGGAAAGGACCAAACAGGTGTATGGAATAGCATGAATAAAAACATAAAACCTGGTGGGGGGGTTAAATGTAAATATTTATATTCATTTTTGAGAGGCAGAGAGAGATGGAGCATGAGCAGGGGAGGGGCAGAGAGAGAGGGAGACAAAGAACGTGAAGCAGGGATCGACCAGTGAGATCATAACCTGAGCTGAAGTCAGATGATTAACCGACTGAGCCACCCAAGCCCCAAACCTGGTCATTTTAACAGCACCCAGACATAAAATTTTTGAGTCTTCACTTTTATCCCTTCTCTTCTTCTCACCCTCCCTATCTTCCTCCCTTCTTCTCTTTCTCATTTTCTCCCTTCCTTTCTTCTTTTCCTTCTTTCCTTCATTATTACATTTCCTTCTAAGTTAAGCTTATCAAGATTTCAGTGAGTCATTTTCTCTCTAAGACCCTGTAAATGTTGAGAGTTCATAACATAGTGATCCTCTTAGAAGCTTACAAACAACCACATAAATGAAGATAAATAATATATTTCAGAAAGAAAACGGTACACAAGAATGGCATGAGAATGGCCTATTAATGCGTGGAATTATGTCTATGGGCATTAAGAGGTCATCAAGCATTTTCAGAAACATTTAATTTGAAGCAACCTCAACCATACAGTAAAATTGTGAGTATAGTACAAAGAACATTATTTCTCCTAATCTTTAGAGGGTAAGTTGCTGCCATGATATCTCATTACACTGAATTTTTTGGTGTATATTCACTACAAATAAGCACACTCCCTTGCATAACTACAATGGCATCATCAAGTTCAGCAAACTAACATTGATAGCTTACTAGTGTTTGTTTGGTAGACCCCATTCATTGGCCCCCCAAATGCTCCTTTTAACAAAAGGATCAAGTCCAGCAATAGATGTTGTATTCAGTTCTTATGCTGTTCAGTTTCTTTCAATTTGAAATAGTTCCTCACTCTCCCCTTGATTTTTGTGAACTTGACACATTAAAATATTTTAGGCTCCTTATTCTACAGAATGTCCTCATTGTGGGCTTGTTTCATGTTTCTTTATTTTTAGAGCCAGGTTGTATGGCTTTGACAGGAGGATGCAGTGTTTTGTCATTGCATTCTATCAGGTGACAAAATGTGCCAACTTGTCTCATTATTACTGACGTTATCTTTGATCACTTGATTAAGGTCGCATCTCTCAGATTTTTCCAGTGTGAAATAATTCTTTTCCCCTGTGTAAATTTGTTTTTTGTAGTTTCAAGTTTTTACTTAAATCACAGTTAGTTAACATGTAGTGCAATATTAGTTTTAGGAGTTGAATTTAGTGATTTATCACATACATACGACACTCAGTGCTCATTACAAGTGCCCTCCTTAATACCCACCACCCATGTAACTCTTCTTCCCCCACCTCTCTTCCAGTAACCCTTATTATGGTCTCTGTGGTTAGGCATCTGTTTATGCCTCTTTTATTTTTTGCCCCCATATTTGTTCATCTTACATTTCTTAAATTCCACATATGGATGAAGTCATATGGTATTTCCCTTTCTCTGAGTGACTCATTTCACTTAGCATGATATGCTCTAGCTCCATCTATATCATTGTAAATGGCAGGATTTCATTCTTTTTTATGGCTGAGTAATACTCCATTGTATATATATACACATCTCCTTTATCCATTCATCAGTTGATGGACATTTGAACTCTTTCCATAATTTGATTGTTGATAATGCTGCTATAAACATTGCAGTGCATGTATCCCTTCCAATCAGTATTTTTGTATCCTTTGGATAAAACTTAATAGTGCGATTGCTGGATTGTAGGGTAGTTCTATCTTTAACTATTTGAGGAAACTCCATACTGTTTTTCAGATTGGTGGCACCAGCTTGCAATTACCAATAGTGTAAAAGGGTTTTCCCTGTGGAATTTAATAAAAATTTTGTGGAAAAATATTTGGGACTATGTAAATATCACATTCTTCATTGAAATGCCTATTTATGAATTTGTTTATTTGCTTATATCCAAATAGACCTATTGATTCCTAATTTAATCAGAGGATTATAACCTTATAACCTCTTTTGATTGTTTTTTTTATAATCAAACTGAATCATATCTGGTGAGTGAGAGATCTTTCTGAGATTTTTGTATAAATCACAGACACTTTTTGAGCCCTTCCTCACTTACAAGCACTAAGATATTCCAAGTTCTTCTTGTACTTTTCCTACTGTAGCAGTGGATTCAGTCATTTTTGAGGAATCCTTACCTTGACATGGTATTTACAAATCAAGATATAGATGCTAGGGATATACGTTGCTCTTGGAGTAAGTCTTCTTCCAGGCTCTGTCACTGGATGGAATGTACACACACACACACACACACACACACGTGTGCACACACATACACTCACTGACACACACATCATCTATCCATAGCTATTTATCTATATTGAAAATAATGAGTTAGCACTTACATCTCCATTTCAACCCAACATCCCAAGATTCATTCTAGTTTTTATACTTCATGGCAACTCCTTTTTCAAACAATGAGGAAAGTTTTCCTACCACCCTCAAAATACTTGCTAAATTCCCTTGAATCTAACTCATCTATCACCACCACCTCCATCCTCTCCTTTATTACTCTGACACTCCCACCTGGTTAATTGCCACTACCTCTTCCGTACTATCTGGTTATTCTTCTTCTGTTGTGCAGGCTTCAATATCTTTGTCATCATCAATATCTTTAAACAAGGTCAAAATTGTGTTTTGAGATGGTGGGCGTGGCGGCAAGATCGCTAAATGGAAGGAGGCAGAGCCCCAGAAAAATACTTTTGGCTGATATTCCGACGAGAGGTGGTGAGCATAGTGAGAGAGAACAGATTTAATAAACACCTCTCTTACGGTCGTGAAGGTGGTAGTGGTCGTGAAAGTGAAAGTGACGGAGCGGTTGCTGAAAATATCAAGAATCCTAATTGGTGTGATGAAGTGAATTTATCACAATTGTGAATACGGGATAGAAATAAAACCATTATTTGTTTTGTAGAATGTTGTTTTAGAGGTGGAAAGGAGATAATAATTTTAAATTTGAACATGTTGAGTATTAGACCTTGCCAAGAAAAGTTGTTTTTTTGTTTCGTTTTTTATTTCTGTTGGAGGGGTCTGGGTTGTGTTGAGTTGAGGCATGAATGAGCTTTAGATGTCTGTGGTGCAAAATGAAATAAAAGCATTTTGGTTTTGTTCTTTAAGACTTTGTTGCTGGTGGTTTGTTTGTGGATTTTATGACTTTGATTTCTTCTCTTAAAGACAGCTGTGGAATATCTTCTCTATATCCCACTATTTTCTTCTCTTTTCTTCTCCTTCTGTCTTTTCCACTTTCCCTTACTGTCTCTCTCTTATGTGGGTATTTATGGAGATGAGGAGATAGGCTTGATGGGGAAGGACAGATAGAAAGGGCCAAGTGGGTAATGAGAGCCATTCTAATTGCATTTTCCATTTTCTGGTCCTACATGTTTCCTGTTGCTTCTGTAACAAATTAACACAAATTATCAGGCTTGAAACATCATAAACATATTATGTTTTAGGTCTGGGGGTCTGAAGGGTTAGATGGATCTTATGGACTAAAATCAAGCTGTTGGCAGAGCTCCCTTCCTTATGGAGTTTCAAGAGGAGATTCTGTCCCTTGCTTTCTCTGGTTTCTAAAGGTTGCTCACATTCTTCGGCTAGTGGCTTTGACTTTCATGCTCTCCTTTCATATTAAAGTCACTTGGATAATCCAGGATAACCTCTTTCTTTTAAGATACATAACTGAACCACAACTGAAAAAGTCCTTTTTACTGCATAAGGTGAGATATTCATTGGTTTTGGGATTAAGACAGACATCTTTGGGGAGTGCTCTTTTCCTGGTTGTTAACTATACTCAACAAAGTGCTCACCACTTAAGCATTGTATAAAGGTACTGTGCACAAATACTTAGCACTGTGCTCAGTACTTCAAGTGTAATTTTTCCTTGGATTCTTAAAATAATCTCATGAGACATTCTTATATGTTATTATATAGGTAGAGAAATACAGAGTTTAATTAACTTGTCAAAAGTCATACAGCTGGTAAGGGGGCCTGGGCCTGGGTGGCTAAGTTGGTTAAGTGTCCAGCTGTGGCTCAGGTCATGATCTCACAGTTGTTAAGATCCAGCACTGCAGCTCTGTGCTGACAGCTCAGAACCTGGAACCTGCTTCGGATTCTGGGCTCCCTCTCTCTCTGCCCCTCCTCTGCTCTCTCTCTCTCTCTCTCTCTCTCTCAAAAATAAGTAAACATTAAAAGTTTTTAAAGCCTCAGTGTGGTTTTGATTTGCATGTCCCTGATGATGAGTGATGCTGAGCATTGTTTCATGTGTCTGTTAGCCATCCGAATGTCCTCTTTGGAGAAGTGTCTGTTCATGTCTTCTGCCCATTTCTTTACTGAATTATTTGTTTTTCAGGTGTAGAGTTTGGTGAGCTCCTTATACATTTTAGATATTAGCCCTTTATCCAGTATGTCATTTACAACTATCTTTTCCCATTCTGTCAGTTGCCTATTAGTTTTATTGATTGTTTCCTTTGCCATGCAGAAGCTTTTTGTCTTGATGAGGTCCCAATAGTTCATTTTTGCTCTTGATTCCCTTGCCTTTGGGGCTGTGTCAAGTAAGAAATTGCTGCGGTTGAGGCCAAGGAAGTTGTTTCCTGCTTTCTCCTCTAGGATGGAACTTGAGGGTGTTATGCTGAGCGAAATAAATCTGGCAGGGAAAGACAGATTACCATATGTTTGCACATATAGGTGGATTAGGAGGAACTTAAAGGAGGACCATGGGGGAGCAGAAGGGGAAAAATAGTTGGGGAGAGGGAGGGAGGCAAACCATGAGAGACTCTTGAATGATGAGAAAAAACTGAGGACTGATGGGGTAGGAGAGAGTGGAAGGGGGGTGATGGGGATGGAAGAGGGCACTTGTTGGGATGAGCACTGGGTGTTGTATGGAAACCAACTTGACAATAAACTATTTAAGAAAAAAATTAAAGCCATACAGATGGCAAATGCTACAACTCAGAAATTTCCCATGTGTGCGACTCAAAAGCCTGTACTTGTGAACAGTGACTCTGTCTATACCAACTAAGTACTTGTTGGCTCTGCAAAACATTAGTGGTCCTGATCTTTGCATAAGTGGATTGATGATTTAGGAACAGCATGGGTGACCTTTGCAGATAGATTCTCCAGGGAGGCAAGACTGTCAAAGATGACTATTAAAAGTCCTATTTATTTCTTTCCACCTATGAGAGAGTAACAAATATACATGGAATGCTTCCTTCAATTTTGCTTTTGGTCCCAACAGTCTATTTTTTCTTCTGAGTAGTTCCAATGATAATTTAAGAGTTTCTAGAATGAAATCCATCCAATTTATTTCTCAACAGAAGACACCACCAACACACCGATGAGATAGATGTAAAAATAACTAAACTATAACTGTAAAGTAAAGATGTTTTTCAGTCTTCTGTTTCCTTTATGACCTCCACCCCATTTCCATGTGGGGAGACAGCGCCTCCTCTCCTGCGCATAGAGAACTTCAACGAGAAGCCAAATTCTACCCATTCTCGTTGCTAACGCTACCACCATCACCACTAACTCTTGGGCCACAAGGGCCAGGTTTCGCATCCCTACCACACAACAGCTTATTGCAGAAAATAAATATTTCTTTCTCTCACATGTTGTGTATTCTTTTGTGATTTCCACCTGATGAAACGCCATGCTATATTATGTTTATATGGTTTCCAAAGGCTTTAATTGGATATCTTTTGAGACTAGAACGACTGAGGTAAATGCAGTGTGACTGCTAGCCTTAAAACCAATATTACCCAAGGGGCACGTGGGTCACTCAGTCAGTTAAGTGTCAGACTCTCGGTTTTGGCTGAAGTCACGATTCGCAAGTTCGAGCCCCACATTAGGCTCTATGCTGATGGTGTGGAGCCTGCTTGGGATTCTTGCTCTTCCTCTGCCCCTCCACCATGGTCTCACTCTCCCAAAATAAATAAATAAAGTTAAAAAAAAAAAGACTAGTATTATCCAAGGTTTTAGCAAGCATTTGAGCTACTCCCAAACTTCAATTCACAGGTTCTAGTTCTAGGTAATGCTGATTAATCTAAAAGAGCATTAGCCTCTGACCCCTTGCCAACATCTGGCTGGTTAACCCTTGTCTGCTAGGTCTTTCATTTGTTAGTTCTGGCAGCATGGGGAGATAACATATTTTCTCTGAGCTTTATTTTCTTTTTAATAATGATTTTATGAAAATGTCGTGTAGATTAAATTACATTTGAGTATTTTTATTACTGCTCCTTACTCCTTTACAGGAAAGCTTTGCACAAATACTTTTGGGAAGAACAAAGTTTGAAAAAGTAGAGCAGAGTTGAGTCTTCCATTTAGCTTCCACTACCTAGCTGTATATTCTTGAAGATGTATGTCACCTCTTTCAGCATTACTACTCTGCACATGTGTATAGATGTGTGTGTGTGAGTGCATGTGGATGTGAAAAAGGAATATAATACTACCTAGTAGGTTTTACGACAGTTTAAAGCTAGATGCACATAGTAGCTGGTCAGCATATTAGTTGTCTTTTATTTTCTTTCCAGTTGGCCTTGCTGAAGGAGGCAATAGCAGTGGGAAGTTTAGTTGCTGTGCAACATGGAGAATTTTCACCCTGGTGGAAAAGTCGAGCTAGAGGAAAGAAGACAGGCTGACTTTATCTATCATAAAGCATCATGAAGAATGTCATAAGCTAGCAGTTGGCCACTCTCCCTGAAACCAAGTAGGCAGATCCTTACCTTTTCTGAGCCTGAGTCTAATTGTCTATAAAAACAAAATGTATGATGCTGGTTTCTTCTATTTCAGAGAGTGGCTGAGTGCATCAAATGCAGAAATGTAAAAGAAACATCTTGAAAAAAAAGAGTTATGAAAAGATAAGAAAGCATTATCAGTCTATCTTTAGCAACTCTTACATTGAGCTATCAACACAGAGCCCCATGCAGGCTCGAACTCCCAAACCATGAGATCGTGACCCAGCTGAAACCAAGAGTCAGATGCTCATCCCACTGAGCCACCCAGGTGCCCCTATTACTTTGTTCCTAATGCAGGGTGATCCAAAATATATAACCTCAGTTGTGCTTGCTTATTCATTTGTAGTGAAACATTTTGGATTGTTCTCACAGTGCTCTTTAACCTGGCTCATTTAACCTTATTTTATATGCATCTTTTTTCTCCTCAACATTCAACCTCTGCCTTGGCCAGTTCTATTTTCTCGCATTTTAGAGGCATGTGGTCCAGCCACTTCCCTGGTCAGGCGTAGTCTCCCCTTTCCCTCAGCAGAAGGCACTTTCTAATTTGGTCTTTTCTGACCACACAAGACCTAATTGGACTTCCTTTCTTTTGGACTTAATTTTATTTTAAAAGTGGAGTGAAAGGAAGGCATCCAGACAAAAATTCCATTTATTTTAGAGATAAAGCAAGCTAGAAAAAGAGAGGAAAAAGTCTTCTATTAAGTGTGGCCTACCTCACCAGAAACAGGCCAATCAACCATGCAATTTTTATTTATGTTTCCTTTTCATTTCCTGAGGGCAAATATATATTCTACCCCCTTGATGATGCCAAGTGTGAGTAGCCATAAATCACCAGTGACATGCTGGAACCGAGCTTTTTAGGGGGCCAGAAGAATGACTGGAAGATTAGTTTCAGCACTATCCACAAAATAAGATCACTATTGAGACAAATCTAGACAAAAAGAAAGACGTCTTTGTCAGATAATATTTCAAGGGATGTTGTTTGAGAATGAATGGGAAAAATACCAGTACATTTTCAGTGTTTGAGATCATGTGATCAGATTAAATAACAACCCACCCAGCTTCAGCTTTCTAAATATTTCTTCTGTGTATATAACAAAGGCCAAACGTTTATGAGAGTTTTTAAAAGTAAACATAACATAATTTAAACATCCTGCCTATTTTTCCCACTACTTGAGAGACAGTCTAATATATTACAAGACTGGACTGTGAAATGTTAACTTCTGCATTTATCAGTTGTCTGATTTTGAGTATAAATTCAGTGTCACTAAATCTCAGTTTTCTCACTGAAAATGAGAACGACATCCGATTATTGTTGGGGACTAGTTTGGAGAACAAATAAAAAATTGAGTTTATACTATTTGGTGTTTCAGTAATTATCAGATACCTGTTGGTTACTTCTTTGTTCTCCTTGTTGAGATTCTACATATATGCTTTATGACGTAGCTCTCATAAAAAATGCAAGATCATTTTAGAAGAATACTTAAGAACATCTGAGAAGAGTTCATTATTAGGATTCATTGCAAATGCCATTAGAGGTGAAACACATTATTTTGATTATTATAACCATTGTTGTAGTTTCTATCAGAAAATGATTTCTATAATTTATAGCTTATTCACAAAGTAACAGAGACATTACAAAATAGTAGTAAAAAGATACTTTGTAGGAACATAGATGCTAAAATGGAAAGAGATTGTAATACCTTCTATGAAACTATGACTCAAGAAATGGCCATATAGCATCCTGACATCCACCAAGTTTAAAGTCATACACACACACACACACACACACACACACACACGTCTCCCTCAGCTATCCTATATACACAAGCACAAAACTAATTGCTATATACATTCACAGCTATCATTGGTTCTAGTAGAAATGTTTAAGTAGAAAAGCATAACAACACTTATGAACTATAATTCTGTGTGCAAAGATTATTACCAAACACTAAAGACAGATATTTTTACTAGCCCTTTTTAGAGAAAATTATAGATTCACATGCAAGTGTAAGAAATATTGTAGACATATTCCACATAATCTTTTTCTAGATTCTCCTAATGGTAACATCCTACAAACTATTATAAAATATCAAAACTAGGATATTGGCATTGATATAGTTGAGGTACAGAACATTTCCATCACCATTAGAACCCCTATGTTGCTCTGTTAACTCATACCTACATCCATCAACCTCTACTCCATCCTTAATCTCTGCTCTCCACTAATCTATTCTCTATTTGCCTAACTTTGTCATTTTGAAAATGTTATGTAAGTGGAATCATGCAGGATATAACCTTTTGAGATTGACTTTTTTTTCCACAACCTTTTGGTATTGGCTCCCCTTACCTCCTGCTCCCCAATTCTCTGGAAATTTATCCAGATTGTGTGTTGTGTATATTAACGATTTTTACTTTTTCTTCCTGCATAATATTCCATGGTATAGATGTACCACAGTTTATTCATCAATTTACCCACTGAAGGACATGTGAATTATTTCCAGTTAGGTGCTATTATGAATGAAGCTGCCATAGGCATGCTTGTATAAATTATTTGTGTGAACATACGTTTCAGAATTTTGGATAAATGCCCATAATGTAATTGCTGGAGAAATATGTAGTTGCATGTTTACTTTTTAAAGAAACCTTCACACATTTCCAGAGCAGTTGTAACATTTTACGTTCCCATCAGCAACATATGAGTTATCCAGTTTTTCCACATCCTTGCCAACATTGGATGTTGTTAGAATATTTCATTCCAGCCACTCTGATAATATCTCATTATGGATTTAATTTGCATATCCTGATGGCTGATGATATTAAACACTTTTCACATGCTTGTCTTCTGTCTGTACTCTTACATAAAATATACCTTTATATCTTTGCCAATTTTTTTATTAGACTGTGGTTTTACAGTTGAGTAAGAATAAGGTTGAAAATTCTTTATATATCCTAGATACTCGTCCTTTGTCAGATATGCATTTTGCAAATATTTTCTTGCATTCTGTAGCTTTTATTTTATTCCTTTTAATGTTTTCCTTTCATGGGAAAATATTTTTAATTTGATGAAGTCCAGATTACCTACTGTTTTCTTTTATAGAATTTTATATGTAAAATCTAAGAACTCTGCTTAGTTCTATCTTGAAGATTTTCTTCTATGTTTTCATCTAAGAGTTTTATAGTTTTATCTTTTATATTCAATTCTGTTATTGATTTTGAGTCAACTTTTGTATAAGGTGTGAGATGAACATTAGGGTTCATGTGTTTTTTCCTCATAAACATTCAATTGCTGTAGCACCATTTGTTGAAAAGGTTATCTATTATCCCTCCATGAATTGCTTCACTAACTTTATTTCTAATGCCAAAAATCTGCCCTTTGGGGATATTTAGGTGGATTTATTTCTAGAATCTCTGTTTCTTTCATTTATTTGTGTATCTATCACTCTTTCAATATCATATAGTCTCAATTATTATAGCTACATAATAAGCTATGTAATAAACAGATAGACTGATTCCTTCCACTTGATTTTTAATTTTTTATAAAAATTTTATTGACTATTCTAGTCTCTTGCTTTTCCCTACAAATTTTATAACCATATTTTCTTTACAGAAATGCATTAAAATTATATACCAATTTGGGGAAAATTGACATCTTATTATGTTGAGTCTTCCAATGAAACGAACATGGTATGTCTTTTCTTTTAATTTTGATCATCCATATCTTCCATCAACATTCTATAGTTTTCAGCACACAAGTCCTATTTTTTGGTAAATTTATATTTATTTATTATTTTCTACTGAGTAATCTGGCTTCTGGACAGAATTCTTGTCCAGTTACCTTCACTAAGAAGGTCTTTAATGTAGGGCCTTATTTAAAAGTTATTCTCTGGTGTCTTTAATGGGGAAACTTGAAGATTCTTTTCTCCAGTTTGACTCAATATTCAGTTCTTTTCCACTCCCAGCCCTTCCCCATCACCCTGCCCCCATTTCCGAGATCCATAAAAGTACAGGAATATTTTCTGCAAGACTCTCAGCAATGAAACTACCCTCACATCTATGCGGATACAAATCACACTCCTCCAGGAAGGAAAGTGTAACAAAGGGGACTTGTACTGTATCTGGTTTATTCCCTTGCTTATAATTATTACAGTAAGCTATTAAGGGCTTGAAGATTACTTTTGTTTTTGGCTTTTTGTTTTAACCATCTTGTTACTTTCATCAGCCTCTCTCTCCAAAGCTTGGCAACTCAGGTCTCTCTAGCTCAGCTGAGTTTCTGGTGTCTTTTATTTTTCTTTTCTGGTGTCTTTTATTTTTCTTTTCTCCCCTCCCCCCACCGGCCCCCAGTGATTGTAAGTGGTATTTTTAAAAATTTCCTTGTCCATATTTTTATTGTTAATGTATAGAAGTATAATCCATTTATGTTTATCTTGACTCCTTCAACCGTTATGAATTCACTTTTTAGTTCTAGGTGGGATTGTGTGTGTGTGTGTGTGTGTGTGTGTGTGTGTGTTTGTGTGTATTCCTTCAGATTGCCTACTGACAATCATGTCATCTGCAAATAGGAACAAGTTTACTTCATTTTCCTATCTGTGTGACTTTTCTAAAGTGGTGACAGTGGATAGCCTTTCTTTTTCCTGACCTTAGGAAGAACATAGTCAGCCTTTCACTATTAATGACTTTGGCTGTAGGCCTTATTGGTATGTGTTCTGTATCAAATCAAGAAAGTTCCCTCATTTTAGTCAAGCTGGGTTCCCCTCAACTCTAAAATATGCTTATTTGTTGGAGAGTTTTTATCATTCATGGGTGTTGAGTTTTGACAAATGTTTTTTCTTGTATTGATTAGAGTAATAATGCATTGTTTCAGCTTGTTAATAGAGTTGAGTGTGTTTTAGTTTATGTTTTTTAGGGAGTGGTCTATTTAACCTAAGATGTCAAACATTTGTGTATATATTTGTTTCTATTATCCTTTTCCTTATTGAGGGTATGTAGTAATACTCCCTGATCCAGTCCTGATAATTTGCATCTTTCTTGCTTTTTTTTGGCCAGCCTTCGGAGAAGTTCGCCAATTTTATTGATCACTTCAAAAAACCAGCTATTTGTTTCACGAATTTTCTTTATTCTTTTTCTGCCTCTGTCCCTGCTGCTTCTGCTGCTTCTTTCATAGAATCTCTATTTACTTAGATTTTCTATTTTTCCATGTTTTAAGCATGTTCATACTGTTTGCTTTACTATTTTTTATTATAGCCACCTTAGTATATTTTTTAAAGATAATGATAACATTTATGTCATCTCAACGTTGGTATCTATCAAGTTTCATTCATTTTGAGATCTCTGGGGTTCTTATTATGATAAAGAATTTTATAAGTAAGACCTGGATATTTTCCAGTTATGTTACAAGAGTCCGTATTTTATTTAAACCTTCTGTTTAGAGACTTTTTATTGACATAACACTAGCAGAGGGAGATGGAGCACTGTCTTATTGCTTCCAGGTGGAAATAGAAGTCCTGGCTCCTCCACACGGCATTTGTTGACTCCTGAGGTAGGAAGATACCTTATAATTGCACAGTGGTGTTGGGATTTAGGGATCCCTACTGATTTCCACTGATATAATACTGGAGGGTTTCTTGTTACTGCTGGATGATAAATGGAGACAATCTTTCTTAAAATAATTTTTAAGTTTATTTATTTATTTTGAGAGACATAGAGAGAACACAGGTTGGGGGAATGGCAGAGAGAAAGGGAGAATCCTAAGCAGGCCCCACACAAAGCACAGAGCCCAATATGGGGCTCAAACTCAGAAAAGTGTAAGATCATGACCCAAGCTGAAAATAAGAGTCACACACTTAATCAACTGAGCCATCCAGGCTTCTCAGTGAATGGAGAAGATCCTAACTCTCTAATAGTTTATCCCTTGACATGACCCCCACTGAGGAGAGGAGAAGCATTTCCTTACTGCTGGATGAAAATGGAAATTTCAGACCAAGCATTTCATATGGTCTCCACTATCACCATGGGAAGAGAGAAAGACCTCATTACTGGCTGGAGGAGATAAAATCCCCAATTCTCTATGTGGCCTTCTAGGGACAACAACCCTAGAAGAGGATTAAGGTACTTAGTTGTAACCTCACAAGGGTGGAAGTACAGCATCTCCATTTAAGTTTTGCTGGCATGGGTATGGGGGCAGGGCCACAGTTTTCTCTGTGATGTTGGTATAGAGCAGTTAACTTCTTGTTTATCTTGCTGGTCTTCCTTTTTCCTGGTCCTTTCATTAGAAAGGCAGTAGGACTTTGCTGGGACACTTTCGTCTGTGCCTGTTGGCATTTCAGGGCTATTGGCATCTTCAGTTCGTTGTCTGGGATGTATGTAGCAAAACGACAATCTGGAGACCTTAGCTACCCACTCTTTCTTCTGGCCCTGAGGTTACTAAACAGTCTGCGTTATTCTTCCCACTTTTCAGTGTCTTTTTAATGTTTGTTTTTACAAGTAGTGTCCAGGGTTTATCTATACTTAAAAGTATCTCTACTTTATTTTTCCAGAAGCCAATGTTGAGACAGATATGTTTAAACAAGAAATTTGACTCCTTCCATTTGAAGGCCTATGTTTATTTAGGGAGATATAATGTATATATTTTTAACATCATTAAAGTCCCTTGAAATCATGTAGTATGCACTCACTGTGTCTTACAGTGTGTCACAAAAGTTCCTTCTGAGTTATTGCATGTGGCAGAAAGATTGTCCATTTTCATTGCGATATAGGATCTTACTGTATACATTCTCTACAATTTATTTACCCACTTTATTGTTGATGGGTTGCTTCTATTTTTAACAATTATAGAATAATATTGCTATGTAATATTTCTACATTTCTTCATTGTGAATATGTGTATATTGGGCACATACCGAGGATTGAAATTGTTGGCCACAGAGTAATAATATGTTAAGCCTTAATATATACTGCCGGATAGTTTCCCTTAGTGATTTTTCCAATTTATAGCCTTCCCAATAATGTTTGGTAATTCCGGTTGTTCTACATTTTGCAAGCACATGGTACTACTAGTCCTTTTCATTTTGACCTCTCTGCTAATTATCTTGTAATTCCACTGAAATTTCACTAGTGATTAAATAAATTGATCGTCTTTTATTATATTATAGGAAAGCAAAACAAACACAAATCAAAAGCTATATTAAGAGTCTGAGGACCTTTACCTAAGTAAAAGTATTAGTGACTGTGCCCACTGAGTGAAATCCAATGCATTTAACCCATTTTGTGGGAATTTTAGATGTCTTGAATTACCCATTAGTATGAGTGTCCTTTTAAGACTTTAATAGGTTGCTCTTATTTTAAGGAGTGAGGGCAAGGATGAAGTCTCTTCTACAAGAATTTCTGATGTTAGTTATGCAAGGGAGAGATTGAAACTGAAGTTTGGAAAGTAAGATACAGGCGGGTGTTGGGGCTGGCTCTCTTACGCCCCTCTCTAGATCTGGACTTAATAGAATCTAGTCGTGCTAGAGAGTCCCAGTGAAAAACATCCCCTTGCCAGACAGAAATAGGCCAAGAACTAGGCAAGGGACCAAAATGAAAAGTAAACGATTTTGTATTCACTTATTCAACAAATGTTGATTGTGCTTTTACTAGAAACAGGTACTAGTCCAGATACTTGGACCACAGTGGGGAGTAAAACAGATGAATTTCAATCTTCAGGAGCTTTGCTCTACAAAGCATCTTTCTTTCATATGAAGTAGGTTTTTTTTTCTTTTTTTATGTGAATTTTACCTTTGTTTATTTGACTTTGGTTTTCTTTCTGCGTTTCTGTATATTCATACTTTAATCTTCCAGCCTGATCCTATCTAGTCCACAGAAAAATAAGGACAAACAATGTTCATTCATAGGCTAAGGCCCTCTCCTTTTGAGTTCTTCAATATGCCTTAGAACTTAGAGCTTAGCCTTCACTCACTCCCAGTAAATGGAAAAATATCTCTGTATACCCGCTGAGAGATTCAGCTAGCCTTCACAAAATGATCTTCTCTCTACATTAAAACCTATGGGTAGCCTGATTTTTGTTCGTTTGTTTGTTTGTTTTTGTTTTCGTTTTGAGGGAGACGACGATTTTCAAAGGTATAAATATAAGATGGTTTAGATGGTACACTTGTCGGAATCAGTATGAGGCACATACAACTGGGACAGTAACCAGAGGTTTGTCAAAGTATTGAGACAAAGGGTTAATTTGACGTTTTGTTTCAGACTTGAAAATAAAAAACAAAGTTTAAGAAAAAGATTTTGAACTTGGGATGCACAGATTTTGACATATTTAAAATATATGCAGTATTTGTGTGTGTGTGTGTGTGTGTGCATGAGTATGTGAGCATGTGCATTCATTTATGATTGCATGTGAGCATTTTTCTAGGGGAAAAAGCTTTCACTAGATTTTTAAAGGGATCTGTGGCACAGATGTAATGCATAGCACAGGAGAGAGGGCAGAGATTGGGAATAATGGCAGGCTTCTAGTGACCAAAGCTTTGAAGGCAAATCATAGACAGTCATGGATATGTGTTCTCTTAAACTCTTCTTCTTTTCATTATTTTTGAAGGTTATATACTTATTTCCTCTACACCTAATGGTTATTTAGAGGAGAATTTTTTAATGTTTATTTATTTTTGAGAGCAAAGGAAGGGCAGAGTGAGATGTTCAATACAGATGTTTTAGTCCATATATATAAATAGTATATATATTATTGCCTCGAAGGTTTACACAATTGATATACAAAGAACTTCTCATTCTGCAACTTTTTTCTTTTAATATCAAGCCTTCCAGATTTATACATGTTGCATTTAGACAATCCATTCATTTCAAATGTTTTGTCGGATGTCTTTTTATGAATAGACTGTGATATATTTTCCCTTTTGTTTTGTTTTGGACCTATTTCCAGTGTTTTTTATATATGCAATGTTACAATAACAATTCTTCTACTTTTTTCAGAGTTTAGTTAGTGCAAGTAGTTTGAAGGGGAATTGCTGAGTTGTATGCCATGTTCATTTTCAACTTTATTTTATACTGTCAATTGTCATTAAGTTAGTCTCACTAACTGTACGAAAGTCACAAAGAAAATTTTCTCTAATTCGTCTTAGGAGTTTTGAAGTTATCTTCACTCATCTAGCCCATTCATCAGCACACAATTAATTTTGTAAATGGTAGAAAGAAAGGAACCAAGAAATGGAGTTACTCAACATGGTACAGAATGGAGGACCTAGAAATAGCACAGGAGGAGCTGAACCTGGAGAGTTTTCAGCTTCATTAGTAAATACAAGAATGCCCATCTTGGGGCCCTTGGGTGACAGTCAGGTAAGCCTCAGACTCTTGATTTCAGCTCAGGTCATGATCTCACAGTTTGTAAGATCAAACCTCACATAGGGCTCTGCTCTGACAATGTGGAGCCTGCTTGGGATCCTCTCTCTCCTCCCCAACCCCTGCTTGTGCTTGCTCTGTCTCTCAAAAAAAAAAAAAAATGCCCATCTTGACTAAAACAAGTATAGTTTGTTTCTTCTTATATTTTTAAAGTCACTATAACATTTATAAGTTTTGTCTTCAAAGTTGGTAATAAGGCCATTTTTGTTTTTATTGTTCTTCTATTTTTTCCTCCATTTTGTTAATTTCCATTTTTATCAAAGTTACATCTCTTTACTTATTTTTAGATATATTCTATTATTTTATTCTCTTTCTAATTTGACTGCTGAGCACACTGATTTGAGAATTTCTTGTTTTATTGCATAATCATTTAAAGCTGCAACTTTACCTGTACTTATAGATTTATTTACATCCTATGTATTGTGATAGGCAATATTTTCTTTTCTGTTCAGTTATAAATAGTTCACAGTTTCCATTATAAATTTTACCAGTAAAACTTTCTCACATTTCTGATGACATATGTTTCCTTTTCTATGATACTTCAATTATTTTTGTCCTTGATTGAGAGAGTTTTTGGTACATGTTTCATGTATACTTGAGCAACTATCTATTATTGTCTAATTGTGGGTTGCAAACTTTTCCCACTATTCACTAGATAGACTTTGTTAATTCTTGGTTATAATCGTGATCATTCTTTTTAATGGAGGTCATAGCACCGGCCTTTTTTAAAATGTTTATTTATATTTGAGAGAGAGAAAGAGAGAGACAGAGCACAAATGGGGGAGGGGTAGAGAGAGAGGGAGATACTGAATCTGAAGCAGGCTCCAGACTCTAAGCTGTCAGCACAAAGCCGGATGTGGGGCCCTGAGATCATGACCTGAGCTGAAGTCAGACACTTAGCCGGTTGAGCCACTGAGGTGCTCCATAATCCTGGCCATTATTAATAATTTGGTTCATATATTCTGTGACTTTCTGCTATGGGTGTTTACAATTTTGTGTTGGGTTTTATTTGTTGGAGGTTTTACACGTCATTCTTTTAGCTGGGACTCGAGATATTTACAAGATATTTTGCCACATGATTTCAGGTCCATTATTGTTATATTTTCCTTAAAAAAGAAACATATTTTGGGGCACCTGGGTGGCTCAGTCAGTTAAGCGTCCGACTTCAGCTCAGGTCATGATCCCGCGGTTGTAGGGTTCAGGCCCCGCGGCGGGTTCTGTTCTAGCAGCTCGGAGCCTGGAGGGTGTTTCAGATTCTATGTCTCCCTCCTTCTCCCTCTGCCCCTCCCCTGCTCATGCTCTGTCTCAAAAATAAATAAACTATTAAAAAAAAAAAGAAACGTATTTCAGTACAATTATGTTACATCTCTCTATATCCATAGTAACTCTTTTCTCTTAATAGATACCAGATCTCATATTAATACAGTAAAACTTTACTAACTTCCTGTAGGTTTTCTGGATTTTACCCTTTGACTTAAAACTTTTGTGTTATTATATTTGAGAGTTATCGATTTAAAATTTTACATGAAAGTTTATTAAATTCATATGTAGCAAATTGAAAATAATTTACATTTACTGTAATTATATGTATATATGGGCTTACTTCTACAACTTATATTTGTTCTATTAGCCATGATTTTGTTCATAGAATGTTTCTATATATTTTTTAATTTTTTCTCTTCAAGTTTTTATATTGAATTTACTGAATTGGCTTTAGTTTGCCCTTTTTACCTTTTTTCCTACTAATTCTGAAATTATGTTCCATTCTTGTAGCAGATACACTTATATTTTTAACACATGTCTCTATTAACAAATTCTAAATTTAACTAAGTATATTCTGCTGAAAATATTTAGACTTAATCAATTGTGATATACCTACCTATTTTTAATTTATATGCATAATATATATATGCTATAAAAGACTCAAGACATATTTAACTTTAATGAACAATTGCTATCTAGTAGAACACTGCTTTGTGTATCCTCATTCCATTCAAGTTCAATGTTCTTACTGGACCATATCTTTCAGTGAAGGTCTTGTAAATGGTATTATTTTTATTTCTTTCCTAAAAATATTTTTTCTTAGTCTATGTAATAATTTAGCTAGATATAGTATACAACACTGACTGTTATTTTCACTTTCTGTTTTGAAAAATAATATCTGCTTATTAGTGCCTATTCTTATTGATGACATGACGCCTTCTATTATTTTACTATTGCAAGTAATGTTTCTTTACTCTTTGGGCATACTTATTACTTTATTCTCTAACATCAGCTTGCCTATGAATAGGTTTATTTTTGTTTTCTTGTCTTAGGGTTTAGTGGCTTATTTCAAAATGAAGAATTAAACCTTCCTTCCTGTATAAAGTTTTTGGCTTTTGTATATTATAATATTTTCATAATTTATCTTTATTTTTGCTTATGTAAATTCTATTTACACAAATGTTTGAAGCCCTTACCTACATCTTAAGTGCTCTGTTATGCTTTTATATTTGCTTCATTTTTGTAATTTTCCCAGATGTCTTCAATTTCACTGATTCTTCAGCTATGTTTAGTCTCTTTTTCAACCAATACATTGGTTTTGAAAGTCAGTTTTTACAACAAAATTTGTTATTCTATATTCTTTATGCTATTTCTGACAATTGAAATTACTGATTTTATAGTCTCTTTCAGACTATAAATTTTTTCTAAATGACTTTATCTTACCTGATAACTGTCTAATTTGGTATTTATCCTCTCATGTAGTTTCTTCCTTTCTTTTTTCTTTTTTTTTTTTTAATTTTAGACCTTTCTCGAGTGTATTCTTGTTCCCCTTGTCCCTGTAAATTCTTCCACAGATAAATTTTTTATTTTGTTTTCTGTGTGTGTGTGTGTGTGTTAAAACCTGAGAGTAATGACGGGGTGCCTGGGTGGCTCAGTCCGGTAAGCATCAGACTTCAGCTCAGGTCATGATTCTGCGGTTCGTGAGTTTGAGCCCCACGTGAGGCTCTGAGTTGACAGCTCAGAGACTGAGTGCTGCTTTTGATTCTGTGTCCCCCTCTCTGGCCCTCCTCAACTCACACTCTGTCTCTCTCTCTCCCAAAAATAAACATTTAAAAAATTTTTTGAAAATCTGAGAGTAATGATTGATTATACCTGTATTACAGATTCGTATTCTAATAAATTATCTAGTAATTCATGACTATAGTAGAAGGATTATTCTATATTAACACATTTTCCCCCACAGCTCCACATATATAGTCAATATCCTATAATTTAGGGTGATTTCATGTTGTAAAATACAATCGTTAAATCATTTTCTCTCTTAAGTAATCCTGTTTGAGAATAATTCTGCCCTGTGCTGGTATCCTCACAGCACTGATTCATAGAAAAAAATAAAACATCCGGCATTCTACTGAGATAATACAAGGCCTACATAAATAATTCTTACGTTTATATTACTTAATATAGTAGCCCTAGCAAGAGATTGCCTTGAGAGCTCAACACTGTCATCCAAATTCTTTCTAAAGCTGGCGATTTCTCTCACTGAGTTAATCACCTCAACTTGAGTGGACATGATTGGGTGATATTATTGGAAACAGGACACCCACTAAAACTCCATTTTCAATTTGGGCTCTTGCTGAGGGATTTCCTCTCAGTTGGCCGCTTCTCCTACAAAAGAAACTTCTGTCCTTCACTGGACAAAAGCTATACTTCAACTATGGAGTTGAGGTAGAAGCAGTCAATTCCCTTCTTTTTAAGAAATAATTTTGCAGGAAAAATGCAAAAAACTATAAAATTATGAGAAACCAAGATATCTAGATTTTTAACACAGACATTTGGTCTTCCCAGTGTTTAATTGCACTTCAAGTTAATCACACAATGTCTGGATTTGTAGCTAATCCTTAATATACACAATAGCATGTTACCATCCATGGCAGCAGGTACTTTTTCTGGTGGGTGGAGTTTATACCCTTTAAACCCTATAATGAATTGAGTTTTAAGAAGGATTTCAGAATTAGGTCAATAACGTTTAGATGAAGTCGGAAGGATATTTTTCACTTTGTTCATGCTCCGGACAAAATATCTCCTTATCTTTCCTGCCATAGTCCAACTTGAACATTCTGAAGGGAGCAAGAAAAGTTGTATAAAGTTTACTTGTGTCTAGCTCACGGTAGACCAATAGAAGAGGCAGATTCTAGTAATTCCTTTTGTACTATCTCCATAGCAGCAAAAGTCTCAAATTGCTTATTTTTTCAATGATGTGAACAACCGGGAAGCTCCTGAGCATTAATTGCACATATATGCTATTGCTTACAGAGTTAAAATGTCTGGTTACACCCAGTAACTACTTCCTTGGTCCCTTGAAGATGTTCTGAGGTAAGAAAGTACATCTCTGATTTCTCAGTTGGCCTCCTGAGACTCCTACTGCCTCCAGTGTAGGGTCTTTAAGCCTGGTACATATGAGAATCTTGTGAGAACATTAAAATATACCGATGCATGGGTCTCATCTTAAGTGGCTCCTATTTAATTAGTATAGAGTGACTCAGTCAGGCATCTGCAAACTTATATTTCTTTCTTTTCCTTTTCCAGAGCATCTGACACTTGAAATTGTGATACCATTCAAAGTCAAATTCTTATCATGTCTTCTAAAACAGTTCACCAACCGTTCTCCATCCCAAATGTCTTTTTTCTTTTTTTTTGGTTTTGTCTTCTTACCTTCAGAATGGTCATAATTGGGAACAAAACCATGATGCATTTGCTGAACAAATATTTAATCAGGATATACTATGTGCCTGCTACTATGATAAAGGCTAATTTTATTATAATAAATAGAACAGATGTGGACTCTGACCAGAGGAGGGTTACACAAATAGATATATAGTTGCAAATTCCAACCACTCATGTAGAAGAAAAGCACAGCACACTGCAGATCAATTTATTAAAACAAGAAAAATAGGGACAGTTGGGTGAGTGGCTCGGTAGGCTGAGTGTCTTATTCTTGATTTCAGCTCAGGTCGTGATCCCAGTATCTTGGGATAAAGACCCACATTATGCTCCACATTGAGCATGGAGTTTGCTTAAGATTCACTTTCTTGCTCCTCCACATCCTCCTTCCCTGTTTACACTCTCTTTGAAAGCAAGGAAGGAAGAAAGCAAGAAAGGAAGAAAACAACCAAGCAAGCAAGAAAGAAAGAAAGAAAGAAAGAAGAAAAGAAGGGAAGAAAAAAAGAAAAACAAAAAAGATTCCTATGAACAGTTAACACGTTTATAGAGATCTTAAGGTTAAATTGCAATTGGGCAGGCAGATCTGGGAGTCAAGGCGAGGCATTCCAGGCAGAGGAGGAATTGAGCCATAAATGAACTGGACTTATTAAAGGAACTGAAAGAAAAGCAGTAAGACTGAAGCACAAGGCATGAGAAGAAGTACACAACAGATCGGGATGAGATAAGGGTCAGGTAATGAACAATTTCAGATGTTATCCTATGTGCAGTGGGAAGACTCATTTTAATAAAGTATTAATACAATAAGATTTGGGTTGGAAATGGACCCCCAGATAGCTGTAATGAGACTGGATTAGCAGTCAGCACAAAGAAGGAAGTGGGAGAACGAGCAGTTCAACTTGAGCCAAGCACTAGGCTTAATGGAAAGTAACACCTTGGTTCTGCTTTGGGGGAGCTGACATCATAACAGAGGGAGACCATTGTGGAAAGGTTAATTTCAACATAATGTGGTATGAGCGGGGAAGTTCTGGTGGAGGGTGGTAAAAGTCAGAGGGTAGTAGGTTAGAGAATCTGAGGAGTGGAAACACAGCACGCAAATTGTAAGAGAACCCAAGGAATTCTAATATCAGGAGACACTGACCATTTCATAGTCAACATTTGGCACTGAAGAATTGGGACCACACTTGATCATTTGCTCATTCATTGATAAATATTTAATGAGTGCCTACTGTGTGCTAAACAATTGCCAAGTGCTGCGTATCTATCTATCTATCTATCTATCTATCTATCTATCTATCTTCTCCCCCCACAGAGGTCATTTTACTTCAAGGGGCACTTTGGACTTCTACTTTACAAATGTCCTTTAAAAAGACATTATTCCTGGGGGGAGGAGGCAAGATGGCGGAGAAGTAAGGAGCTCCGTACTTGCACTCGCGCCCATACATCACACGGAAAAGATCTGAAGCCATTGGAAACCTTACGAAACCTGAGAAATTGGGAGAAAAAGGACGCAGAATCCACTGAGAAAGCCTTCTAACATGAGTGCGAACTGGGGAAGATAAAATCGGGCCGGGATTGGAGACTCCAGGGTTGGAGGCGATCTCCCTCTACCCTCTACGGGGAGTGAGAGGGGGAAAAGAGAGAGTCCGAAATAGAAAAAACCTCCGCTTGGGGGTAAAACCTCCGCTCGGGGCATAGAAAGACCGTACTTGCCAAATACCTGCACGCCAGGTCCCCTTGTGCCAACTGGTCCCGGGGGGGGGGGGCGCTGAGTGCACACTGCTCCTTTGTGTGGCTCCTGGCGGCTGGACTTCAGAGTAGCGGCGCGCCTGCCACCATTGTCCTCCTGGCAGCTTGGGCCTCAGAAAGAGCCACGCGCTGACACCGGGCGTCTGCGCTCCTGGCTGGCTGGAACTCTAGAGGGAAGGCAAAGAGCTAAAAACTGGGAAATTTGCCTGTGAGTTCGTGTTTTTTGTGACGAGCCATAGAGGGACCTGGTTTTCCTCACTCCAGGGGGCTCGGCGCACCCGGCAGGCAACCTCACCCATGCTCGCCAGCCCAACCCAGAGAAGGAAGAAACGATTCTGACTCCACCCCCAGAGCTCGGCAGGGGGCCTGGAATTGCCCCGAGGGGGTTGCCTGGGAAGCTGTGTCTAAGGCAATTTCAGCGGGGCACGTGGACTGGGATTTGGAGATTGGGACTGGCCTGTGTTGAGGAGTGCAATCAACTTTGGCTGCACCCCTGGCACGGGGAGTTTACACGCCCAAAAAAGCGAGGTGCAGCAGTTGGTTCAAGAAGGGATTGGAGCACTGCCACTCTCCTCCCCACAACCGCCAAGGCAGAACTCCCACCTGAGGCATTGGATCACGCCACACCCATCCCTGCTTGAGAGGTGCCCTCCTCTCATTTTTCCTTTCTTTTTTTCTTCTGCTTTCTCTTTTTTCTCTTTTTTCCCCACAACACTGACCTGATTAACTCTGGTCACAAGCTTGCTTAAACAATCACAACGAGTCCATTCTGTAGGTGTAAATTCTACACCTACCGACATTTTCATCTCTTTCTCTCAGGAGTAATTAGTCTATATAGTTTCTCTGGATAATACCAGCATCCTTCTCTCACCTATCTAACCATATTCTACCCTTTACCTCTTTGAAAAGAGATTCTTATCCCTTCTGCCTGTTCATTCTATTTCCAATTGTGCCTCATCCCCGCCCTATCTTCTCTCTTTCTCTATGCTCTTCAACCAGCACTGCATATACAAGACTATTTAACTGTAGCTGGGAAATCTGGTTATATGCTTTAAAACGTTCTTTGTCCATGGGTTTTCTTCTTTTTTCCTTTTCTTTTCTCCTTTTCGACACTTTTATGTATTTTATAGTCCTTATTATTTGCCTTCCCTCTTCTGTCTTTTCTCTTAACTTTTTCCCACTCGCTTTGCATGTTAATTGAATTAGCCTGTGCGTTTGTGTGCTCCTGCTCCCTGTGTGTTTCTCTGTCTGTTTTCTTTTCCAGGGCTACCTCAAGAAACAAGCCAGAGTACACAAGGTGGAGAGTCCCAAATATCACTACGAATAGGAAAATAAAATAACCAAGGTCCCAACAAGAGAGACCAAGAGATACCATTCAAAAAACACTCTCTGAAAGGATAGGCCCTGGAAAGTCAAAGAGTCTTCTTGGATATAGCAGCGCTCATAGATACAGAGAGCATAACAGGTCTTTAAAACCAACAAGAGCCGGAAAGCTAACTAAAATGACGAAACGAAAGAGCTCTCCTCCAAAGAAACTCCAAGAGGAAATGACAGCTAATGAACAGCTCAAAACAGATATCAGCAGCATCACTGAACAAGATTTTAGAATAATAATGGTAAAATTAATAGCTGGGCTTGAAAAAAACATAGAGGACATCAAAGAAACTGGCTACAGACAGAATGGAAAATAAAAATAGGCATGAAGAATTAAAAAATGCGATAAATGAGATACATAATAAATGAGAGGCCTCCAATACACGGATTGAAGAGGCAGAAAGGAGAATAAGTGATTTAGAAGACACCATGATAGAAAAACAAGAAGCTGACAAAAAAAGAGACAAACTGATCCAGGAATAGGAAAGAAGAGTTCGAGAGCTCAGCGACACGGTCAAACGCAACAATATCAGTATCATAGGAATCCCAGAAGAGGAAGAGAGAGGGAAAGGTGCTGAAAGAGTCCTGGAAGAAATTATAGCAGAGAACATCCCCGACCTAGGGAAGGAAGTAAATGTTGAAATACAAGAGGCTCAGAGGACTCCACTCAGACGTAACTTGAATCGATCTTCTGCACAGCATATGATAGTAAAAATGGAAAATATAAGGACAAAGAGAGAATTTTGCAAGCAGCTAGGGAGAAAAGGGCCCTAACATACAAAGGCAAACCTATCAGAGTGGTGACAGACCTATCTACTGAAACTTGGCAGGCCGGAAAAGAATGGCAGGAGATCTTCAATGTGATGAACAGTAAAAATATGCAGCCAAGAATCATCTATGAGAAAGCCTGTCATTCAAAATAGAAGGAGAGATAAAAACCTTTCCAAATAAACAGAAATTGAAAGAATTTGTCACCACTAAGCCAGCCCTACAAGAAATCTTGAGGGGGACGCTCTGAAGGAAAGGTTGCAAGGAACAAAGATACCAGAGACACCACCACAAACATGAACCCTACAAAAGATACAAAGACTCTAAACCCACATATTTCAATAATAACACTGAATGTAAATGGGCTGAATACTCCAATCAAAAGACATAGAGTAGCAGAATGGATAAAAAAACAAAATCCATCTATATGCTGTCTACAAGAAACTCATTTTAGACTGGAAGATAACTTCAGATTAAAAGTAAGGGGATGGAGAAATATATATCATGTTACGGGAAATCAAAAGAAAGCCGGAGTAGCTATCCTTATATCAGACAAACTGGACTTTAAATTAAAGACAATCACAAGAGATGAAGAAGGGCACTACATAATAATTACAGGGTCCATCCATCAGGAAGAACTAACAATCATAAATGTCTACGCACCGAATATGGGAGCACCTAAATATCTAAAACAATTAATCACAAACAGAAACAAGCTTATAGATAAGAATGTGCTAATAGCAGGGGACTTTAATACTCCGCTTACAGCAATGGATAGGTCAACCAGACAGAAAATCACTAAAGAAATAATGGACTTGAAAGACACATTGGACCAGATGGATCTGACGGATATATTTAGAACTTTACATCCTGAGGCCAGGGAATTTACTTTCTTCTCAAGTGCGCATGGCACATTCTCCAAGATAGATCACATACTGGGACATAAAGCAGCCCTCAATAAATATAAAAGAATAGAGATCATACCATGCACACTGTCAGATCACAATGCTTTGAAACTTGAAATCAATTACAGGAAGAAGTCTGGAAAACCGCCAAAAACATGGAGGTTAAAGAACACCCTTCTAAAGAATGAATGGGCCAATCAGGCAATTAGAGAGGAAATTAAAAAATATATGGAAACAAATGAAAATGAAAACACAACAATTCAAAATCTATGGGATGCGGCCAAGGCAGTCCTAAGAGGAAAGTACATTGCTCTCCAGGCCTATTTCAAGAGATTAGAAAAAGCACAAGTCCAAAATCTAACAGCTCACCTAAAGGAGCTAGAGGCAGAGCAACAAGAACGCCCTAAACCCAGTAGAAGAAGAGAAATAGTAAAAATTAGAGCAGAAATAAACAACATAGAGACCAAAGAAACAATTGAACAGATCAATGAAACCAAGAGTTGGTTTTTTGAAAAAGTAAACAAAATTGACAAACCTCTAGCCAGGCTTATCAAAAAGAAAAGAGAGAGCACCCAAATAGACAAAATTATGAATGAAAATGGACTTATTACAACCAACCCCTCAGAAATACAAGCAATTATCAGGGAATACTATGAAAAATTATATGCCAACAAATTGGACAACTTAGAAGAAATGGACAAATTCCTAAACACACACTCACTACCAAAATTCACACGGGAAGAAATAGAAAACCTGAACAGACCCATAACGAGTGAAGAAATCGAATCAGTGATCAAAAATCTCCCAACAAATAAGAGCCCTGGACCTGATGGTTTCCCTGGGGAATTCTACCAGACATTTAAAACAGAATTAATCCCAATTCTTCTCAAGCTATTCCAAAAAATAGAAGTCGAAGGAAAACTCCCGGACTCATTTTATGAAGCCAGCATCACTCTGATTCCCAAGCCAGACAGAGATCCAGCAAAAAAAGAGAACTATAGGCCAATATCCTTGATGAATACGGATGCAAAAATTCTCAACAAGATCCTTGCAAATCGAATCCAGCAGCATATCAAAAGAATCATCCACCAAGATCAAGTGGGATTCATTCCTGGGTTACAGGGCTGGTTCAACATTCGCAAATCAATCAATGTGATACATCATATCAATAAAAGAAAAGATAAAAACCATATGATCCTGTCAATAGATGCAGAAAAAGCATTTGACAAAATACAGCATCCCTTCTTAATAAAGACTCTCGAGAAAGTTGGGATAGAAGGAACCTACTTAAACATCATCAAAGCCATCTATGAGAAGCCTTCAGCTAACATCATCCTCAACGGGGAAAAACTGAGAGCTTTCCCCCTGAGATCAGGAACACGACAGGGATGTCCACTCTCACCACTGTTGTTTAACATAGTGCTGGAAGTCCTAGCATCAGCCATCAGACAACAAAAGGAAATCAAAGGCATCAGAATTGGCAAAGAGGAAGTCAAACTTTCACTCTTCGCAGATGACATGATACTCTACATAGAAAACCCGACAGACTCCACCAGAAGCCTACTAGAACTGATCCAAGAATTCAGCCAAGTTGCAGGGTACAAAATCAACGTACAGAAATCGGTTGCATTTTTATACACCAATAATGAAGCAACAGAAAGAGAAATCAAGAAACTGATCCCATTCACAATTGCACAAAAAACCATAAAATACCTCGGAATAAACCTAACCAAGGATACAAGAGATCTGTATGATGAAAACTATAGAAAACTTATGAAGGAAATTGAAGAAGACACAAAGAAATGGAAAAACATTCCATGCTCATGGATAGGAAGAATAAATATAGTTAAGATGTCATTACTACCTAAAGCACTCTACACATTCAATGCAATTCCAATCAAAATTGCACCAGCATACTTCTCAAAACTAGAACAAACTATCCAAAAATTTGTATGGAACCACAAAAGACCCCGAATAGCCAAAGTAATACTGAAAAATAAAACCAAAACGGGAGGTATCACCATCCCAGACTTCAGCCTCTACTACAAAGCTGTCATCCTCAAGACAGTATGGTATTGGCACAAAAACAGACACATAGACCAATGGAACAGAATTGAGAACTCAGAAGTGGACCCAAAAGTATACAGCCAACTGATCTTTGACAAAGCAGGAAAGAATATCCAATGGAAAAAAGACAGCCTTTTTAACAGATGGTGTTGGGAGAACTGGACAGCAACATGCAGAAGAATGAAACTAGATCATTTTCTCACACCATGCACAAAAATCAACTCAAAATGGATAAAGGACCTGAACGTGAGACAGGAAACTATCAACACCCTAGAGGAGAAAGCAGGAAACAACCTCCTTGACCTCCACCGCAGCAACTTCTTACTTGACACATCCCCAAAAGCAAGGGAATCAAGAGCAAAAATAAACTGTTGGGACCTCATCAAGATTAAAAGCTTCTGCACAGCCAAGGAAACAACCCAGAAAATTAATAGGCAACCAACGGAATGGGAAAAGATAGTTGCAAATGACATATCAGATAAAGGGTTAATATCCAGAATCTATAAGGAACTCACCAAACTACACGCCCGAAAAACAAACAACCCAGTGAAGAAATGGGCAGAAGACATGAACAGACACTTCTCCAAAGAGGACATCCAGATGGCCAACAGACACATGAAACGATGCTCAGCATCCCTCCTCATCAGGGAAATACACATCAAAACCACACTGAGATACCACCTCACGCCAGTCAGAGTGGCTAAAATGAGCAAATCAGAGAACTCTAGATGCTGGCGAGGATGTGGAGAAATGGGCACCCTCCTACACTGTTGGTGGGAATGTAAACTCGTACAGCCCCTCTGGAAAACAGTGTGGAGGTTCCTCAGGAAACTAACACTAGAACTCCCCTATGACCCAGCAATAGCACTGCTAGGAATTTACCCAAGGGATACAGAAATGCTGAGGCATAGGAGCACATGGACCCCAATGTTCATAGCAGCACTCTCCACAATAGCTAAAACATGGGAAGAACCTAAGTGTCCATCAACAGACAAATGGATCAAGAAGATGTGGTTTATCTATACCATGGAATACTACATGGCAATGAGAAACAGTGCAATCTGGCCATGTGTAGCAACATGGATGGACCTTGAGGGTGTTATGCTGAGCGAAATAAGTCAGGCAGAGAAGGACAAATATCATATGTTTGCACGTATAGGAGGATTAGGAGGAACTTAACGGAGGAACAAGAGGGAGAAGAAGGGGGGAAATGGTGGGGGAAAGGGAGAGAGGCAAACCATGAGAGACTCTTGAATGCTGACAAAAACTGAGGACTGATGGATGTGGGGGGGAGGAGGGGATGGGCATGGAGGAAGACACTTGTGGCGATGAACACTGGGTGTTATGTGGAAACTAATTTGACAATAAAATATTTGTAAAAAAAAAAAAAAAAGGACTATTCCTTCATTGTGGCTCTCTTTCCTCCTTGTCCATGAAAATGATTCCCTCACTTATCACGATGCCTTCTCTGCATCCTGTATACTAAAAAATGTTTCTCTGTGGGACCAGCGCCCATGTGAAAGAGTCAACAGAAACACAAGAGAAGGAATATTTTAAGTTTAGAGCCCATTTTACAGGTAGAAATAAAACAATTCTTCCATCACTTTTTTATTTTAAACTTTGCTATTATAGAATATTACAACCTCCTTCTCATAAACAGAAGGAATAATTCATATTTATGTAAACTCATAATCACCATTTCAAATGAGAAGTATTAGACATGTGGGATATGTGAAGGCATGGCAAAAGAAAATATTTTCAATATCAGATATTAAAAATGTTGGCTAACATTAGCAATGGATATGTGTTCTAAGGAATTTAAGGAACACTAAAACCTTCCTCAACGAGTCCTAACCTGTGGTGCAAGGACAATGGCTGACTTCTCGAGGCATAAATAACCTTAAGTGACTAGTTTTGTGTGAGGCCACTCAAACTGAAACCTTGTTACAGCACTAATGCTAATGGTCTAAACAGGGAAGGAATTATTTAAGTAAATAAATGTGGTTGGCCAATTTTATCCTCTTAGTTATTTAGCATTTTTTTTGGTAATATATGTTGTAGTTGGCAGTTAGGGACTGCAGCTTATTATAACCACGAATCAAAGTATAAAGACCAATTAAAAAAATAAAGAGTATAAGTTGTTAGCAAAAACGACGACCTTGAAAAACTATTATTTCTGTTATGAGCTTATATCAAACAGTCTCTACTTAAAATCCATTTTAGTTTTACAAGTGTAGTTTAATTCCAGTATTTTCCAACTGGCACCTGTATCCAGAGAAAGGCAACAGTTCGTTAACCTAAACATATTAGTTAGATGAGAAGACACACTTATACTGTTATTTGAATGAGTGTCTTCTTCATTCTAGAAATGTTTAAGACGACAAGCAATCGATCCAGACTATATCATCCACATCCACAGAGTAAACTGCATTAATTCGAACATGGATGTCAACTCCAACTGAGCTCACCATACGTTTGCCAGGCTATCTTTTCCAAATGGAAGATACTCATTTCATTTGCCTATAAATGAATACTTTCCCTAAACTGTGAAGACAAACAGTAGGGCTGCCAAAGTTTTTCTCTTAGAACTTTCTAGGGTAGACTGATAATTGAATTATGTCAATAAAGCAACTAAGCAGAGTGGATGATCACTATAAAATCTTACAGAATAAATGTTAGAAATAATGTCAAGCCAGGTCATTAAGTAAGATCTGCTCTTTACTTAGATTTGGACCACCAATTTTTGTTCATATGCTTTTGCCAGATAGTCTTCTTTGTCTATTTTAAAGATAGGTCATATGATTCCAGCAATTCAATTCCATGATTACAATTAAGTTATCATGGGAAGAGGAAGGAAATAAAACTAAATGCCTGGTGCATTCTCCACCTTTCCAGCAGTCTGCCCGCTAAGCCACATTTTCTCTCCCTAACAAGCTCATGTGAGTCTTCAGAAAATAGTAGAATATATTTCATGTCTATTTCAGTGTGCTTGCTTTAAGACAGTGGTGGGAAGTTAAGGCAAGGAGGAGGAAAAACAAGTTAGCTGCATGTTTTCAGACTTGAAAAAGATATCTTATAACTTCTGTCCTGGTTATTGTAAAAAAAAACAAAAAAAAAAAAACAAAAAAAACCCCAAAAAACCAAAAACCTATTTATTCTGCTCCCACATGTGCTATTCAAAGTTATTTTGAGAGTAATTTGAAATAATTCCAGTTATGTACAAAAAGCCTTGACTTTCTTGAAATAAGGAAAAGTGAATACAAGAATATTTGAATGTTCACAAATACTTAATAAGACAAAATTTTTCCAAATAGTATATCAAATTTATTTATAAGTTGTCATTTTCAACTAAAAAATAACATAGGTTTTATCCTTAATTGTTGCTACTATTGACTAATTTAACAAGCAAAGGAAGAAACTATTTGAGAGTACGTAAAATGCCAACCAACTCCATATTAGCAGAAAAAACAAGGTACTTTCATTTCTTTTATTAACACAAATACAAACCACTAAATCAAAGTGCTTAAAGAAAAGCAAGCATGAAAATGAAGCTATATTTATTTTTCAACCCTTCCTGTAATCTTTTTTTATGTGTTACACCCTTTGAATTTCTAAAATATAAATGAAAAATCCAGTTTTATGAGGATGAAGGGTAGACAACTCATTCTTAAGACATTTAGACATGGTAGACATTTTTCATGTGAAAATCAAACAAATCAGATACTTTAGGTTGATTATATGTCACTGGGGCACTGTTCCCTATAAAAATGTGAGCATGTTAGGAGAAGACCCCCATACTAAGTATGGGTGGACTTCATGACAGAGACACAAATAGAAAAGTGAAGAAAAGAAGGTGATGGAAGTCGGGGAAATCTAACCAAGTCTCCACATTTATTAATCCTAAGCACGTATTCATTGGAATAGACAAACCATTAATTACTGCTTCTCACTCTCATGTGGAGATACCTACAGTTTTATGCACTTACAGGCAAATGGATGGGTTACTCTTTTATAAGGATGTCATATAATCCCCCTTTGGGGAGGCACTTCTTACAGAATTGCGAACTTCTTTTGTCTTCAATTCTTTCTTAAGCCTCACGTGTTCCAACATGGTTTAATGTTTCAATGCATTCTATCTTTGCTGTATCTCTCTTAATAAAATTTGGATATCTTAGCCAAGTTAAGAAAAGTCCAGCTGATCATCCCAAGCAATCATTTGTTAGTAGAGTACATTTTCCAATTGTATTGTTGATTCTTCACACTGGTCATTGGATCAACCATATAGATAAACCAACAATGACTCTAATGGAAGACATGAGCTTGGAGCAGGCCCCTTTGTAATTCTCAGCTCTGGGGTGGATCAGCTACATGGTTTCTAAGAAGACAAATTCTTTGCAGTATCCTTTTCTCTAAATTATTGGAATGTAGGTACACTTTGTCAGGTATTGCATTTAAAATTCAAAAAATTTTTAAAAAATAAACTTCTTTATTTAGTTACAAGTTACTTCCCCAGAACATATTTATATAAAGCTAAATATAAATATAAATCCCACAGATAAAACTTCTGTTTGGGTTCTCTGAGAGAGGATTTTAAAGAACACTAAAAATTTGAAACAAATCCATTAAGTAAAAGAAGATGTCGGTTCTGGATAATTCTTCTCACAAGTCAATTTTCAAAGCTATATGTTTCTCCATGAAAGTCACTATTTAAAAAATAAGAAAATCCTTTACCATTTCTCCCTCATTAAGACATAAACCCTAGAAACCTTAGAACAGATTCAGAATGGGCAAATCTCAGATCATATTTGCAAATTTTCTTTTAAGAAATTAGTTATCTAGATGTTCCTGTTACTTAGCTTATATTTGATGAATAAGTAACTAAGTTTCTTCCTTCATACATACTTTACTAGAATATTTTGGGAATACAGCCCCTTAAAGTAGCCTCATTTTTGTTTCCAATTCCATAGAGTTTATCTGTTAGAATCCTGGAGCATCAATTTTCTCTTCTATAAATGCCATGTGTAACAACATGGATGGACCTTGAGGGTGTTATGCTGAGCGAAATAAGTCAGGCAGAGAAGGACAAATATCATATGTTTGCACTTATAGGAGGATTAGGAGGAACTTTACGGAGGATCATGGGGGAGAAGAAGGGTGGAAATGGTGGGGGAAAGGGAGAGAGGCAAACCATGAGAGACTCTTGAATGCTGACAAAAACTGAGGACTGATGGATGTGGGGGGGGCATGGTCACGGAGAGGGGCACTTGTGGGGATGAGCACTGGGTGTTATATGGAAACCAACTTGACAATAAACTATTTGTAGAAAAAATGGAAAAAAATGTCATTTATTTGGGATGAACTATCTCCTTTGTTATTTCTTGGCAATTAGTAGAAACACTACTTTTCCCAAAGTGCACTGGAACATTTTAATTTTATTATTAATACAAACACAGTAGTTATTTTACAGCTAATTTTAATGCATCGTTGATTTTTCCCTGAGAGACCCAAGTGCCCAGGAATAACCACAGAGCATGTAAAGGCCAAAAGATGAGTTAAATTATAAATACTGTCTAAATCAAGGCTTTTCCTGAATTGCCATCCCTTCTAAAATATGGTTCCTACAAGGTTACAGGTTTCCCATATTCTCCTTCTTAGATATTGCTTCTCCCTGGTAGTTAATCTGGAATTATGAGTATATTTTAATGCATCACTAACTTCTCCCATCACCTCTTTGTATATCCTGCATTTTGGATCACTGTTTGGGAGAGTGTAAGAAAAACAAATGTGCAGATATCCTTGCCAACAGCAACAGTTATAAACTAGAAAATGCAATTGTGTATAAAGAAGGTAAAGAAGAGGATTTATAACATACTGATATTGAATCTTTGTGCTGGGAAAATAGAGCACTTATTTTATGTGAAGGATGAAAAGTTTCCAAATTTACATATGTCTTTTTTATGTAGTCAGAACATAAATACTTATTTCTGGTTAATGAGATTAAAGGGGAAACATTTTCTTTTTTATTCTTTTTGTTATTTTTTTCAGAACTGTTTTAAATATGAAAAAATATTTACATTTTTAAAATAAAATATAATATTAAATAATTAAATAAAAATAATAAAACATCTGGATTTTTTTAGGAAGGAAAGAGTGAAAGAAAGAAGGAAGGAAGAAAAAGAAGGAAGGAAGGAAGAAGGGAAGGAGAAGAGGAGAAAAGAAGAAAAAAGAAAAAGAAGGAAAGAAAGGAGGGAGGGAGGCAAGGAAACTTAATGTCAAATGTTAATCAGCTTTATGAAGTGAAATTCAGTCTACAGATTTAAGTTTTTTAAGTAAAGTTTTATCGGAACATGTACACACACACACACACACACACCCCACACACACAAGTTGTTAAATTTACTAACAAGAGAAAGCTAAAGTCCACAATAAAATAGTAATATTTTAAAAATGGACTTTTATGAATTGTGTTTATTTTCCCCAAAATAATATCACAGGAATGCAAGTATTTTCTACTAATTATGAATGTCTCTATAATGTCAGACTAGACACTAAATGCAAAATTTATCTGAGATCTGAAGCTAGCTTCAAGTATATTACAAATGGCCTATGGGGGGAAAGCGAGCAATAAATGTATTCACATAAAACAAAATGTCACGAAAAGAATGTTCATCTAAGGAACAGTTTGCCAGTCACTAAATGGGATGACACTAATTTCCACATCTACGCCATGGCAAATAATTCAATTTGCCTAAGAGGTTTTGGTGATGTTATTAACATTATTATTATAAATAAGTGGAAATCAAGTTGAAGTTCTATAAATGCATTTGAACTTCATGCATGTTGCATTTTTGTGTGTCAATATGTGAATTGTGCCATCACTTAGTGCTTCCGCTAAGCAATAAATACATAGCACACCCGTATCATGAAGAATTATCCCTCAATAGAAGTGGAAATAATATCTTTAGTCATGAATTGGAAGCATCAATAATAGCAAATTAACAGTTGCAGGATTCTTTACTAGCCCTTAGTTGGGTTTTTTCAAATATTCCCTTAGAGGGATCAGGAGAGGGTAGCATCTCAGTTGGGTAAGGGTCAAACTCTTGATTTCGGCTCAGGTCATGATCTCATGTTATGAGATCGAGCCCTGCATTGGGTTCAGCACAGGATATGGATTCTACTTGGGATTCTCTCTCTCTCGCTCTCTCTCTCTGTGTTTCTGTCTGCCCCTCCCTTGCTCGTGCACACACACACACACAAACACACACACACACACTGTCTCTCTAAAATACATAAATAAACTAAAAAAAATAAAAGAAGAAGGGTCAGGAGACTGTTATTGTCATTGCAGAAGACATGACTGGGACTCAGTTGATTCGCCCCCAAAAATCCATCTAGCGGCAGTCCAGAACTAGACACTTGCTTTCTCTTCTTCCTACAATGACTTCGTACTAAACACATTATGCAGTTTGTCCCAGAATGTTAGATTTGGGTTTGTCTTTGTTGGAAGACAAGATCAACCAAGGGCTATTTTTGTCTTGCCCCATGAGTTTACATAAGGAGTGCTGGTGCATAAGGAGACATTAAGTTTCTTTTCTAAAATTTATTCTGGGGTTGGGTTTGCCAGGCTCCTAGGTGGCCTCCTTTATGAAAAAAAAAACTCAAACCTTGTTCTTAAATGATTAAAACAAAAGGCAGCATGTCGTTTTACTAACTTTCAGTGAGTTTGACAAGCAGTTGATACAATGTGCATGGAGGTTCTTCACTTTCTGCTTCTTCCACGATCCATTCATGGCTTGACTAATTTGGAGACTACGACCCAGTAGATTATAACATTTTAAGATCCAGGTTATTGTTTATGTGTCTTTATATCATCAAACAATGAAAGGGTCATCGTTCATTATCAAAATTGCCTCCTTAATCAATGACAGGAGGAATGAATGATTACTCAAAGATGAGTAATTTAATCGAGGATCATTTGTCACGGATTTATCACACTCGTTCATAAAAGAAGATAGACCCTGCTTTGTGCTCACTTTTTTAAGGAGGCAGATAGTCATAAAAAGCCAAAGTTACCTGCCAGGTGTGTTCTACCCAGGATTTTGTTTCTGGAGAGGCACGAGTGTGACGAGCTTCACTTTACAAAACAAATTCTCAGGCCATCTCAAATACAGGTAGAGACAGAGAATCCTAGAGCCAAAGCCGCACGTTTGAAGATCATTTACAAGTGCAGTCAGTCATGGCATAGGTCAAATAAGAATAGCAACCACAATACCAGCCAGGCTTCCTTGGCATTTCCTCTGAGGTTTCAGAGCTTGTACTGACTTTTCTTATTTTTTAAGGAATTTTTATTTAAATTCCAGTTAGTTAACCTACAGTGAGATATTGGTTGCAGGAGTAGAAGTCAGCAATATGCCACTTACATACAACACCCAGGGCTCATCGTCACAAGTGCCCTCCTCAGTACCCATCACCCATCTAGCCCAGCTCCTATCCACCTCCCTTTGTCAACCCTCAGTTTGTTCTCTATTGTTTTAAAAATCTTTTAAGTTTATTCATTTTGAGAGAGACAGAGAGAAAGGAGAGAGAGAGAGAGAGAGAGAGAGAATGTGGGAAAAGGGCAGAGAGAGAGCGGGAGAGAGAATACCAAGCAGGCTTTGTACTATCAGTGCAGAACCCGACTGCACAGGGCTCAAACTCACGAACCATGAGATCACGACCTGAGCTGAAATCAAAAGTCAGATGCTTAACTGACTTAACCACCCAGGCACCCCAAAGTCATCTATCTTTAAGAGTCTCTCATGGTTTGTTTTTCTACTTAATATTAGCAACTTGGCTTCTAACTCACCTTCAAATATTTTGCCTCTATGGCAACATTCTTGACAATGCAGTTAAAATGTAACATCTTGTATTTTTTAACTTGAGTTATAAAAGTAGTATTTGATTCACACTGATCAATATTTGATATCATGACATGTAATCATAAGTAGAACTTAAATATCACACATCACCAACGGGACCTTAAAACTTTAGTTAATTTTAACTGGCACAAAACATTAATCCTGGGTGGGACTGTCCGAGTTTTCATTCTAGATCACCACTAACTAGCTGTGTGATCCTGCCAAGTTACTTAACCTCTCCATGCCTAGATGCTCTTAATAATATCTACATCTTACGGGGCACCTGGGTGGCTCTGTCGGTTAAGTGACTGACCCTTGATTTTAGCTCAGGTCACCATCTCATGGTTTACTGAGCTTAAGCCCTCACGTATCATTCTGTATGCTGACCATACAGAGACTGCTTGGGATGCTCTGTCTTGCTCCTGCTCTGCCCCTCCCCCAATCAGGCTCTGTTTCTCTAAAAAAAAATAATAATATAATAATAATATCTATGTCCTAGTGTGGTCAGAAGGATGAAATGGGATACTTCATGCAGAGAGTTTAGTGTAGTGCCTGAGATATAAGTAATTAACAAATATTAGCATTTTTACCAAAATTATTACTGTGGCAAGCACTTTTTATTAAAAAAAATTAACATTTATTCATTTTTGAGAGAGAGACAGAGGGTGAGTGAGTGAAGGGCAGACAAAAAGGGAGATGCAGAATCTGAAGCAGGCTCCAAGCTCTGAGCTGTCAGCACAGAGCCCAACACAGGACTCGAACCCACAAACCATGAGATCATGACCTGAGCTAAAGTTGGAGGCTTAACCAACTGAGCCAGCCAGGCTTGCACTCCTCTGAGGTGTGGGCAACTCCTCTTCTTTGAAGGACAGGCAATGGAATACATTTAACGTTTGCTGACTCTCCATCCTACCGTCCAATCCATATGTAACCAACTGTTAGACAAAAAGTGAGAAACCCACTAGAGAAATAAATGTTGGTAAAGGCAAAAGGCAAGAAACGGCAAGGAACAAGAGCAATCACCATCACGCTAGGTACAATTTTACACCTCTGAAATTAAAAATATTCACAAAAGTAAAATGTTTTCATTACCAAAGATTAAAGACTGAAATTAACTCAAAGGGATCGAAATGGGAAGTCAGAGGCTATGTTGCAAATATCACCAGAAACCTATCATCAAATAGGCTACTTACTATTTTTGTCATGTAAAGATCTGTCAGCGTAGAATAAAAAAGTTGTGCAACTCATTGTAGAATATTACAAAAAATTGGATTCTAACAACACATAAAAATGGAGCAGAAAAGAGAACTGTTTGTCGAGTGTTACTTCAGGATATGCATATAAAAATGTTAAAGAAAACATTACCAAGTCAAATTAATGAAGTCACTAAAAGCAATCAGAAATAAGTATGACTTACCCTAGTACAATTAGACTGCTTCTCTGTCACAAAATTTTCTTTTTTTAAAAAAAAATTTATTGTTTATTTTTGAGAGGGAGGTAGAAATAGTATATGAGCAAGAGAGGGGCAGAGAGAGAAGGAGACACAGAACCCGAAGCAGGCTCCAGGCTCCGAGCTATCAGCACAGAGTCCAATGCGGGGCTCCAACTCACGAACTGTGAGATCATGACCCGAGCTGAAGTCGGATGTTTAACTGACTGAGCCATCCAGGCAACCCTAAAATTTTCTAACATGTTTTCACTGAAAGAAAAGTTTAAACAGAAAGTATAGAATCTTAATAAAAATAACAAAAAAAGCATTAATAATTGGTGGATATTTCTTACTTTAAAATTCTTACAGTGGGGCACCTGGGTGGCTCAGTGGGTTAAGCGTCCGACTTCAGTTCAGGTCATGATCTCAGGATCCGTGGGTTCAAGCCCCAAGTTGGGCTCTGTGCCGACAGCTAGCTCAGAGCCTGGATCCTGTTTCTGATTCTCTGTCTCCCTCTCTCTCTGACCCTCCCCTGCTCATGCTCTGTCTCTCTCTCAGAAATAAATAAAACAAAAATAAAAAAATAAAATAAATAAAAAATATGATTTTATGTGTAAAATCATAATCACCATTTTCCAAAAATTAGATTATTTCATATATAAACTGGTATTTTCAGAAAATTCTTAAGACCCTCAGCTTAGTTTATCAAAAATGTGCAACCAAGAACTTTGAAAGCAGTGATAACTATTCCTTACAAATAATATTTGTGGGAATAAGTAAGTTTTATGCGTAGGTGTCCTTAAGGTATTCAAAACCTAATTTGAGTGAAATATACATATAAACCATCAATTGTATAACATTTTGATAAATGACAAAATAGATAAGTGTGCAAAGAGCTAGATGCCCTAGGGAGTTTGATCTTTAGTTCCTCTGTTGGGGTAAGCACCCTGTGGCCTCAGGATCTTTGCACATACTAAGTCTTCTTTCCCACCTTCACAAAGAGTAATACCTTCTCTACCCTTTGATCTCAGCTGAAATGGTCCTTGTATTCAGAGTCTTCTCTTTTCTCACCAACCTAACTAACTAAAGTCAGACACCTTTGCTGTTAATCCTTTATCCTCCTTGTAGATTTCTTCCTGACACATTCCCAAGCCTACAGTTACTAATGTTTCCTTTTCTGTTCATTTACATTTGGAAAGTCTCCTCAATGAGAATTCAAGGTCCTATAAGGAAAGACCATGTTTCTTTCATTTACTGTTGGGTCTCAGTCAAAGACTAATAAATACTTAATAAATACATGACTACATTATAGAGTAATTAAGTCTTCCTTAGCCATCATTTAAAAGGTTGAAAAGAATATATGGGGTCCATTCTAAACTTTTATATATGTTGTCACATACACAAATTACTTGTCTAGTTTATGTTCTGAGAAATCTATATATAGCATAAAACCAAAGTGCCTGTTTTCATGGAATTTAGTAAGTGATTTGGGGTAACTTTCCTTTTTTTATTTTTTAATGTTCATTTTTTTTTTTTTTGAGAGAGAGTGTGAGTTGGGGAGGGGCAGAGAGAGAGGGAGACAGAATCCAAAGCAGGCTCCAGGCTCTGAGCTGTCAGCACACAACCCAATGTGGGGCTCGAACCCATGGCCATGAGATCATGAGCAAAGTCGGATGCTTAACTGACTGAGCCACCCAGGCACCCCTGGGGTAAGTTTATTATGGCTCCCCCAGGCTTTGTTTGTTCCAGCAAAATGTGACCACCACCATATACCTTTGTCCTTCTCCAGAACTGCTCTCTGTTCCACTAGCCTCACACATCTACAAAATTTGAACTCAAATCTTAGCTCTAACTTTAAACTTTTCTGATAAAGATCATATCATAGATCACTACATTTGAAAAAGAAAAAGCATATAAATTAGTTGTGGACTTTCTCTTGCTCTGACTGGGGGTATAGATCTGGAAAATTTGTGACTTAATTTTCCTATTATCTGGGAAGGTGCCTCGGTGCTTTTGGTAGTGAAGCTGTATATAATTATAAAGACAGATAGATTGGTAGATAAGGTATCATAGTTTAATATTGCCCTGTATGTATTTTAAGTGTTTGACCAAGTTTTTTCCAAAATGACCACAATCTCCGAAACACTAACACATGGCGTAGGCTCTCAATAAACGTTTGTTGATGGGTGACAACTGTATCTCGGCTTCAAAAAAGTAACAATATGTAAATATAAGGTGGTGTTAACGTATGTTTTTAGGATGATGTTTATGATGACAATCATGGGGTTTTATCAACTAGATGGAAAACCGATAATATTGACATCTTAATCAGTATTGATATAAACGAAATACTTGTACATAAGGGGTTTCCACTGTTTAATTTTATCTTAAAATTGGGCATGATTAAAATAATGAAGGGTTTAATAGAAATCCCATTTCTAAAAAAAATCCAACGCAAATACAAAAACAACACTTAATTCTTCCGTAACAACATTGGATCTCAGCTAGAAGCAGCATTCTTACATGTTTGGACAGAAAACAGCACTTCACGTATAAATAATGTTTTTATTTAAATCATCTTGAATTAAAATGAAACCTTTGGCCCCACTAGTAATTAAACAGCAGTGCTTTATACTAGCCTTATTCTAAACATGCAGACAGAGAAAAACACTTTACAAATAAAAGTATACATAAGCTGCAGTGTTTTGGTCCATTAGGGAGGAGAACACCTGCAAAGCTTTTACTTCCCCCACTTAGGCTTTTTTTTTTTTTTTTTAGTGGGCTGAAGTGTGATAATACTGTGGTCTCCCATACGGGAACCAGAGATTAGTCCCGACTAAAGCATCGAACACACTCAGCTACCTGCACGCGATTGAGTAACGTCAGCTTGACTGATGTGTAGAGCTAGAATGAGTCACTTGAAACAACTGGCCACATGGGGCACAAACAGAGAAGGGCACTCACAAGTCCAAATATGCTCTGTGCTTATTCGTCTCCCACAGGGGTGGAAGAAAAGTCACCGCTCAGGGTGGCCATATTCCATTTCACATAGCGAGGGGAACTGGCTGAAGGTCTGAGCCAGTGGTCCGCCTGAGTCTGATAGCAGAAACCTGAGTAGGACTCTCACCCACCACACTCAAGGATGGGGAACAGCGAGAGGGTGACGTTTAAAGCTTCTCAGTCTCGAAGTGCAGTAACAGGAGTGTGCACTTCCGTCTTTCTCCTTGCTCTATTGGCCTCCGAAGCTAAAAAGTCCATTCCGTTTATAAACTGATCGCAGAAAGCAAACGGCGGCTTAAAGTCAGATGTAAACGCTCAACGTCCAACAGTGTCGCAAGAGCGACGGTGAGGTCCTCATGCCTTATATGCGCCAAGTACAGGGTGGGTGACAGCGCTTCAAATGTCAGGCTTCTAACCCCGTGACATAAGCCTGTTCTTAGTTTAAAGACACTGATTGCATTTTGCTTAATTTTAGAGGTGTGTTGTGAACTAAATTTCCTCATCACAAGGAGATTCAAATTTCCAAATAAAGGACACCAGCTCCTCGCAGTCTCACATGCTTCTTGTCTGATGCCCCGGCAAGTCTCCAGAACATATATATCTACGTGGGACTAGAGTTGCCTTTCTAAGTCTAATCATTTATTCTCCATGCAGCTAGCATAGGGAATTTTTCTTAAACTCTTAGCTAATCAGATCTTTCTCTTTCCTGCTTCAAGTTTTCCATTGGTTTCCCATTTATATCATTATAACATATAAATTGAAGAAAAAACATGGGTTTTCATATGGTCCCTGCTTATTTCTGTGGTTTCATTGCTTGCTCTCTTTTTTAAAAAAAAATTTAATGTTTATTTTTGAGAGAGACAGATCATGAGTGGGATAGGGGCAGAGGGAGAGGGAGACACATAATGAGAAACAGGCTCCAGGCTCTGAGCTGTCAGCACAGAGCACAACGCGGGGCTCAAACTCAGGAACCGTGAGATCATGACCTGAGCTAAAGTCCAATGTTCAACTGACCGAACCACCCAGGAGCCCCATCTTGCTATTTTGTTAACAATCTCTTCCTCAAATAATTTTTTCCACAGTCCTCATAGAAGTGTGCTCTGTGAATTTCACTTACTCACCTTCTCTTAGCATTTCTATACTTTTGCATATACTGAGTCTTTAACAAATCTGTCACTGTCGACCTTGGTTGCAGAATAGAGTAATAAAAGAAATCAAGACTTGTTCATTTACTAATTCAGGAATGTGGCATGGGCCTTGGTTTTTAATATGCATGCATTCTTAGGTGCATTGACAGCTGCGATTTCCAGGTTTACATATTTATATTTCCAAGTTAACCAGTATAACTTTGGTCCTTCTGACTATCCCAACCTCCTCCATCCATGCTAGAATCATCTGTGTGATGTTCCTGTATCACCGTGTTCACATCCCCTGTGGCACTTATCCCATCTTATTACAGTTGTAATTACAAATGGTAAATTTGAATGTGAGCTCGGCACATATTTGTTGAGTGCCCCCTGTGTGCCAGCCACTCTACTCCGTTAGTGTCTTAGTATACACACCATCCCCAATACTTTGAGGCTCAGGGCTTAGCGGGAGAGATACTAATTTAACCAAATCGTTACACAACCAACCAGTTTATAGCAGTCTGTGGCACAAAAGGAAACAAAATAACTTGAGTAGGTGAACAGAAGCTTCTGTAAAGAATTTCACTCATGTTTGGCACTAAAAAGTGAGCAGAATTTTCCTAAACTCAGCAGAAGCAAGAATGTTTTCAGAAGTAGAAATAAAGGGGGCACCTGGGTGGCTCAGTCGGTTAAGCGTCTGACTTTGGCTCAGGTCATGATCTCACAGTTCATGAGTTTGAGCGTCGGGCTCTGTGCTGACAGCCAGCTCACAGTCTGGAGCCTGTTTCCAATTCTGTGTTTCCCTCTCTCTCTGATCCTCCCCTGCTCATGGTGTCTCTCTCTCTCTCTCTCAGAAATAAATAAACCATAAAAAATTTTAAAAAAAAGAAGTAGAAATAAGGTATCATTAAAAGTAATTTACAGTAGTGAGAGGAAGGCTTCTAGTGACAGCAAGGAGCAGGTCACAAAGTACCTTGAAGGCTATAAAGTCACTGAATTCCATCGCAAGTACAACAACAATAACAAAAAAATGGGTGTACCCAGAAGAGTTCCATCAGAAACACAGAAACCACTTCAGATGCCTCAGACTGGAGAACTTACTACCAAGATTTGATTACAGAGGTGAAAGGGGAGTGGAGAAACCAAACTATAAGGTGACCTATAGTTTTGGTACACTTGGAGAACACTCTACACTTGGAGAACACTCCTTACCATTATGCCGAAGGGATATAGAGAGGGGGTGGTGTGGTAGAGCTTCTGATACAAGAAAAAACTGTCATTGGTATTTCTGGGGATAACTGTGGCCACACAGGAAGTTGACTTTTGGGTCGAAGCTGCAATTACAGCTGGGATACTGACTTCTCATATTTCACAAACTACCAGGAAGCCAGCCAGGAGGAAGGAAGCACCTTGTGACACTTTGGGGATGGATCTCATAGCCAACAAACACACCATCAAGCTGTAATGAGCACACCAGTTTTGTGAAGATGTGATCAGGCTTAATTTAAAGTTTAGTCATGTCTCTACAGTGTTATAAATGGTGGAAGAAAAGAGTAGAGCAGATTTAGGGAGGTTTCTGTTGCAATGATCCAGGCAGTAAAGGAGGTAGTTGAACTAAGATGTTGGTTGGCAGTAGCGATGGAGAGAATGCCCATGTGTGAAACATATTTAAGAGGCAGATAGAGGCAGCAGTGATCATTTCTTGAAGGGAGAAGAATTTTGACTCTGTTCTTTATGTAATAGAGAGTCCCTGCAGGTTTTTGATCAGAGGAGACAGAAGTAGCGCTATCTATTTGAGTTAAGTTGAATGGATGAGACCCTCAAGATAAGGAAACCTGTTAAAAGGTTATTGCAATAGATCAAGCGGTAAGAATATCAATGTATCAAAGTAAACAACAAAACAAACAGGAAAAGGAAAGAATGACAACAAGGTCTCAAGTAAATTTTATTTAGTTAAAAAATGAGTATGGAAATAAAATTGATTTTTAAAAACCCTTCCCAATGTATTTCATTAATTTAATAATATCTGAACTCAATAAAAGTAATTTTATTAGCTTTATTGTTTGTAAGTCCAGAATCAACTGACATTTTGCACAGAGGCTAGTTCATTTGATTGATTTCAGTCTCAACATAGACAAGCAAACATCAAGCCCTAACGACCGCTTATGATTAATTCCCAATGTATTCACTCCGATAGCATTTGTCAAATGCCAGAAGGGTATTTTTATTTTTTAAACACTAAGGTACTAAGAAAATAAATATCCACGATCATCTGTATAAACTGTTCTTCAACCTAGCTTTGAGCTAATACATACTTGGCCAAGAAACAATTTTCCAGATACCTACAAAAATCCTATAACCTTTAGATCAGAAGAAAGCAGCCTCCAAAATTTTAGAGCATGAGTACTCTATAATAATATACATTTTAATTTTGTTTATTTCCTTATTTAATATTTGAAACTGTATTAGGTCAGTCCCTTATCCATCATTCAACAAATACCTCTTACGTATTTATTATGTGTCAGAGTCTATGCAAGCCTTTGGGGATACAGAAATTAACAAATGAAGCAAAACTGCTTCCCCAAATGGGGTTTTCATCCTGGTTCTCAATTAAGTGTTTGGTAGGTGTGGGAAAGAGCAGAAACCCTAAAATTCGTTTTGATGGAGACTACCAAACTTGATATACAACAGTTTAATATTGAAAGATATTTTGGAACCGTCTACATCAACTCAATTTCTACAAAAGAAAGGAAATCCAAGAAGCCAGTAACAAAAGCGAGGCCTGTTTCCTTCGTCCTTTATACTACACTTTGGCAACAATATTATCAGTTGTACAAATGCCTAGATTACATCACTGAAGTTAAGAGCCAATAGAAAATCCTTTAACATTTATTCTAAATCTTTTCTGTGTCACTCTAAAGTATGCACACACAAAATTAGACCTGCAGTCATGAGTCACCTCTTCATTAACTGGCCAGATTCCATATTTTATTCATTGGCCCATTGTATTTTTATTTTTCATAAAAATAAAATGCTAATGATTTATGTTTTATTTTCACTTCCTTTTTGAGTAGTAGGAGCCTGATTACAAACGCAAGTAAAGTTAAACTGAGTGGTTATATGACTTGCAAAACTGTTATTAAATTTGAGAAACAAAGTTTATATTACCAAAGATTTTAAGAAAAGCATTTTCTGGATAGATTTGGTATCCAGTGTATGCAGAATTAATGATATGGAAAGGAAATTAAAATTGTCTTAACAATTACTTCTATTCTCACCTTTAAAATGTTCACATATTAGAAGTTAAAAAGACAGTGAGAGCTTAAACTGAATTATCTTTAAATGGATTTTCATTCATTTTATTAAATAAGTAACTTTTTAGAAAGATATCCTTTATTTATCGGTACAATCCCTGTGAACAGCACATACTCTCTAATTAAAGTGTTATATGCTTTTATTTTATTTCTTGTACTTTACTGAATATATGGATACTTGAAAATTATAGTATTTAACTGAAAGTCCTGGAGACTTATACTAGACACTGATCTAAAGTGTGTGTGTGTGTGTGTGTGTTTGCATGGGTGTGTGTCACACGCATACACACATAAAACTATTAAGTTAGGCCCAATGAAACAAACCAATGAGATAGATATTTTTGTTACAGTTTGACAGATGTCAGTTATAGGACAGCCAAGGTACCAGGCATACGTGAGTTAAGGTTTCATCACATTTAAGGTGTCCATCTCCATTGTTTTCTATGCCACACTATCTTCAAAAGGGAATTCATCTGAAGTATGAAAGAGAACAGATCTTGTAACACAGACCAAAAATCCAAGAGTTCCAGTTCACTCTTTTAGGAAATGAAAGTGGGTATATATAAGAATCAGAAATAATCTTTTAAAAAAAGTTTATTTACTTATTTTGAGAGAGAAAGTATGCACACAAGTGGGGGAGGGGCAGAGAGAGAGGGAAAGAGAGAATCCCAAACAGGCCTTGCACTGTCAACAAGGCGCCCGATGCAGGGCTCAAATACACCAACCATGAGATCACGACCTGAGTCAAAATCCAGAGTCCGCTGCTTAACCAACTGAGCCACCCAGGCACCCCAGAAATAATCTTAATAATGGAAACCAAACCCTATTTTCTCCTGTTCTTCAGTAATAAAATAAATAGAATCAACATTTCAGAAAATGATTTTAAATGATACTCCTTGGGAAACCTCACTTTCTGATAACATTTGTCGAGGAGAGGCCCATCAAGGTGAAGGAAAGGGTGGATCACAGAGACCTATGGGTGTAAGGCAGAAATGATATGTCCAAGACTAAGTGGGAAAGAAAAATCTAGGTCCTAGTTAAGAGGTGACATAAGACAGTTTTCCTGTGAGCAGACAAACTTTAGTGAAGGCAAGAATCCCATTTTTTTCCCTATGTATGACTGTTCAGTGGCAAATATGAACCATGAACTTCCCTAAGCACTGGTAATAGAGCAGTGAACTGAGAAATACCAGTTCCACCCTCATGGAGCTTATTCTCCTCGAGTGAAATGATCAGTAAAAATGAACAAATTGATATACAATAATATGCCAGATAACAATAAGTGTCACAAAGAAAAATAAAACAAAATAAGTGTATAATGAATAGGGTGCTATTTTAGTGCAAGTTTTCAAGGAAGAACCATCAGAGAAATTGGCGTAAACAAATATACAGCCACACGGTGAAAATTACAAAACACTGAAGAGAGAAAAATTAAAGACCTAAACAATGAAGAAGTACATAAAATTCATTTTTAGGAAGAACTGATACTGTCAAATGACTATCCTCCCAAATGTATCCATAGATTCAACACAATTTCAGTGAAACTCCTGGATGGACTGTTTTGTTGTTGGTAGAGATTGACAAGCTGATTCTGCAACTTACATGCGAGTGCAGGGGACATAGAAGAGGCAAAATTGGAAGAGTGACACAACTTAATGAAGACTTCTCACAGCGCTGAAGTGATGAACAATGTGTGGTATTGATGTAAGAATAGACATATCTATCAATGAATGGAACTGAGTCCAAAAATAGAACCATAGATATAGTCATTTATTATAACAATGCCAACATAATTCAATGAGGCGGAAGGATTATCTTTTCAACCACTGGCTCTGGACAACTCAAAGCTATCAGGAAGAACTGAGTGTCAGCCGTTACCACACACTTTATGCCAAGATGAACTTGCAGTGGTTTGGAGTCCCAAATGGAATGGAAAATGGAAAACTAGAAAACGTTTTAAAAGAAAACTTGAGACATTATCTTTGCAAACTTTGAGTGGGCAGTAGTTTCTAAGATAGGGGACACAAATCACAAAGGAAAACATACATATACTTCACTTTATCACAAGTTAAAAATTGCTTTCCAAAACACATTATTAAAATGGAAAAGCGGAAAAGTGGGGCACCTAGGTGGCTTAGGTGGTTGAGTGTCTGACTTTGGCTCAGGTCATGATTTCACAGTTCGTAGATTTCAGTCCCACGTTGGACTCTGTGCTGACAGCTCAGAGCCTGGAGCCTGCTTCAGATTCTGTATCTCCCTCTTTCTCTAACCCTCCCCTGCTCATGCTGCCTCTCTCTCTCTCTCTCTCTCTCAAAAATGAATAAATCATTAAATAAGTAAATAAATAAATAAAACGGAAAAGCAAGGACACTCACTGGGAGATAATGTTCATATATATTCCCTGTACATGTACATATATCTGAAAAGGGATATGTATCTAGAATGTATAAAGAATCTTTACAACTCAATAATTGGGCAAGAACCCAATAAATATGGCAATGATTTTCATATATATTGCTTCGGAGAACATATACAAATGGCCAATGAGCATGGGAAAATGTGCTTCTCATCTTTATTCTTAAGAGAAATGCAAACTAAAGCATAATGATTCATTGATACACAGTCCCTGGAATGGCTATAATTTAAAATACCGACAAAAACAAGTGTTGGCAAAGATATAGAGTAATTGCAAATCCTAGTGCTGCCAGAAATGTAAAATGATAGAACCACCCAAAAATTAGTTTAGTGGCTTTCTATAATGTTAAGTACACACTCATCTTAAGGCCCAAGTACCTCCACTCCTAGATACTCATTGAAGATAAGTGAAAACATATCCCTAAGAGCTTGTGCAAAAATATTGAAAGCACCTTAATTCTGAATATTAAAAAAATGGAACAACCCAAGTATCCATCACTACATAAATGCATAAACCTTTTCATATAATATGATAATACTAAGTAATAAAAAAAAATGGATACATGTAGCAACATGAATGGTTTTCCATCCAAAAAAGTTACATTTATGTAGGAAGTTGGAGCAACTTATAATATATCGTGTTTATGTGATCCCTGGAAAGAAATATCGATAGGATGTAAAGTTGATCAATGGTAAATTGGGGTAGTGTGCAGTAAGTGAGAAACAATGGGAAAGTGCCACAAAGGCATCTGTTGGGGTGACATAAATACTTTCTATCTTGACTTATTTTGGTGATGGTTACATTGGCCAAATCTCACTGAGCTTCACAATTAAAATGTGCTCATTTTATTGTTTGTAAATTATATCTCCAAAAGGTTGAAATCTGGTTTGTTTTAAAGCCCAACCGTTTGAGGCATGAGATAGCTATCAAAACAGTGAGGAAGGACTACAGGCACTCAATTAAGGGAGAGATCAACCAGGAGAGCAGAGTCTAATATTTAGTACCACTTTATACCTTGATGCATTTAACAACTCTCAGCCTATTTGTGAGACATGGGATAGTATAACATCTATTAAGAGTAACAGGGGTGGAGGGGACTCCTGGGTGGCTCGGTTGGTGGAGCATCTGACTTCAGCCCAGGTCATGATCTCAGGGCTTGTGAGTTTGAGCCCCGCATTGAGCTGTCTGCTATCTGTGCTGCAGACTGCTTCAGCTCCTCTGTCTCCTTCCTTGCCTTTCTCTGAACCTCCCTTCTTTGTGCTCTTTTGCTCTCAAAAATAAATAAACATTAAAAAAACCACAACTGGGAAAGTCTCTAGGGCTGGGAACAGTCTCTGAAGAAGGGAACACAATTTGAATCCTCAGGTCTCATCAAGTAGGAAGTAACTGATAAATATTATGGGCTATAAGCTGTGATCTTACAAAGGAATTAGAATAAATCATAAATAGAAGAGCCTTTTTAAAGATTAAAACCCTTTGTCACATCAGTTCAATCTTAGATGATCTTTTGTTAGCTGGAATATCTGGTAAAATAAAAAATAAATCTTCCATGGAGGAAGATAAAGTCATCTAATGTGCAAACTAAATGTACAATTTTTCATACACAATCCCAGGCATTCAAAAAATAACTATGTATTAAAAATAAAGAACAGAAAACAAGTGACAAAAAAAACAAGGCAAAAAGCAATAGAATCACGTGTAAAGTACAGTCCATAGTTTGGAGGAATCAGCCTCATTCTTTAACTATGAGGAATTAATGTGTTTAAGAAATAAAGCAAAAAATTGGAGAATCTCATCAAAATATGAAAAAATCAAATGGAGATCCTGTACTGAAATGTACTGTGGAAGGCAGAATTCTAGATGGCCTCCTGCATTATTCCTATATGTTAGGTTTTATGGCTAAAGGGACATTCAGATGTAATTAATATTCCCAATTAGTTGATCCTAAAATAACGAGTTTATCCAAGTAGGACTAGTCTAATCACATGGGTATATAAGAACAGCATTTTCTCTGGTCAGTAGCAGAAGAGGAAGTCAGAGATTCAAGTTTGGAGGAACAGTCAGTTTGCTATTCCTGACACTGAAATTGGAAGGGGCCACACGTGGGAGAATGTGTGTGGTTTTGGAGCTGAAAGCCGTGATCTGGTGACCCAAAGTGAACAAGGGACCTCTGTCTTTAAACTACAAGGAATGAAATATGACCAACAATCTGAATGAATTTGGAATCGGATTCTTCACATGAAGAGTCCAATGTGGCCCACACCTTGATTTTGATCCTAGAAGACCCTACATAGATAATCCAATCAAAACTACCTGGAGTTCCTAGCCTACAGAACCATGAGCTAATAAATACCCATTGTTTTAAGGTGCTATGTTTGTACAGTGTTAGAAAATAAATACATACACAATAAACTGGAAACAAGAACTCAGAAGCATTTGATGACTGACTAAATACAGTTTAATAGAGCACTAAATAATGATAAGGTACGGATGATGAATTGGAAGACAAATAAAATAAAAATTCATACAAAATCACACAGGAAGAAAAATGACAGACAACACAGGAATGAGCTTAACGTGTGGGAAATGTAATTACAGTCTCAAATGAAGAGGAAGCAAGAGTGGGACTGAAGCCTAAGAAGAAATAATGTTAAGAATTTTCCAAAACTGATAAGAAATGAAATATATATCTGGAAGAGATATGCTTCAGAGGTGAAGGTAAATAAACCATTTTGACATAAAGAAAAACTGATGGTTTATTCAGAGATCGAGAGAGCATATGTAAATATTCTGAAGTCACACAAATATAAATTAAGTCAAGATCATTGTAAAATGTAATGTGGGAGGCCTGATAATGATTAAAGTTTCAATACACAAGATGAACTTATTCTAAACTTATATATAATTAAGCACATACCATCAAAGTTTGTAAAGTGATAATTGTTGAGACAAAAGGAGATATAAACAAAGGCCACAGAGAGGATTATTTTAACAAATCTTTCCCAGCAATAGAATAAAAAAGCAGACAGAAATTTAGTAAGTATAGATTTAAACTGTGTCATAGACAAATATGACCTAACTGATAATATGTAAAACACAAAATCACAAAGAAATATACAGTATGTACCAGCATCCATGGGACTTTTACCAAAATTGACCCTATTCTGGCCCCACAAAACAAGAAATACCAGGGGATCGAAACTGTATAATGTATGTTCTCTGACCACAGCATAGCTAAACTAGATCTCAATGACAAAGAACTATTAGGAAAAACCTCAAAGTCTTAGAAATTAGGCAACCTTCACTGATCAACTAAGAAATGAAAATGAAAATAGAAATTAGTATGTGAATTCTAATAAAAACATTTTATATCGATATTGTGTGATGCTATACTAATGCATAGTGAGTCATTCTGAATGCATATATTTGAAAACAACGTTAAAAATCAAGAATCTTATTTGTTTCAAGAAGTCAGAATGTAAACCACACTTAAGTTACTAAAAATTAGAAGTAATAAAGTTAGAGTGGACATTAATGAAATACTACCTTCCAGGAAGAGACTGAATAAAAAAGATTTTGAACCAGCTACTAAAACTATTAAACATCTGGCAAGACTAATCTGGACACAGAGGAAGAACCAAGAAACAAATGCCAGCAATGAAAAAGGGGTCAGCAGGAGAAATCCTATAAATATTTAAAAAGATATATAGTGCTCGCTTCGGCAGCACATATACTGAAAAGATATATGGAAGGTGTGGGGCACCTGGGTGGCTTAGTCGGTTGAGCATCCGACTTTCGCTTAGGTCATGATCTCGCGGTTTGTGGGTTCGAGCCCCACGTTGGGCTGTGTGCTGACTGCCGGCTCAGAGCCTGGAGCCTACTTCAGAGTCTGTGACTCCCTCTCTCTCTGACCCTCCCCTGCTCACGCTGTCTCTCTCTCTCTCCTAGAAATAAATAAAAATATTTAAAAAAAAAGATATATAGAAGGTGTATCATTTTGACATTAAATTTTACAATTTGAGAATTCGTTCTTTTCTTAGAGAAAATAGGTCTTGCCAAACTCTAATTTTGGTAATTTTGGTAAAACGTCAAATTAACTCTTACTTTTTTTTTTTTTTTGACTGCAGGACAGAAATAGCTGAATAATCGAGGTCCAAATCTTAACTGTTTTTGTAGCTAAATCACAAAACAAGTTGAATGCAAAGCCTCACCATGTCTTCTGTGTAGAGCTAAGGATATGGATTTGGGAGGAGTGGGGGAAACTTGGATGTGCTTTTTTGAGTCGACTCAGACAATGCCGAGACTCTTGACCCTCCAAATTACCCTGAGCCTGCTTTTCCAGCAAACACAGCTCTTTTTCTCCTGTCAGATGTCATTTTCTTCCTCTGGAGATAAAGACCTTACATGCCCTCGTCTTAACCAGTTGTCTGCAAGAGAAAGCTTACTGTCTGCCCCCAAGGTTCATACACACTATCTTTTTTTGATATCAGACCCATAACCAGAATCGAAGACCATTAGTCACAGAAATACAAATAAAAGTGCAAAAATAACTATAAAATTGTGATAATTTATGTTAGATATCTAAGAAATATGTGTGGAATTTCTTTTTTAGGATATAAATCCAAGGAGATGAAGTATGAAGTTGGATTATATCGTATTTATTGATAAGAACACATTTACTCAAGATTCTTCATTCTGTGTGCACTGGTTAAAGAAAGGGAAACATGATGACGGGAGAAGGAATTCACAGTGCGCAACCTCAGGTTAATTCACAGTTCTAGGCGTGAAAACAAGAGTTCATATTTTTATGTATGTGTTTGTAGATAGTTATCAATTCACACCTTTTCCTGAATTTCCTCTACAAGTCTATAAGAATATTGTTTGTGGTATTTAGTTTAATAATCTGTTTTTAGATTACAGCATGTCCAAGTGGGAACTTGGTTGAAGAGAAATTAAGTGTGTAAGGGGAATAATAGTGTGTGTATCCCCTTTTGTAAGATTTTCAGAGAGTTTCTGTATTGTTTATGCCGAATTGCATTTTTTATTGCTGTTGTTGTTTTGTCACTTACAGATGAATCATGTTAAGAGAAAACATAAACTTGTGGGACTGAAATAGAGCCAGAGTGGAAGAATAGCAAATGGCAAAAGTAACAAAACTACAGAAAAAGAAGAGTGAAGGGTGAGTGATAAAATGAATGTGCATGCGTGTGTTTGCTCCCAGATCTTGTCTCCTCCTTTCCATTTGAAGGGGATGACTTTCGTGTACACTTACTTGCCAATTAATTCTGGTTATGTTTGGCCAGTGCAGCCAATGGAAGGTACTGATAGGGGATTGGTTGGAAGGGAGGAGTCAGGATCTTTCTACCTTGATCTTTCTTTTTCTGTGTTAAGTAGCAGAGAGATTCATTATTTTGGTAGCTCTGTTGTTCTGCTTTAACTATTCTTATGAATGGTTTTGTCATGAGTCATTATATTTATACATCTCAGCAAACATTTGTAGGTTTTTATGTAAACAATTCAGGACATTCTATATTTAGTAATAGGTTTGAATGGAATTTTCCTCCATCGCAAACTCCAATTCATTTTAGAAAATCTATTGACTTTTCATTTATTTTTTTAGTGGCCAGTCTTTGTATTGAACTCTTTTGTTAATTCAATTTTATATATGTTTTTGCTTTTGATTCTCCTGGGTATTTCTAATGTATGAAGAAAATGTCTGTAAATAATGAAAAATTTCCTTTTTTACAACGCTCATATTCTTCATTAGTTCATATGTCATACTGCAATTGTAAAAATTGATAATAGGCATCCGTCATTTGTTCCTAATGTAATCTTGTTCTCCTCTCTCTCTCCCTCTCTCTCTCTCCCTCTCTCTCTCTCCCTCTCTCTCTCTCCCTTCCTCTCTGTCTCTTCCTCCATTGCATATATACAATGTGTTAGTTTGGAATACTTACCATTCAAGTCAAGAACATGTCCTTCCAGTACACGTATAAGTATAGGTAATATTTGTATTATTTTATTTTTAATTTTAAAAATTTGGGATGGATTTTTGTGCCTTTGATATAACTATGGACATAGTTCTTTATGGTCTCATTATGTAATGAATGATTTTAACAGTATCCTAAGATAAATCTTTCTGTTTCCTAAATAAATTTTACTTCCAATGAGATATTAATCTTTTAATATACTTAATCATTAATATTTTATTTAAAATGTAGTTTTATCACCACAGTTTGTAGGGTTTTTTTCAGTTCTGGTCAATTTTTGGTATCATGGTTAAACAGTAACTTTACAAATGACGGCTGTTAAAATTTTCATTTCTTTCTGTGCTAGAGCAATTTATATATGATGGGAACTATTTTTTTTTTCTGGAAGGTTTGAAATAACTGCTTGGGAACAGTGACATTCTAAAATGAGGATTAAAACGTACACCTCTGGAGAGAAAGGCTTATATTAAAAATTAATGGGGAATAGATTCAAAAGGTAGATGAGGCCAACTGCAGATTTGACCAGAATGCTCAAGGTAAGGTCAATTTGGCTGATTAAGTTTTGGCAATGAGGACAAAGAGTGGCCTAGACCAGCTTTAGGAATGCTATGGATGTTTAAATAGGATTTGAGGGTAATACCACATGAATGAGAAAGAAGATAACATTCCAATAATCCATCTGATCATTGTTTGCCATAGAAATACTTAAAAGTTAACACCATTCAAAAATATGTTTCAGACAGAACTGTATCAATAATAAGTAGCAATCATTTTAAGTAAAATTGCCTAGATATTTTTGAGCACTTACCACATGCTGCAATTATGCTATTAAATGTATATGCACAAGGGTGCCTGGGTGGCTCAGTCGGCTAAGTGTTTGACTTCTGCTCAGGTCGTGATCTCCTGGTTCATGAGTTCAAGCCCTGCATCGGGCTCTGTGCTGACAGCGCAAAGCCTGGAGCCTGTTTCGGATTCTGTGTCTCCCTTTCTCTCTGCCCTTCCCCTGATTGTGCTCTGTCTCTCTCTCTCTCAAAAATAAATAAACATTAAAAAATTTTAAATAAATGTATATGAATTATCTTATTTAGTTCATAAGAAACCTTTATGAAATGTATCCTATTATTATGCATTTTGTGAAAGCCACGGCTTTATGCATTTCAGAAACTTGCTCAAGAACTCAATACCTATTAAAATGACCTGCTTTTTATGTCAAAAACTATTTTATAAACAAAAAGACTGCCTGAAATATTATTTAAATGACTGTATTAATATCGCAAGCCTTTTTTGAAAGGTTATTGATTTAAATCTATAATAAAATTGAATTCCAAGGACCAGGTGTAGACTCTTACATCATTCTCTAATATTATTTGTTTCAATCTTTATGTTCTTTTTGTCATAAAAGAGATAAAATTTCAATTTCAAAATTATAGAGTCGGTGGAACAAACTTATCTCCATCTGGAAATCATGAAATAATGCATCTGTCCAAAATTGTGGTAAATGATATAATTTTGAATAGGTATTAATATTACAGTAATTTTCAAATACAATAATAAAAATTGTTTAAGTGTTGTGTACACACACAGATATGTATGGATAGGAATTCATGCGTATGCCATGCGTGTTGTTAAACAAATACTAATTCATTAACAAGTTAAAAGGAGTTTCCCAATTAAGTACATAATTAAGTTACTAAATATTTTTCTGAATGGCTATTTTCTGAGTTTCCTAACTCCTATTTTTTTTATCTTCCAAGTTGAGTTTGAGTTGTGTTTCACTTGAAAGAGCACTTAGCTCTCACATAATGTTGTCTTGATATAAGATAACAGACAACATATAAAATTATAACTAAATTATTCTATTAGCCAAACTCGCTTAGGAATCGTTTTAGTTTTTTACTTTATCTTACTATTTCCTTTTCTATTGGCAGAGCTTGGAGGGTGGGAGCTGGAAGAAAGAACTTATTGAAAAAGACATTTTTGGTAACTTTTGCTTAGAGGCTTTGTTAAAAACAGTTAAAGTCCTGTTTATGTTGCAAATCTGAACCAGAACCCCCCATCAGGCTGGAACTTCCTGACGCGGTAAGCATCAGGTAGTTTTCTCCATATTTTCAGCACATCAGTACTCCATATGCTGTAAGAATGTCACTAAAGTCTGGCAGCAATTTTGAAAGGCTCTTGACATGTTGTTTTGTGTCATTCCCCAGTAGGAAGTGCCTGGGGTTGTGGCTAAAAGAAGGGGAAATTGTGGCAACTAAGAAACACGAAAGCCTAACAAAAGTGACTGGGATATGCGAAATGTTTCTAGAAAGCAGATGCTTTGTCTCTGGGATTCTGAAGGGGAGAGAGGAAGAATGTGTTTGCATGTGCATGCATGTCTGTGTGTGTGTGTTTGAGAGACAGAGACAGAGACAGAGAGAGAAAGGACTCACAGATTACAAGGACCCCTTGTAAATGCTCTTTGAATACATCTGAGAAACATATCACATTTTGGATTGTCATATTAAGATATGAGTTTCTATGTCTTAAAAACACTTTGACAATTCAACTGGAAAACAGTGAAGAGAGTTATAGGAAATGCTCCAGTCAGTGCTGATCACAGCAAGTGAGTGACTAAAATGCCGACCTTCTCAGTCACCTTCTTTCTATTCCCTGCCTCAAAGACAAGTTTATTTGCAGGAAACTCACCTCTCTGTCCCCTCCAGCCATAGTCAACAGAACATGTGCCCCCTTCTCAGAGTTTTCACAAATAGTCATTAGCATGTCAGTTGAGTCACTGGCCAAACCATCTGCCATCTTGTCACCAGTAAACACATAGAGGAAGATTGTGCTTCTATGTCAAGGTTGGACAACTGTAGAGGGTTTTTGGTTGGGTAAATGTTTGCTTACGGATTATGGTCACTGGCACTGGAACTGGGAAAGGACATGGAGGTAATTTACTATTCATAAAACCTGATGACGTGGACACTGGGACTCTTCCATAATGTTTTGCAAAGGTGATCAGCATTTGTGTATTAATAATATAGACCACTTTAACCATACTTCTGTGTAGGGTGGTCTTCTGTTGTAAATGTTAACTTAAAATCCTGCACATCACATTTCCTTAATTATAGGATATTCTGTCAAGGTCAAAATTCCTATACTAAATACCATAAATATTCACGTAATGAATATCAAGGCCATAGACTATCTATTTATTGGTGCTTACACTCGTTTATATTATCATATTTTGATCATAAGAGCCTTGAAGTTCCTATTGTCCCCCTCATGTTATGTTTATAATATAGTGTATAGTTAATATTATTCCTGTTTGCTTATGTGGATTTGATAATACTTTGGGAGATTCAAACTCATTGTCATGTTTTCCTTCATGAAGATTCTTATGACTGAATTCAAGTTTGTAATGCCAAAACCAGTTACAAATGTTTTAGTTTAATCAGTCTTTGTTAGCATGAAATGTTTAAAAATATGTGCATATGGGGCGCCTGGGTGGCTTAGTCGGTTAAGCGTCCGACTTTCGCTTAGGTCATGATCTCGCGGTTCGTGGGTTCGAGCCCCGCGTCGGGCTCTGTGCTGACTGCCAGCTCAGAGCCTGGAGCCTGTTTCAGTCTGTGACTCCCTCTCTCTCTGGCCCTCCCCTGCTCACGCTGTCTCTCTCTCTCTCTCCTAGAAATAAATAAAACATTAAAAAAATATTTTAAAAATATGTGCATAGAGAAGAATTCGTGAATATATGACTGAGAAAAAGAAATATGTTTTACAAGAGTTTGCTATTCAAATGTGAAGGTCATTCTGTGTGGAATTCCTCTCAACCTCCCCATCACATCTCCAAGTTTTTTGTATGCTTTAGTGCATTTCATCATTTAAGGCTGTAAGGCATCTCTCTCGGGGAAAAATAAAAAAACAAACAAACAAGAAAACTTCTAGCGAATAATTATAGAAATCCATTCAGAGAACAAAATGTTAGAATGAAGGGCACTGACACAATCAACGGGGGGAAAAATCAAGTCGTATTAGTTTGCTTCAAATAAAAAACTAGATATTACTTACATCTGAAAATACATAAGAATTTGGTTTTAAACATAGCATACAAATAAGACATAATGTGTACCAGCCTTCAAAAACGGCTGTTTCCAGCAAGTCCTAATGTTAACTGTGAAATAAATGAATGTGTACTTTTTAAATGCTGACTCATAAATATATTATTGTGTAAATTTTATTCTAATTGTTTTAGTGAGAAAGCTGACTCAGCAATGTGAGTTAGCATAAAAAACCATATTAAAAAAATACTAAAATGTTCGAGTGGAGAGTAGATCTTCCAGTAGAAAGGCAAAGCAATTGACATTTTAATGAAACGATTATTCATTACATGTTTGAAAATAACATGACAAAGACAGGAAAACTCTGTATTAGAATTTAAAATTTGAATGTGTTACCAATACTGGCAATAAACATTCAATGGAACTAAGTAAAGTTTTAAAAATATTTACATAAAAAAATTGCACTTAAATTCAGAAAACACAATCCAGACAAAGGAAACAAAATATGAATAATCTGGAAAACGAATGGAACTTTGAGAATTGTGGTCAATATTAGATACCAAAGGTTATGATTTTGTTATATAAAAAATCACCTTAGTATTTCAGGCTTGTACTTTAGGTAAGTTTTGAAGGTAAAAGCCTTTATTATACATTTAATTTGATTTGTTGTTTTGGGATAGAATGGACTACGGTATTTTAATGGATGACTCAGCAGTGAGTCAGAGGACACACACACTCCATGCACAGGTACAACGTACAAGTCAAAAGTCAATTAGCTTCAAGAAGAGCATCTAAAATACCTACTCTAGAGAAAGAAAAAAATGCATTAAGGTAGAGAAATTAACTAGTTAATGTTTATGACAACAGTGACTAATAAACAAAAAAAAAAGGAGAAAAACACAGTAGTTTAATGGCCTCCTAGTGTAAAGAAAGAAAAACCTTCAGAAATTAAACTATTTAGAGAAATTCATACTTGAATTAAAGAAAACTTTTTTTGAAAATGTGTGAAAAAAACTGATTTTTTGTTAAAGTTTATTTATGTTGAGAGAGAGAAAACTTGAGCAGGGGAGGGTCACAGAGCAGAGAGAGAGAGAGAGAGAGAGAGAGAGAGAGGGAATCCCAAGCAGGCTCCACACTATCAGCACAAACCCCAACACTGGACTTGAACCCATGAACTGGGAAACCATGACCTAAGCTGAAACCAAAAGTCAGATGCTTAACTGACTGAAGCACCACCCAGGTGCCCCCAAATTAACTGATTATTTAATAGAGGATCTAGTTGAGCAAATAATCAGGGCTAGCCTGTAGGAGTTGCTGAGGTGTGAAATTATTTGAGAGGTGCTAGGTATCCAAATTTCATTGAGTCTACTACAGCTTTTATTTTAGAATAATATTCTCATTGTTTCAGGAGATATAACCTCAAACTTTATGTTACTGTTCAAGAATCCTTTTTGATTCTCTGGATTTTGTGTTCTATATATTTATATCTCAAGCATCTTTCTCTATGGTGAGCACATAACAGGTCTTCATAACAATTGGTGGAATGAATGCATTCATAAATGCAGACATCAATGCCTATTTTAGAGCTTCATTGCAGTAAACAAGTATCTTGAACCTACTATGCATAAGGCACCATGCCTTTTGTTTTGAGGATAAAAAGACACATCTTCTGATAACAAAGTACTTAAAATCCAGTTAATTAAAGGTCCCTTGGTGGCTCAGTTGGTTTAAGCATCCGACTCTTGATTTCAGCTCAGATCCTGATGTCACAGTTCATTGAGTTCAAGCCCCATGTTGGGCTCTGCACTGACAGCATGGAGCCTCTTTGGGATTCTGTCTCTCCTCTCTGCCCCACCCCTGCTCATGCTCTCTCTCTCAAAATAAATAACTAAATAAAACTTTAAAAAAGTGTTTTTTAAAAAATCTAGTTAAGTAGATGACAAAGGTGAAAGTAGATATGAAATGAGCTAGTTTGGTGAATATGGTAAATGGTTGCAGAGCAAGGAAATAGAAGCACAAGTAAGGGTATTATAGAGCATATGGGATTAGAAGTGGCCCTGTTGGTTTGATAGGAGAATTATTTTATTTAATTGAGATGCCTAGAGAAGAACCATATAAATTAAAATAGAACCCACTGCAAAATAAAAGACGCAGCATTAACTTGATTACCAATTTGGAAATTCTCCTTTGAAAAGAAGTGTGTAGGTGAAGGAGCTAAAACATGGATAAATGGACTTGTGCAAGGTTATGCAACTATTTATTGTCAGAGTCTAGAAAACTGGGGTGGAAGGCCTTCAGGCCAGGCTAAACCTAACAAGTCACTCAGGAATGAAAATGGCATGCAGGAAAGCCCTGAAGGAAGCTTCAAAGTCCTGGTTTCCGTTTGTATCATCTATGTTTCCTCCATGATTCTGAAACACAGCTCCTACCGCCTTGAGCCCAGTCGATTTCCTTCTTTTGGCACATTGCCTTTTGGATTAAGGCAAGTATTCCTTAAATGTATGTCTGAAAATATTAACCCTACTCTGTAGCTAGTAAATATGGGAAATGCTTTACTAAAGATATAGATTAGCAGCATTTTTTGGCACTTTGTATTATTAATTTAAAATATATCTCTCTACCTTTCCATCTGAGATTTTTGTATTGAAACCTGAAACATTTCAGCATCAAGGCATCATGAAACACTTCTTCTCAGAACACTAATGATAAAGCAGATGTGGTTAGTTTTATGTTGTAAACTTCATGGGTGATTGTGAAATATTAGTTACCATATTTGACTTTCCTTCTTAACTGTATGACGATGAACACATTTGTAAAGCCTTGGCTAAAGTAGAGTAAAAATACTGTACATTCAAGTTTGGACTTCAGAGATCTATCCTGAAATCTGATGGCATATAATGTCAAGATAGAACTACACTTATTTTTATCCAGTTTCAGTTGAATATGATATCTACTTATAAAAGTTTAAAAATAATGCTACATTAGACTCATATGTCCATGAGACCTCCCAAATATGTTATATTTGTGTTAATTGTGGGTAATATTTAACTGATGTTGGAATACTTTGTAATAATTTTAAATTAAGCTTTAAATTTACATTTTATTTTAAACAAGTAAGTTTAAACATGCACTTTTGTTTTATAGTAGTAAACAAATATTACTCAGTGATCTATTAATAACATAAGAGGAGTCTCTTTTCCATGCCTCATTGTTTATGAAATGTTCCTCTATTTAACTTTGTAAGGAAACATCGCAACACTCCATTTTGTTCTGGAATTAAGTCTTTGCAATTACACCAAGCACTTAACCAACACCTATATATGTGTGTGTGAGTGTGTATGTATATATATATACACACATACATATATATGTATATATATACATGAAATAGAAAAGCAAGTGTGTGCATGTCAACAAGTTGCTTAACAATCAAGATCAATAAACAAAACCATAAGGCTGCAGAAGTATGCTCCCCCCTCCTCCAATTCATAGATGAATAGAATCAATGCTTGAGAAAATTTCCCTGGAGGGTACAGGGTGGAATTTGGAAACTGTAAAAGGAGCAATGAAAATGAGAAGAACAGATGGAAGCCATTAAATCAGAATAACATTGCCTCTTACAAAGACTCAAATCAAATGTCATGAACTTCTATTATTGACAACACAGGCAGGCAGCATAGTTATCTGTGGACTTTAAAAATATATTATATGCAATATCACACTATAAATAGTAGTAAACTCTGTCTCAGCAAAGTGCCACACACCTGGTAGGTACATAATAAAGATTTTTTTTTTGAATGATGGCATCCTAATTTTAATCAAGTCACATGTCTAGAAATGTTAAAGCATAAAGATTGCCAAAGTACTTAGTATACATTATATATTGCAAAATTGTAGAAATCCTTAAACAAGAAACATACTTTAAATATAAAGATTAAGTCTTTGTGATGACCTACGGTTTTAGGTAAAGGGGTATTTGAAGCTTTGATATAGTTTTAATGTTTTAAATGCAATCACCAGTGATACTTATTTCTTTATCAGAAATGATCAAAAGCTCTTGACACATGCTTTCCACCTGGATTCTCTCCTTGACCTCTATATCCTGAACGGAGCATTTTAACGCCTTAGGAAAGCATGAAACTATTGAGAGATTTGCAAATGAGTTTCTTCAAATGGGGCACATGGGTCTACAGGTCATGTTGATGTACTTGCTCAGTCTCTTCTGCAGACATGTGTTCTCTTGATCTCCCACTAGTCCAGCTGTCGGTGCACATGTGAGCACAGATGACATTCTGGAAACTCCTTGCCTGCTTTCCCCCACCTGCTTGACATCTTCCAGTGGACACTTAAGTGAATAGCCATTTTACAACTCATTGGAAAGTATATTTCCTTTTAGATATTTTCAAAGAAATTCCATGTCCTTATCAATATTCCCCCATTCTCTTCTTCATCTTTGCTTCCTTCCATTTCTTCCGTATCATTACATCAGGCAATGTGAACATGACCCAATGGGACTAACCAATTAAATTTCTTGAGAAAGGAGAAGGAGAAGAAGAAGGAGAAGGAGAAAAAGGAGAAGGAGGAGGAAGAGGAGAGGGAGAGGGAGAGGGAGAGGGAGAAGGAGATGGAGAAGGAAACAAAGAAGGAGAAAGCCATGGAGAGAGAGAGGGAGGGAGATAAAGTTACTGCCTTACTGATACCAAGCATTAAGTAAAAAATTAAAATATTGATTTTCATTCTGTTTGGGTTTTTACTGTTTTGATGATTTTACAGAGGTTGTGACAACCTACACACTTACCTAAAGGAAGTATTTATAGACTATCTCTTAATTTTCAAATCACTAAAAAGATTACTTTAGGAGTATTGCCTGATTTTTGTGACCTCCCTGATAATTTTTGCATCCCTACCCAAGAAGACTGGACTGTGTTTTGCTGTTGACACACAGCCTATTATGTATTCCAGGCTTGGTGGAATTGTCTGGGATCTTGAAAGTACTGATAATTCCTTGATTTGGAAAGCATTAAATACAATGAATTGAAATGGTAGTTCTGTTTAAAATTATAGAGGACAGCTGCAAATAGATCAGGTCTGAAGTGACGGGACTAAACCACAGGCCTCTATCTCTTTATTCATGATCATTACTGGCTATAACCTCTGTGAGTGCTGAATGGTTCCAAAGTTCCCTCACCCAGTGCCTGCCAAACATTCCAATCAAGGTGATGCAAACGTGAGCAAAATAATAAAATCTTTTTACCCCCAGTATTGTACTCTTAAGGCTTTTCTTTATAGTGGGAGAGGATACCTTAATTCTCTCAGAGTTCAATTGGCCACAATTAATAACTTAAGTCATTTAGAACTACACTTACCTGCAGAAAATAAATAAATAAATAAATAAATAAATAAATAAATAAATAAATTTATTTAATGGAAATTTAAGCTTCCATCTTTTTATCATTTTAAGCTTTTTAAAAAATGTCTATTTGTTTTTAAGAGAGCACAAGCAGGGGAGTGGCAGAGATGGGGGAGAGAAGATCTGAAGCAGGCTTTGTGCCACTGACATCAGCGAGCCTCACTAACCATGAGATCTTGACTTGAGCCAAAGTCTGGCACTCAACCAGAGCCACCCAGGTGTCCCTAAGCTTATTTTATTTATTGCAATTATATTAACACATAACATGATATGAAGACAGTGAATCACAAACACTTTCAAATATAACCTGCTTGCATGATGTCTAAATGCCTTACTCTTATTGTTTTAATAAGAATAGTAATGTTTAGAGCCAATAAGTCATAGGAAATACAGAAAATAGTATTTGTGAAGAGCTAAAAGACTCTTTAAATTTTGATTCGGTCACAATTAAGTTGAATGCCGTCATTCATTCATGAATTTAATTCATGTGGATTGAGTACGGCCATGTGCCAGGAACTGAAAATGTAAAAACAGTCAAAGTGAAATACTGGGAAGGTAGTTTTGACAGAGTGTTGTGGTAGAGCTATGTACTAGGTGCTACAAGAATACGCAGACATCAAAACATCTATTCCAGTCTTAGGGGTGGGATCAAGAAAGTCTTCAATTCATGGTAAGTCCAGATGAACAGGTAAGAGTCAGGTAAGCAAATTGTCAGGGATAGAGGGTCAACTATTCCAAACAGAAAAATCCAAGCCCTGCCATTTAACTTGTGATTACAGCCTGAACAAGTTACTTCTCTGCACTTGTTTCCTAAATGTAAAATGAGTTTAATGATAGCATTTACCTCCTAAAATTGCTGGATGATTAAATGAGTTAATACATGTAAAGTGCTTGGAAGGGTATCCATGGCATCGTAAGCAATGTATATGCTCAACAATGTTATCACTATAGCTGGGGACTCCATACCAGTGAAATATGGGAAATGAACAGGAATGAAGCTGGAAGAGGGTGGAAAATGAATCATGGGAGAAAATATAATGCATGTCATGTTACAGAGTTCAGACTTCCTTCTGAGGGCCATAGGGTCTTTGAAGGCTTTTAAAGGGAGGTCATGGTCAGTTTTGCACTTTAAAGAGAGGAGGTGGCTGTAATGTCATCAAGGTGTTGTTGGAACTGGAGGCAAGGAATCAAGGAGGAAGAAGCTGTAGAAGGGATGTCAACAAAATGATGACATCCAAACCAAGATAATGGCGGACAGATGGAGGTGATGAGACAAATCATTGAGAATTTGCTCTTAATTTGAAACATAAACTCTTAGGCGCTTTTCCATATCTCAGATCAAATTGTGATGACACTGCCTTATTAGATTGTAATACTGACATCACTCATTAACTCACTTTTTTCTACACTGGACATTATTTATTCTTCTGTTTTACTGGGAAGAATTTGACCTATGAGCAAGAATATACATGCCATATATGTAATTTATGAAACACAATAATAAAATACTCAGCTTTAGAAAGTGAAAATTCGCATCACCATTGATAGCTTCATAGCCCTTCCTCACCAATTCCCAACCTCTCGCCTCTGCCCGAGAAGAAAACATTAAATTTAAATTAGTCATAATTTAAATCATTATTATTTACTTTAATAATAATAATGGCATCCATTTATGGATTTGTGATCCCTGGAGATATCTCTAAGTAAAGGATTCCTTACTTTCTTTCTGAAGTTTGTAAAAGATGTTATCTACTTACTACCTTTTGTAAATGAAGTATAGTTTGTAACTTGCTAATGTTTTCCTCATTGTATCTAAGACTCATCTTGCAGGACATGTCTCTAGGTCACTCATTTTCGCTGTTATATTGTATTTCATTATGTAGATATAGAAAAGTTATGCATTTATTTATTCAGTGAGTGAGTTAGTTAGTTTTGGCCTCACAAACAATGTTGCTGTAAACATTTTATTGCATGTTAATTCATCCATGTGTGGGAGTTAACTTGATAATACCAATTTATTTCCACAGAGGTTATGCCAATTTTCACTCCCACTGGCAGCATTTAGAATTTCTGGCTTTTCCGTATCCTTGCCAACATTTGGCATTATTAGACTTTTAATTTTTTTTGACAATCTTGTGGTTGTAAATCCTATCTCTTTGTGACTTAATTTACCCAATTATTAAGAAGATAAAAAGTCTTTGCATATACTTATTGATTCTTCATATTTCTTCTCTTTTGAAATGTCTATTACCTTTTATTTTTCTATGAATTTTTATGTGAATTCAAGGGAGTCCTTCAGATATTCTGAGATATTAGTTGATGTGTCTAAAATCCATTCTCAATTTGTGCCTTTTCTTTCCCCTTTCTTATGGTCATCCTTTTGATGTAGAGAAGTTCTTGATTTGAGTGTAATGTATGTTAGTGCTTCTTATGCCTTATATGTGAACTCACTCACTCTACACATCTAATGATAGTCTTTACTTTCTTCTAGAAATTTAGTGTTCTAGAAATGTAGTGTTCCCTTTTACATTTGAGTTTTAACTCATATTACCTGACATTCCTGGGAGGTAAGGATCTTCATTTTAATTTTGTACACCTAATACGTGCAATGTACTATAGAATTCATACTAGAAAAACAATAAAATCTAATAATATACAAATGAATAATATAAAGGACGGTATGCCTTACTTCAACAGGGAGGAATAGTGAGGAAACTAAGTCAATACTAACCATAGCTTGAGTTTGTATGGTACTGCATAAATTAAACAGTCCTTCATGCAACCTGAGATCAACCATGTGAACTTCCTAAAACGTAGGTCACATAATTCCACTCCTGTATTTAAAAAGCCTCAGTGTTTTATTGTTGTCTTCAGCTTAGAACAGTTGAATATTTTTATTATGTTTTAATTGAAGCATAGAGAACCCACTATGCTACATTAATTTCAGGTGTCAAAACACAATGATTCAACAACTCTGTGCATTACTGTATGCTTGCCCCAACTATGGCCAGCTCTCATCTCCCAACATGCAATGCAGTTATGATGCCACTGACTATATTTCCTATGCTGTGCCTTTCATCCCTGTGACTTATTCATTCTATAACTGGAAGCTAGCATCTTGCACTCCCCTTCATCCATTTTGCCTATCCCCCACCCTGTCTCCTCTGGCAACCATCAATTTGTTCTCTGTATTCATGGGTCTGATTCTGCTTTGTGTGTGTGTGTCTGGTCATTTGTTTTGTGCTTTAGATTCCAGAGGTAAGTGAAATCATACAGTATTTGTCTTTCTCTGTCCAACTTATTTCACTTTGCAGTATACTGTCTTCGTCCATCTACGTTGTTCTAAGATTTCATCCTTTTTCATGAGGAAATTTTCAATGTTTTCATATACTGTCCAAAAGAGACCTTAAACTCCTTGACTCCGCCAGCACAATACTTGATCACTTAGCCCCCTTCTACCTCTGCAGGGATTGCTGTGTCCACCAGCCCATGCACCTTCCTCTTGCCGGCACAGAGAATTGCGTGGAATTCAGAGTTTCAAGCCATCTTTTATTGCCATTCCTTTCTTCTGCTTTGAGGGTAGTTTAGTTAGTTTTGTTAGAAGGCTGTCAAAACTGTAGACAAGAAATGATGACTTACTAAGGCAGTGGGTGGGGAACTATGATGAGATCATTTGAGAATGATGAAAATACATTTGGTAGAATGCTTGGACTATAGGAATGAGTGAGACAAAAAAAAAAAAAAAGAGGAATGATTGAGATGAGTGAGACAGGGAGTAGATGAGAGTTGATCTCAATATTTTCATTTAGCAAACTTCCTGACATGCCAAGATATATTTGTTGCATGACTAAAAGAGTGAATGAAAAAGTAGATAGCAATTAAGAGATCTTTGATTTTGACAATTCAGTTCCTCGGCTATAGCTTTTTGGTTAAGCCTGATTATCTACATAAGGTTTTTTTCCACCGTAATTTCTTGAGTGAATCTATACGCTGCCATCTTTAATAGTGCAACACTTAGAAACAGCTAATGTTCCTGTTACAACAGAATTTTTAGGAATTTCATAGTGTATACACTTATGGCCAAAGCTAATCATTTTTAAAGAAACTTCTTGATTGTACACTTTAGCATTCAAAGCACTTAGGGGGTCTTAATATCCAATTAGAATATATTTAAAACTACTTTTTACTTTGTCACAGTCAACTAAATCCTTTAATGAAAGAAGAATTTCAAGGTTTAAATACAATTTTAGTTCACGATTTCACTAACTATTGCAGATGTTTTTACTAATTCTGTAGCCTGAATCAAGTGCTTGGAAATTCAAACTAATAAAATGTATCCTTATTCTATAGTCCTTTAAAATTATATGTATAGAAAATCTTTCAAGTTTTCTTCAAGCAATTTTTGTGTGCATGGGTTAGAGACAATTCCCTTTTCAATTGTTCTTTGTGCAGAAATTAATTCAAATTCCACCAAATTTGCAATGATATGTGCCACCAGAGCATCCTTCTTATAATTAATGGCAGTCTGTGTCTTTTCAGACTCATTGCTGCACTTAGTGGCCCACTGAGCTCAAACGGCAGCCCATTTCGGAGGCTGCAGACCTTTTTCTGATCAATACCAGCCTCAGGATCTGTGAGGTCAAGTTTGTGTCCTTTCTTGCTACAGAGCTACTTCTAGGCGAGGTCACTTTTCTTTGTGTTCCTCGCCTCTTGCTCACTTCCTTTATTTTGGGATCATTGGATCTCTGCTTTCAAGCTCCTTGCGCTCAGGCCCCGCTGAGCTGCGACACTACCTTTGTCAAAGTCTCTTTCCAGCAAAAGCCCCACCACAGCTCACCTCTGCACCTTGCACCAGGGCCCCTCCTCTGATCCCTGCAGAGGGTTGGTGTGGGCAAGGCCTCTGTAGAAACTCGGCTATTGTTGCTTTTCCTGTTCCTCATCTTTTATGTACAGACCAGCGGTTCCTCCAGTGTTCTAACACACCTCCAAAGTGGAAGATTTGAAAATGCATGGACTTAGGGGATGGTTAAAGACCTTTTCCATCTGTGACCTTCTTAGCCTCAAATTTCTCAGGGCTTTATGCGAGAATTAACATTTTACCAAGTGCAAATATAACATTTCAATATACGATAAACCATTTTTAAAAATGCTAGATAACGCACTTGCCCAGCCTCGCTCTCTACAAATGACCGCACCTCTTGCCCACAACATTTTGGCCTTCTTAGTTTCTTAATTAATTAATTAATTAGTTAATTCAATCCTCCATTTCTTTTGAGTACCTCTCCTCTGGGATGAACTTAGTGTTAGCCACATAATATGTGTTGATAGTTTCAGCTTATCAAAATATCTAATACAACTCTTTACTAAACCTAACTCAATCTATATAAATTTGCAACGTTTTCTAGACTTTCCATCGGACTTGCCACCTTGTGCATCACATAGTCTCAAAGATTTTGGAAAATGGAGCAGGAGTGAGCTCTAGTTCCGTGCAGACTCCCTTCAGTTTTCTCAGGCAAGAGTCAGTGCTCCGTGCTTGTTTTTCGATTCTAGACTGGGAAAGTTCAAGTGAGCATTTTCTTCATGGTGCAGGGAGGGAAGGGGGATGGAAAGTTCTATTTCAGCTACCTCTCCTGCAGGACAGAATCCTTTCAGGTTTGCAATCTCCAAATTAGGTACCTAGTATTATCCTTCATCAGACAGCATGCACACTGGTAGAAGAGTGCATGGTATTTTAACAGGTGTTGGGTGATATCTTGAAACATAACTCTGGGCTTTTCTGTCTGAGTGTCTTTTGTAACAATAAGATATCCAGGTACTAATGCCTGGCACAGGCTTTATCTATTTACCTATCCATCTATCCATTCTTTGGACAGCTTTTTATTAAGTCAGCTACTCTTCCAGGCACTGAGTTTGGCACATAACACACATTCAAAAAATATTGATAAGAGAAAGAAAAACAAAAACAAAGAAATTGAAAACACGGTCAAAGTGCACAGCTGACAAAGCTATGCACAGGCATGGTATCTTGCTGTTTGTAACCATGCCTGCCCTCCTTACGGCTTTGTCCCAGCCTTAGAGGCTCTTCCCTTAAGTTGCCTCCAATCTTCTTTCTCTCTATCCCCTGAGGCAGAAGTGATTTCCCCTAAGTTTCTTTCTGCAAAGTTATTTGCATTTTAGGACAAATAAAAAGGCAGGAAAAGTGGGGTGCCTGGGTGGCTCAGTCAGTTAGGCGTCTGACTTCGGCTCAGGTCATGATCTCGTGGTTCATGGGTTCGAGCCCCGCATCGAGCTCTGTGCTGACTGCCAGCTCAGAGCCTGGAGCCTGCTTCAGATTCTGTGACTCTCTCTGCCTGCTCGTGCTCTGTCTCTGTCTCAAAAATAAACATTAAAAAATTAAAACAAAAAAAGGCAGGCAAAAGGATTCAGGCACTTGGGTTGGGATTGAAATGTGCAAATTAACCAATGGAACAATTGTCTTTATTGCTAATGGTTTGATCCGACCCCTCCTGCCAGAAGATACAGATCAGATCCTTAGCAGTTACTGGCCAGGGGATACTTGAATGAAATTCTCATACAAAGCTTCATTCATTCCTCAAAGTAGTGATTGTGTTACACCTCTGCTCCAGGTGGAGATGTGAGGTTCCTTCTCCACTAGAAGACTTGAATGTTGGGCCACCTGTGATCTTGTTAATGGGAGGTCATGAGCTGCTGAAGGTTTCCTGCACTTTTCAACACTAGCAGGATATGCCACCTAGCTTTCAAGAGTGTGGATGCCCTTCTGGGTAAAGAAGTAAACCACAGAAATGCTACAATATTTTTCTTGATACACATACTCTCCCACTTTCATTCTATCTCCTGTTACCAACTGTACAGTCTTGAGTATATTTAGAATATATAATATCACTGAATAAAATTTCACATCCTGCTTGTTTCTGCTTGACTTATTAATTTTAGGGACCATGGGGCAGTTCTAGAGAGGGAAACCTGGACAAATCCACAAATGTTCATTCATGAAAGATGCACCGAATGTCTACACATGCCAGGCACTGTTTTAAGAGCCTTATGGAGCACCTGGGTGGCTCAGTCCATTAAGCGGCCGACTCCTGATTTCGTCTCCAGATCAAGATCCCAGGGGTGTGGGATCCAGCCCCAAGTTGGGCTCTGAGGTAATAGCTCAAAGACTGCTTAGGATTCTCTCTCTCTCTCTCTCTCTCTCTCTCTCTCTCTGCCTCACCACCACTTGTGCTTTCTCTCTTTCAAAATAAATAAGTAAACCTTTTTTTTTTTTTTTTTTTAAAGCCTTAGTATAGGGTTTCAAGTGGGGCAATAAAACCTCAGAGAAATTGTGCTACTGGTCTGAGTTGCTGTCACTTTTGAGTGGCGGACCTGGAATTTCCATCCCAGACAGCACAATTCCAAAGTTGAGGTCATGGTCCATAGGCTACACTGCCCTCAGGCTAGTGACAGAATCTCTTTGTCCTCATGGAGTTCACAGTCTGTGGCCAGAGAGACAGACATGAGAATGGGGACTGCCCTGTGATGTGCAGGTGGGGATGCGGGAGAGGTGCGACCATAGAGCCAGGATGAGCATGAAGGGTGCTCGGGTTGAAGCCCGGAAGGCATGGGAGGTAAGTTAGCTGGGAAAACACACATCCAACAACAGCACTGAAGCGATGGAACAAGGAGAGTAAATGTGGGTCATTCCCAAAACATCTTCGACTCAACGGACTGTACTTTATTTTTTTCCTCCACAGATTGAGAGCGCCAAGAACGAACATTCTAAATTGAGGGGGAAAACTCCTTTGAAACAAAAATAAAGCTTTTTTTTTCCTTTCTCCCCAAAATAACTTCTGCTCATTTCCTTTTTTTTTTTTTTTTTTTTTTTTTTAATCTGTGACTGACACTTTCTAAACTCTTAAGGTTGGGTCTAGAAATGCGAGGCATTCCTTCTTTTTCCACTCCGTGGGCAAGAAGCAAAGGGGCATGTTAATAGAAAGTTATAAAATCCTGGAAATGAGAATTCAGTGCCACATTGCCATCTTGCCCCCAAATATCAGGCTTCTTCTGTTATTCTAAAGCAGGTGAATGCTGGCTGCAGATGCAGGCTCCAAGCCATTATTCTAACCCGTGCTGTCAGGGCGAGGATTTCATTTGCCAAAAGTTGCTGTGTCCCATCACGCTTGGAAACCTAGAGCGAACTCTGCGTTCACTCGGTGGCAGCTCCGTCTCCATTTTAACAGCGTGCAGTGCACCGAGGAGATGAGTCCTGGACACATTCTTGCGCATATGAATAAATAATGTTAAAGCTAATAAGATCTCTGAGAGAAAATGATGATTGTCTTTAATCACTAACCTTAAGCAGCAGCGAACCATATTATCAAACACCTTCATTTCTTATAAAACTATCTATCACACACAATATAGACCTGATGAAAAAGAAGGTGGAAGTAATCAGGACAGAATGCCAATTACCTCATTACTTGTCATAGCACATTGTATCTGGAAATTGCTTCTTTCAGGTTCTGTTTGCTCAGGCAATTACAATAAACTCTCTGCTTGACATGTTGTTTGCACAGATGTAGTGCATTAATAAACATGAGGGCTAATCTGAATTATTGAACCAGCCACAATAATTCCAACAAAGGATTTATAATAAGTCCAAGGAAGCTGCGGTATCACTGGAATTCCCTTTAAGCAACACTGACATACTTTATCACATGTAAAATCCTCAAATTTAATGTACAGTACTGGAATACGTCCCAAAGGTATTTTATATTTTCCGTGGCTTTAAGTCCTAAGCAACTGCCATTATGAAGGAGAATCAAGATTGCTAAGGTAAGTGGCAATATCACAGCCTTAAAGGGAATTACTTTATTTGCTGTATGGTGTCACATCTTGAGTTCTTTTTACCCAGGTTTTTGGAAGTCTAATTTTATTTAGAAGAAAAACGCGCTCAGGTAGTAGTAGAACATTAAATGTTTCAAAGTGTCTTGGAAAATGCACGATTGTCCACGGACTAGGAAGAAGGACAGGAGAACCTTCTCTCCTGCTCATATTACTAGAAGGGCATCATGCAAACACAGGAAACCTTACTAAGAACAGTTAACTATTGCGGTCATAATGTTGAATAATCTTTTAGAGCAAAGCTCAGGTAGAGTGTTCTTTATCCAAATGAGGTTCACCTGAGTTCATTTATTTTTTTCAGTAGAAGTTTTTTATTAAAGGAAAAAATTGTACTGGTAAAACTATATTCACTTGGAAAAAAAAAACGCATGCCTCATCAATTTCTACCATACAGACATTGGATTTTAAAATAAAATAACCTGTTTTTTGCCATGTGAGTAATGATTAGAATTAGAAATGGAAATATCTTCCGGGGAGAATCGGATGCATTTGTGCATGATCATTTCATGGGGGGGGGGGGGGTTGGAATATTAATGCAGTGATTTACTGGGAGTGAGAGTACTTCCTACCTTTGAAGTTTACATCAGAATCATCTGGCAAACTCTCTCCAGACAGAGTCATTGGTATTGTAAAAGCAACATGACCCTGGCAGCAGGTAACTGTGACAGGTCTGCATTCCTAAGTCAAGTCATACAGAGTCAAGTCCCATCATGGCTTTTTGTTCCCGTACACTAAGCAAGACTTACAACACACTTGTTTCTCAATTTCCTTTGGTGCTCAGTCCCCTTTGGATGCCATATGATTAATCACATCCTAATATTGGTGCAGTGGGTTGATTTTGAATCCAAATTATACTAGCAAATAGTCATTCAGTTGTAATCTTTCTCTGTAAAAAAGGAGATGAGGCTGCCATTGTGGACCCCTTTTGGAAGGAAGAATACGTATTGTTTTAGCTCTAAACATTTCCCAGGTGTATGATGTGCTAGCCAATACTCCTGAGATTGTTGAATAATCTCAAAAGGCTGAGAAATAGTTTGTGTCTTTTCCTTGACCGTTATTCCCCAAACAGAGATTTGAAGGGGTAAAACAAGTGGGTTTTCCTCCTCTTAAAATTGGCTTTTGATACTTTGATTAATAGTTGAGTGTAAAATTAAAGTTTAGCATATAGGACTTCTTTGCATCCAAACCCACAGGCTCATATAAAGAGCCAGAAACAATCACTGTCTTTCCCCTCAAATGCACGTCAACTTCTGATCTCTCTCTCTCCCCCTCACACCCTCTGGCTTTCAGCATCTTGACTCGCTTGACCCCACCCCCAACTTCATGAAAGGCTGCTTTGCTAGGACAGATACCACCCTTTATACGGCTTAAAAAGAAAACGTGAATCAAGATATCTCAAGCACTAATGGGATATATTAAAGCAATTCAATTATTTTAATCTCTTTCATATATCATGAAATTATGTAGAACAATTTCATTTGAGTGTTACCATCACTGTTGCGACTGCAATTGTGAATTGTTACACCAGCAAATATTGAAGAACACGGAGTGCTAGTGAGGTTCAATGGCAGTGTATGCAAGTGAGGACCAGAATGACACCAGGAGGGAAATTTCCATCATAATCAACTTATTCATTCTGTAATAACCTCCTTAGGAATCATGCTCTGAGATTATAATGTTCTATGATTAGTTTCGGTCCAAAGTTAATGTTGTTCTTTGAGTTAGTGTTTGCTTTACTCAAGTTATAACACTCTCACATACAGTGAGAGTACTTTTAATTATAAAATAATTATAAAAATAAATTGAATAAAATAAATGAACAATAGGTTAAAGGCAGATGAATTAGACCATTTAAATACTACATAGAGTAAGCCTTCTTTGAAAGACAAACTACCTATGAAAGTTAAAATCAGGAGAGCCAGGTTCCATGAAACAAAAATTTCTTTTTAGTTAATTTTAACCATTTAATTCCAGATTCCCTAAAGCAGATTTTCTGAATTACTTTTCACTTACTGAAACACATGGACATACTCTGGATATGGTAGGAATACCTGGGTTCCTCCAATTAGTTTTCAGTGACTATTTTTACCCAAGTGAATATTCAGAATCAAAAGTATAAAATACATGAATTTTAAATGTTATAATATCAATAACACAAATCAAATGACAGGAAATCAAGGCTCAGAAAAGTCTTAATTGTAACTCCACTATTAACTGATGCAATTTAAGCATATGTATAATTGGAGTGTGTTAATAAGATTATAGATAACAAAATTTCCATGCAATTGGTACAGTTTTGAAGAAGGCAGCATTAGTTTCTCTTTATATCATCTATCCACATTGGTATTTATTCATATCCATATTAAAATTACATTGGTACCAATATTTCTATCTTTTCATGATGTATAAAAACAAAGTAAAAGTAATAAAGATATAGTCTTATAATTTATAAAAGTAGGCTAGTGGGTGAAATTCACTGAAAATGGTATGCAAATTGCAAAATAAACAAAACACACATTCCTACTCATTCTGGTTTAATTTTATTCCCAATGATAGTAATTAAATATAAGAGGATCCATTTATGTCCTCCAAGATACATTGAATAGTGATTTGGTCTGGACCATTTACTTTGTACTGAATCAGTACTAAAACTTTAGGAAATGTGTATGTGAAACTTTGAGAGACATCTTGTTAGCAAACTCACACACAAATGTGTGTCTATCTATCTATCTATCTATCTATCTATCTATCTAACCATCCTCATACTCAAATACATATTATATAATAGTTGCTTATGATATGTTGTATAAATACAATACTTTGTATAAACTACCATACTAATACATGTTTACCTATAAAATGCTAGTCAACTAAGCATTATTCATAGCCTCTCTTTACATTCCAGTTTAAGTTGGTTTTTGGAAAAAAGAGAACATAGATTTTACAGCAGCTATTGTTTTTACTTGAGAAAAGATAAAAAATGAAATTTTATTATCTTAGGTTAGTTATCCATTAAAACAGTCAAAATCTCAAATACTAGTCACAAAAAGTAACATGATCAACACTGGTTACATATTGGAAAACCAGAGGGGGTACAGTGTGTGCTGGGGCCAGGGCTAAACCACCGACGTGAGATATTAAGAGCAGATGATGCTGGAGTGTACCCAGTACAGCACTAGTCCTCACGTTATTCTCATTTCCATTAGCTTATAATGCTTCTTCCCATTTTAAACTACGGCAATGTCCCGTTGAAATGTAAAATTGATGTTTTTGTTAACTTAGTTCCTTCCCCAATTCCTTCTTCTGCTCTGGATTCAACTAACTCCAAAATATAAACTTACAACACTTACAAAATTACACTGGAGCACTGTGTACAAGAAGCATAGAAAAGGAAATACAAGTGATGTTCCTAAATTGTAAAGAAACTATTAATTAAATTTCAAAGTAACTAAAGTTCATGGAAAGTACATATCTTAGAGAGGTACAAACATTTCCTAAAACCCTTTTCATGGTACTACTTAGAAATTTCACTTTATATCCCCATCAGATATTACTGGGAGCTATGAAAGAAATAAAAGCTACAGATCACAGTTTATCAAGCAGGTTTAGCTCGAATACTGTATCAAGTACATTTTGATGAGCAGGAAACAGAGAATTTGAGGTTGCAAAGCAAAGAGCCATTAAAAAAGCTACTAAAAGGGTTGCCACGACAGTCCTTGAATTTCTTATTCCATGCTGAGAAATCATGTATCACTTGTGTGAATTTTCCCTCCTAGTTACCTATTCACGTCCATGGACCAGAGAACTCACCAGACCTTATAAGCATAACATATATCCATGGTAAACTTGTTAAAAATACCTATTTGTTACATATGCATGAGTATCTGTAGTCTTATCAAGCCTTTCCAAACAATTACATTATGAATGTTATTTTCTTTTATATTCTGTATTTAAAAGGGTATTGAATTGCTATTCTATGGTGACATCCTCTGAGTTCAAAACATGACATCAACACATCATCAGCCCTGTATACTCCCACATGAATCTACTTCTTTCCTAGGAAAGATTAGCAAATGAAATTTAAAGACAATGTGGTGCCCTTTTTCTGAGCCTACCAGCAAGGTAATGTTGAATGTTGTATTTGGATTCTTCACCCTCAGAAATGGACGCAGTTGGTCACATGGGCACCACACTTCTTTGGGAGGCTGTACTCATAACTATTTGCCAGTCATATATTAATTTTTTCCCACAAGCCATATACTCCCAGGATAGCAAAGCAACTTGCTACCAAATCGGAATGTGACAGCTTTTGTCTTTCAGAATTTTTTTAAAGCCCTCTTTTCCTAATTCAAAAGTACCCTGAACAGCCTTTGAAATACTTAATGATAGGCTGGGTTTCAATTTTGTTGTGGTGGTAGTGCATCTAAAGAAATGGGCGTGTGCAGCTCCTATAAATGTACAAAGTTTTGCCACGTGAGTTCTTCACCTAAGAACTCCATTTACTCCTACGGGAGTAGGCAGAAAACACAGAGCAGGAGAAATCAATGCATTTTGCATTTCCCAGAGATGGTAAAAGACTACTAACTCAGGATGCTGTGAGAGACACCTGCTGAGAAACCGAGGCACAGCACAGTGAGGGACGGGGTGAGGAGCTGTCAGGACCATGGACGGTGCAGCACTGAGGTATTGACTGAGGGCTTTTAGAAAGTGCTTTAGAGAAAGTTGCTTGCCTTTACTCCAGCAAGAAAACTCAATACTGGAGACTTTGGGGGGCTGAAAGCAGAGAACTTGCCGTGGGGAGAAAAGTAAAAAGATTCATCCCTCCATTAGATCCTTTCTCCAGGAGACAATCTGAAAAGGGCGATTATAGGATGCTGTAAATGTCAGCCATCCACCCTGAGGACTCAGCAACTTTCATTTAAAAAAAAAAAAAATTGACGTCTCTGAAGTTTAGCTGTTTGGGGAGGGCATTCCAAAGTAAAATGCTTTAAAATGTCCCTTTATCGGGGTTATTTTCATCACAAGAAAGTGCAACAGAGAAGAATCGGGAAATAGTCACATAATTGGCAGCTCTTTTGATTTTGGACCAAGCTTATTTAAGATCATGTTTATGCTTTTTTCCATGATCAAGTTACCTTACAGAGTTGTATCTTCGAAAACAAGTTCCCTGGGAGCTATCCAATAAAAAAGTAAATTCTGAAGTAAGGACATTCAGTAAGTTATGCTTTATTGAAGACACAAGATTCACCTCTGATAATTATTACCAGTGTAGTCTATACTTTAGTGCAAACCCGTGGCTTTTTACTTTGTTTTGGAAGGGGAGTGGCATTCGATTTTCCTTTTTTCCCCCTCCTATGCTTTAGCCATTAAAAACAGCGACAAAAATAGTTTATTTGACACAGGGTGGATATTAAACATAACTTCTCTCAACCAAGAAAATGTAAACCTTCACCAGCAAAGAAACAGACACTCAAAATACTGCAAGGAAGCCAGCTTACCTTTTTGCTTGTTCTGTTCATCTTAATATTTCAAGTGCTAAAGTAGCAGTGTCCCGTAAAGCTTCCCCCCTTGGCAGAACTGCATGAACTGATACAGATTCAAAGAAAGCAAATGGGGGCTTTACCAATGAAAATGTGGAAAATCCAAGAATTAAGGTGCCGTTATTTAGATTTGAAGAGAGTACAGTCTATTTCTCAGAATATGTGACTCAGGGCATATTTCTTTGTCATTGTTTTGAGGTTCACTTAACCATAAAGAGGAAACATGGCAACAAAAGTGGAAGAGAGCTCAGTGAAGCATGGCTGGCTTGACAATAGGCTTTCTGCAGGTTAGCCAAAATTAACTGGCGAGAGCTCGCCCAAACCCCTTTGTCTGCTCCATTTGCACCATAATGTCAGTCTCTCTTTGCGTATTTCACAGCTCTAGTTTGACCATTTGTCCTAAAAGATGGAAAAAGTCATTTTTGGCTCTGCCCATAAAAGTTACTTTATAGGGGATTGTGCAATAGTGCTACAAAAGACACAAAAGGGAAAGTGCGCTTCACATGGCCACAATTAGGGCTTCTGTTTCCGCTCTCCTGCCCTTGTCAAAGCTTTGATTTAGTTTTCCTCAGTTTTGTCCAAGGGTCATTACAGATGTCTGCAGACGATTAGCATCACCTCCCCCCCCCCCTCCACAGCCCCTATCCGACTGGGTGATTAGCAAATTAAAACTTTTCGTTCTTCTCTGTCCACGGAGACTTATTGAAAAAGATGAACAAATGTGGCTAATTGTGGAGACCCAAGGGGAGCATCAAGGTGTTTGTCTCTGAATCTGGGCCCCTAAATATGAAGTTAGCCACTGTGTACCCCATTATGTCACATGCTCCAGCATTTAATGAAGCATTCAGCTCTGAAACATAGAAACAATTGTATCCTTGGTAGGGAGCTTCAGGAACATTTTGCATACATGACATACCCAAATGATGCCAACAGAACCCTTTAACACTTATAAAAAATTTGGTGTGTGCCATGAACACGGTTGAGCATATTTGCAGCCTCCATTTCAGAAACTGAAATCCCTACTCTATATAAGTGCTTGATATGTTTTTCAAAGCATTCAAGGTCTATGCATTAGGGCAAATGCCAACTATAAACAAGGCATTCAAATGATCCAGTGGAGGCTGTGTCTTTGATTGCAAGCGACGACTGAAATACAAGAAGAGCTTTCCTATTTCCACCTTTGTTAGCAGAGTGAATGTTTGATTAGGTTAGAAGACAGAGGAAGGAAAACCTTTGGCAGAGCTACCCCAACCATATATATAGGATATAGAATCTACATATGGGAAGGCAGGCTGAAGCACATATGTCAGACTTTCATTCAAAATATACATTCCGTGGGAAGCCTGGGTGGCTCAGTTGGTTAAGAGTCCGACTTGGGCTCAGGTCATGATCTCGCAGTTTGTGGGTTTGAACCCCGCATCAGGTTCTGTGCAGGCAGCTCAGAGCCTGGAGCCTGCTTAAGATTCTGTCTCCCTCTCTCTCTGCCCCTCCCTGGCTCGCACTCTGTCTCTCTCTCTCTCTCTCAAAAATAAATAAGCATTTAAAAATTGAAAAAATAGGGGCGCCTGGGTGGCTTAGTCGGTTAAGCGTCCGACTTTCGCTTAGGTCATGATCTCGCGATTCGTGGGTTCGAGCCCCGCGTCGGGCTCTGTGCTGACTGCCAGCTCGGAGCCTGGAGCCTGTTTCAGCCTGTGACTCCCTCTCTCTCTGACCCTCCCCTGTTCACGCTGTCTCTCTCTCTCTCCTAGAAATAAAAAAAAAAACAAGACATTAAAAATAATAATAATAATATATTAAAAAAAGAAAGTTATAAAAAATAAAACAAAAATAAAAATTGAAAAAATATACATTCTGTAATATACTCTATTTTCCACTGTAGAACATAACAAAAAATATTTTTAAGGTGTCCTGTCTCTTCTTCTTGCTCATAATTCTTCAGTGATGAGTCAGACAAGAAAGTAAAAACATCCCGAATGTGTAGAAATTGTTGGAAAATGAAAAGGCAGAAAGTCACATTAAGCCACACGCTGAATCTAAGATGCAATTAAAACTCAAATGCAGACTATCCTAATTTTCAGCCTTATTCTTCAATACATCTACACAGGCTCAAAGCAGTGGCAGCCAAATCCCTCGCTGATCCAAACCCCCATTTCATGAGATTGCCTCCTGGAGTAGCCAGCAGGAGGCTACAGAGGAGTGAGACCTCCCCACTGCATAGGATCAAAAGTGTTATCACTACAACGCGACTCACTCTGTCTTCACCAAGAAAGTAAGCTGTTAGAGCAAAGGGGCCTATGGATAAAGTCTGAAAAGGCAAGTTTGATGTCGGAGGCCGTCTTTGGTTTTCCAATTTTTGGAAAAGATGTTCATAACGGCATATTTCATGTCCATTGCTGATGAGCCAGGAAATAACATACAAAGAGAGGGACATGAATCAGGAGTCTCTCGACAATCCCTTTGCATCTTACAAAACAGCAATTTCCGAATCAATACATTGACTTAGAGATAACTAATTGCAGCCCGTTAAGGGGAGCCACGCCCCATTTTTCAGTGCTAGGGTATTTGGGGACCACAAAATCTTGCGCTAAAATCACTTTTGTCAAACATCGAGCAAGATAAGAGTGAGACCAGGCTAGAATCCTGATAAACAGGATTTTGTTTTTATCATGTTATCCCTTGTATCACAAATGTCCAAATTGTACAGTATCTCATAGAGGAATTTTAGTTTAGTAATAAGGAAACATCATTAGTGATATAATGTGAGAATGTAAATAGTAATCGCTAATTGAACGAAGGTAAACGCCACTAGTCTTTAGCAGCGCTGACATTTAAAATAGACACAGTCTTCAACAGCTCAACTGCTCTGATTTTCTGAAAGTAGAAGTGCATTGTAACAGGGAAGTCTTATTTTTTTACTCAATATTTGTTTGCTTTCCCAATTTGCATTTTATGTTCCTGTATCTTACTGGAAAAAGTAAGGCACCAAACAAGAGACAAACGAATGAGTAGTTTTGCAAAATTCTCCCTCAAGTGAAGTGGATGGAGGCCATTGCTTTGAAGTCCTTGAAACTTCCTCTTCTCCTCTTCCCATCTGTATCCATAAGGGAGGATTTTCTTTCTCACCAGTCTGACAGTCTTTCCAGAATCCTCAGCACTTACTACCAGAGTCTTCATAACTCTTTCATTAATGCGATGTTGCTTTATTTCATTGGAATTGTATGTACTTGATATAATTTAGTCACAAGTTTAGAAATTCCCTATGCTTTCTAGCCTAGTGTTCGGTGTATGGAACAACTGAAAATATACTTGCTTATTTGGTTTTCTTTTGCCTTTTTTTTTTTTTGAAAGTTGATCTAGAGCTTTCTACATATAATGACAATGAAGAGGAGTAGGAGGAAGGGAAGGAAAGGAGGAGAATATAATAGTCATAGCTAGGTTAGAGCCATTGAATGTATTTTACATACATTTCATTTTGGGGAGAGAAAAATGATACTCTTTACTAAGTTAGAAAACAGATAAAAACCAGGACTGTCATAGGCAACCTATAGTCATCTACATCAAACAAATATCAATTGAGTCTTTCTCAGAAGCTGTTTTACCTCTCTCAATACATTTATTCTTGACTACAGTCTGTAAAGCAAATACTATTATTATCTTATTTAACAGATGAGTACATTGAGGTGTGAAGAGATTTAGTAACTATACCACAGTCACAGAGCTCAAAACTAGGAGAGTCCAGGAGTCAGATACTGATTTGATTCTAGTGCCTACATTTAATGTTGTTTTAAAAACTTTTGCTGTTTTTCTATAGTATTTTCGTGATAATGCATGTAGTTTTTCAAAAGAAGGTACTAAAGACATTTGTAAATCAAGGCAAAATTCCCAAGATATCACTGCAAAAATATAGCCCTGTTGCTCTAAAGTGCTGTATAGGAATTTTCTATATTTTTTCATGCAATAATTAAAATCTAATGGTTTTTATGGATTTTTCTTGATGCTTCTTTAGCAAAATTAAGTGTATTATCAATAAACTACTAGAGAAAATGGATGGTGTACAGAGATTATTTGAGATATTTTTAAAATGATTTTACTCATAGCTTATATTGTTTACCCCATAATAACATCATAGTAACCCATAGTTTATGTACCTCTTTTACTTATACACACACAACAAATCATGAATCATTAGTAAGTCCAAAGTGATGTCAAAAAAAAAAAAAAGAAAGAAAGAAAAGAAAAAAAATACATGTCTGAAAGACCCTTTTATGAATCCAATGATAGTGTCTCCTCAATTCCAACAGCCACTTCCTGATGGAATTAGTATCCTTATAAGAAGAGGGAGAGTGGCACCTGGGTGACTCAGGTTGGGTGTCTGACTCTTGATTTTGTCTCAGGTCATGATCTCTACATCGAGGCCCACTTTAGGCTCCAAACTGAGCATGGAGACTGCTTAAGATTCTCTCCATTTCCCTCCGTTCTTAACACTACTTTTGTACAGGGGCTCTCTCTCTCTCTCTCTCAAAAAAAAAAAGTTTAAAAAAGAAGAAGAAGAGGAAGAGAGATCAGAGCACTCTGTCTCTCTACCAAACGAGGACACAGAGAGAAGCAGGCCCTCAGCAAGCCAAGAAGAAGGGCAGAAATAAAGTATTCTAGCACTTTGATCTTTGATTTCCAGCTTTCTGACTTGTAAAAAATAATGTCTTCTGCTTAAACCTTCAGTCTAAGGGAATTTTTTATATCAGCCCAAGAATACTAATACAGCTACCTGCCTAACCTTAGAATAAAACTAATTTCCTTAGAGTCCTTGACCCATGAGGCCAGGCTTCATGGGCCACATTTTCTTCCTTTGGGCTGAGTTTACATTCCAATCTTCCAACTACCTCTGGTGAATACACACACACACCACACACACACACACACACACACACACACACACACACGCACACACACACACACATACAGGAATGGAATAGGGAGGGTAGGTGGGCCTTTATTGTATTTATTTTATTATTTTAATTTATTTTATTTTCCAGATTTTTAAATTTTTTAATGTTTATTTAGTTTTGAGAGAGAGAAACACAGAGCGTGAGTAGGGGAAGGTAAGAAAGAGAGGGAGACACAGAATCCAAAGCAGGCTCCCGGCTCTGAGCTGTCAGCACAGAGCCCGACATGGGGTTCGAACCCATGAACTATGAGATCATGACCTGAGCTGAAGTTGGCCACTCAACTGACTGAGCCACCCAGGGGCCCCTATTTTCCAGATTTTTTGAAAGATAACTGCCATATGGCATTGCATTGCAACATAATGATTTGAATATGTGTATATATTGTAAAATGATTACAAGTTTTGTGTTTGCTTGTTTGTTTGTTTGTTTTTTAAGTAAACTCTACCCCCAACAGTGGGCTTAAACTCAAAACCTGGAGATCAAGTCACATGCTCTGTAGACTGAGCCAGCCAGATACCCCACAAAATGATTATAGTTTAATTAACACATCTATTACCAAAGAGAATTACAATTCTTTCTTGTGATGGGAACTTTTAAGATCTAATCTGTTAGTGGGGTGCCTGGGTGGCTCAGTCAGTTAGGTATCCAACTTCAGCTCAGGTCATGATCTCACTGCTCCTGAGTTTGAGTCCTGCGTCAGGCTCTGTGCTAACACCTCTGAGCCTGGAGCCTTCTTCAAATTCTGTCTCTGTCTCTCTGCCTCTCCCCTGCTCGAGCCCTGTCTCTGTCTATCTCTCTCAAATATAAAAAAATAAAACATCTAAAAAATTTTTAAAAAGATCTAATTGGTTAGGAACTTTCAGATATACAGTACAGTTATTGTTAATTATGGTCACCATGCTGTATATTATATCACTAGAACTTAGTTACCTTATAAGAGGAAGTTTGTAACTTTTGAACACCTTCAACCATTCTCCCTTTCCCTATGGCAACCTGTTCTCTGAGCTGCTTGTTTTGGGATGCCTCACAAGTGAGATATTATATCATTTTATTTCTCTGTCTGATTTATTTATATAGCATGATGCCCTGACATTTCACCCATGCCACAAATGGTAGGATATCCTTCTTTTTGTATGGCTGGATAGTAATCCATTGTGTACCTATACCGCATTTTCTTTGTCCATTCATCTTTGATGGTCAATATATACCTAGGTGATTTCGATGTCTTGACCATTGTAAATAATTCTATAATGAATATTGGGGGACAGATGTCGTTTCAAGATGTGATTTCATTTTTTGACAACATATCCAGATACGAGTTTGCTAGATCATACAGTCATTCTATCATACAGTCATTTTTTTATTTTTGAAGAATCTCTATACTATCTTTGACAGTGGCTACACCAATTTACATCTCTGAGCGTTCCCTCATTTCAACACCCTCAACAGAATTCTTATCGCTTATCTTTTTGATATATCATAGCCATTTTTAACAGCTAATATCTCATTGTGTTTTCAATTTGCATTTCCCTCATGATTAGTGGGTTTTTTTTTCTTTAAATGTTTATTCATTCTTGAGAGATAAAAAGACAGAACATGAGTGGGGGAGAGGCAGAGAGAGAGAGGAAGACACAGAATCCAAAACAGATTCCAGGCTCTAAGCTATCAGAACAGATCCCGATGCGGGGCTCAAACCACAAACTGTGAGATCCTGACCCGAGGCAAAGTTAGACACTTAACAAACTGAGCCACTCAGGCGCCCCATAATTAGTGATGGTGAATAATTTTTAATGTACTTGCTGGCCATTTGTATGTCTTCTTTAGGAAAAAGTCTCATCAGGTCCTTTGTCCATTTTTCTTAATAGTTTATTGTCAAGTTGGTTTCCATATAACACCCAGTGTTCATCCACAAGTGCCCTCCTCCATGCCCATCACCCCCTTCCACTCCTTCCGACATCCATCAGTCCTCAGTTTGTTCTCAGCATTCAAGAGTCTCTCATGGTTAGCCTCCCTCCCTTTCCCCCACCATTTCCCCCTTCTTCTCCCCCATGATCCTCCGTTAAGTTCCTCCTTATCCTCCTATACGTGCAAACATATGGTAGCTGTCCTTCTCTGCCTGACTTATTTCGCTCAGCATAACACCCTCAAGGTCCATCCATGTTGCTACACATGGCCAGATTTCATTCTTTCTCATTGCCATGTAGTACTCCATTGTATAGATAAACCACATCTTCTTGATCCATTCGTCAGTTGATGAACATTTAGGCTCTTCCCATGTTTTGGCTATTGTTGAGAGTGCTGCTATGAACATTGGGGTGCATGTGACCCTATGCATCAGCACTCCTGTATCCCTTGGGTAAATTCCTAGCAGTGCTATTGCAGGGTCACAGGGGAGTTCTAGTGTTAATTTTTTGAGGAACTCCCACACTGTTTTCCAGAGGGGCTGCACCAGTTTACATTCCCACCAACAGTGTAGGAGGGTGCCCATTTCTCCACATCCTCGCCAGCATCTAGAGTCCTCTGATGTGCTCATTTTAGCCACTCTGACGTGAGGTGGTATCTCAGTGTGGTTTTGATGTGTATTTCCCTGATGAGGAGGGATGCTGAGCATCGTTTCATGTGTCTGTTGGCCATCTGGATGTCCTCTTTGGAGAAGTGTCTGTTCATATCTTCTGCCCATTTCTTCACTGGATTGTTTGTTTTTCGGGTGTGGAGTTTGGTGAGTTCCTTATAGATTTTGGATACTAGCCCTTCATCTGATAAGTCATTTGCAACTATCTTTTCCCATTCCATCGGTTGCCTTTTTGTTTTATGGATTGCTTCCTTTGCCGTGCAGAAGCTTTTAATCTTGATGAGTTCCCAATAGTTCATTTTTGCTCTTGATTCCCTTGCCTTTGGGATGTGTCAAGTAAGAAATTGCTGTGGTGGAGGTCAGGGAGGTTGTTTCCTGCTTTCTTCTCTAGGGTTTTGATGGTTTCCTGTCTCACATTCAAGTCCTTTATCCACTTTGAGTTTATTCCTTTGTCCATTTTTAAATATGATTTTTTCTATTGCATTGTATCAGTTCCTTCTAAATTTTAGATTTTAACTCCCTATCAGTGTGGTTTGTAAATATTTACCCCATTCTGCATTTTGCAGATTGTTTATTTTTCTGTGCAGACAAATTTTATTTTGCTATAGTGTCACTTCTAATTTTTGTTTTAGGTGTTATATCCAAAAAATCATGCCAATGTCAAAGAGCCTCATGTCTATATTTTGTTGTAGAAGTTTTATGGTTTGAGGTCTCATATTTAAGTTTTTAATCCATTTCAAGTTAATTTTTGGGTGGTGTAAGGTAAGGGTCTAGTTTCATTATTTTGAATATGAATATCTAATTTTCCCAGCATTACTATTGAAAATATTGTCTTTCCTTTCCTTTCCTTTCCTTTCCTTTCCTTTCCTTTCCTTTCCTTTCCTTTCCTTTCCTTTCCTTTCCTTTCCTTTCCTTTCCTTTCCTTTCCTTTCCTTTCC
>NW_024080700.1:2746970-2808642 GCF_003009895.1 Hyaena hyaena | reverse complement strand
TCCCCTCCCCTCTCTTCCCTTCCCTTCCCTTCCCTTTCTTTCCCTTTCTTTTCCTTTCCTTCTTTTTCCTTATTACCATATCCATAGATTTACTTTCCGTCATATAGCTTAATTTGTTAAGTGTTTGGAATTCCATTCTTACATTTAAAATCAACTGGATTGCCCAGAGGTTTAGATTAGCTCTCTTCTCAAATATTAGTTGACTCTACATGCAGGAGTCTATACCTGGGTTCTTGATTCTGTTCTATTGGTTTATGTTTCCATTTTTATGTCAGCGCTGCACTGTTTTAATTACTATAGCTTTGTAATATAATTTGAAATTAGGAAATGTGATGCTTCCAGCATTGTTATTCTTTCTTAGGATTCCTTTGGCTACATGGGGTCTTTTGTGTTATAGAATTCATAAGAATTTTAGGGTTGGTTTTTCTATTTCAGTAAAAAAAAAAAAGGTCATTGGAATCTTGATATGGATTGCATTGAATCAATAGATGGTTTTAGGTACAATGGATTCTTTAATAATATTTATTCCTCCAATCCATGAGCATAAGTTACCTTCTGCTTATTTGTGTCTTCTTCAATTTCTTTTGCCAATGTCTTTTATTTAATGTTTTTTTTAATTTATTTCTAGGAGAGAGAGAGAGAGACAGCGTGAACAGGGGAGGGTCAGAGAGACAGGGAGTCACAGACTGAAACAGGCTCCAGGCTCTGAGCTGGCAGTCAGCACAGAGCCCGACGCGGGGCTCGAACCCACAAACCGTGAGATCATGACCTAAGCGAAAGTCAGACGCTTAACCGACTAAGCCACCCAGGCGCCCCTCTTTTGCCAATGTCTTATAGTGTTCAATATACAGATCTTACATCCTCTTTGTTAAATTTATTTCCATGTATTTTATTGTTTTTGATGCTATTGTTAATGTGATCATTTTCCCTATATCTTTTTCAGATCATTCATTATTAGTGTATAGAAATTTTACTGATTATTTCATGTTGATTTTGTATCCTGCAACATTACTAAATTTATTGATTAGGTCTATCAGTATTTTGTTGAAGTCTAAGACTTTTCATATATGAAATCATGTCATCTGCAATGAACAGTGGTTTTACTTCTTCTTTTCTGAATCAGATGCCTTTCATTTATTTTTCTTGCCCAGTTGCCCTACCTAGGACTTCCAGTACAATGTTGAATAGGAGTGATGAGAACTGGCATTCTTGTTCTGTTCCTAATAGCAAACAAAAAGCTTTTAACCTTTCATCTTGACTGTGATGTTAGCTGTGGACTTGTCCTATGTGGCCTTCATTGTGTTTAGGCATGTTCCTTTTAATCCCAACTTGTTAGGAGCTTCAATCATGAATTGAAGTTGAAGTTTGTCAAATTTTTTTAAAATTTATTCATGTATTACATGAATTTTTTCTGTATCTATTCATGTATTACGTGAATTTTATCTCTTATTAATGTGATGTATCACATTTATTTATTTACTTATTTACTTATTTATTTATGTATATTGAAATATCCTTGCAACCTATAGATGAGTCTCACTTAATTGTGGTGTATTGTACTTTCAATGTCTTGCTGAATTCAATTTGCTGGCAGTTTGGTGATAATTTGCATCTATGTTCATCAGGGATATTGGCCTGTAGTTTTCTTTTCTTGTAATGTGCTTATATTACTTTGATATCAAGAGAATGCTGACCTTGAAAAATGAGTTTATGGGGTTGCCTTCCATTTCAATTTTTGAAGTGTGAGAAGGATTGGTATTCATGATTCTTTAAATGTTTAGTATAATTCACCAGTGAAATCATCTAGTCCTGGACTTTTCTTTGTTGGGAGGTTTTTGAATGCTGATTCAATCTTCTACACATTATTAATCCGTTCAGATCATCTATTTCTTTTTGATTCAGTCTTGGTAAATTGTACATGTCTATGAATTAATCTATTTTTTCCTAGGTTGTCCAATTTGTTAACAAATAGTTGTCCTTATTAGTTTCTTATGATTCTTTGTACTTCTGTGGTATTGTTTGTAATTTCTCCTCCTTTGTATCTGATTTTATATTTTGGGGTCCTCCTCCCCCATTTAATCTAGCTAAAATTTTGTTAATTTTGTTTCTCATTTTAAAGAACCAATCCTTACTTCTGTTATTGTTTCTATTGTTCCTATTCTATCTTTCATTTTGTTTTACTTTAATATTTATTATTTCATTCCTTCTGCTAAATCTGGGCTTTGTTTGTTTCTTTTTTTCCTCTAGTTCCTTGAGATATAAAGTGTACAACTAGGTTGGTTTTTTTTTGTTTTGAGCTTATTCATTTTTCTTGATGTACACATTTGTCATTATATACTTTTCTCTTAGAACTGCTTTTGCTGCATCCCATAATTTTTTGTATACTGTATTTCCATTTTCATTTGGCTCAAGGTATTCTTTTATATGCCTTTTTATTTTGTTCTTTTTATCATGGTCTCTATTTGGGCGATGGCACGGCATCAGGAAGGACCTACTGGCTGTGCACAGGTGGATAGGACTGCTGGCTTGGTCCCTTGCTCAAATGAGGCTGTAAGGCCAACGGCACATTTCCAGGACTTCTGGTCAGGCTCATTAGATGATCAATACTGGGTACCATATACAGCAAGAGATGACATTATGGATTAGTCTTCTAGCTATAGTGGGGCAGTAGCACAGACCCCACAGGTTACGCCGTTCATTTTGCGGGAACCTGATTCAGGCAAGATGTGCACTGAATTCCCTGGCTCTAGGGAGGTGACATTTGGGTGCTCTGAATAAAATACAATGTGCATATCTTGGGTGATAATGTTTTAGGCAAGAGAAACAACAAAGCAACATACCCAAAGTAAGAAAGTGTTTGCTATGTGGAAGGAATAAAAAAAGTCATTCAGCCAAAGGAGAAGCAGTGGTAATAATCAAATGGGAGTTCATGGCAAGGAACCAAATCACATTCGCTCATGTAAACCAGGGTTTCTCAGTCTCAGTGCTATGCTAATTTGAATCAGATCATTTTTGTTGAGGGAGTTGTCTTGTGCACCATAGAGTTTTTAGTAGCATTTCTGACCTCTGCCCATTAGCAATAGCACCCCCACCTACTCACCCATTGTGATAACCAAAAGTGTCTCCAGACTTTGGCAAATGTTTTCTAGGAAACACAATTGCCCCCTTTGTGGGTCACTATTGTAGACCACACAAAATGCTCTGTATATCCTCTGTGTGATTCAAGTCATTGAGCCTTGAGCAAGGAAGTTGCAGGCTATGATGGACATCGTGTAAAAGACCATGCTGGATATGAAGGTAAACAGAGAGGTCAGTGAGCCAGTGAGGAGACAATGGTGTAAATCAACGAGAGATACAATGGGCTGCGACTGCTGACATCTTTATTGGTAAGACTTAGCAATGGGTGAGAAAAAGGAGGTGAGAGACATACAACAAAGAAGATTTCAAATTTTGGCCAAAGTAACTGGAGAATAATAATGTAATTTTGATGGCTAATTTTATGCGTTAATTTGACATGTCTATGGGATGCCCAGATAGCTGGCAAAACACGGTTTCTGGGTATGTCTGTGATGGTTTTTACAGAAGAGATTAATGTTTGAATCAGTATATTCAGTAAAAAAGATCCAGACTCATCAGTGCAGGTGGGCATCATCCAATCCTAATGCCCAGGATCCTGAATAGAACATAAAGGCTAAGGAAGGGTACATTTGCTCTCTTGACTTCCACTGGAACATACATCTTCTCCTGCCCTTGGATATCAGCACTCCTGACAGCATTCCTGACTCTTGGTCCTTCTGTTTCTCTAGATTTCAGATGTGGACCATTAACTTACACCATCAGCTCCATGATTCTCAGGCCTTTGGATTCTGACTGAATTCTTCATTCTCCAGCTTGCAGACTGCAGACTGTGGAACTTTTCTGCTTCAATAATCATACGAGCCCATTACTAAGATAAATATCTTCATATACCATCTATCTATCTATCTATCTATCTATCTATCTATCTATCTATCATCTATCTATCTATCTATTTTATTGGTCTGTTTCTCTGGAGAACTTCAAGATAGCCACTGACTTAAGTAAGAAACCTTTGACAGAGTGAGGGATGAAAGGTTATAGAGTGAATATCAGGGCAGGAAGAGGAGCAGTTTGAAGGGAATAACAATTCTGTATTGGACACATTTGAGATGTTCTTTAACTATCCAAGGTGAGACAATGGGTAAGATGTTGGATACACAAGTTGAAGGTTCAAGAGAAGAATTTGAGGCAGAAACAAAAAATTAGGAATCAGTATTAGATGCATTTAAAATCATGGGAGCAGATTTAATCATCTAGGATCCTGGTAAAAACATGTATGAAAAAATAAGATCCAGAATTTCCCACAAGACATTCAAAATTTTGAGGAAAAAATACTGACTCTTACTATATGTCAAACAGTACCTGAACTACTAATATAAGGAAGTTTACAGTTTCAGTATTGGATAAAACCACAATCCTTTTAATGCTGTCATGTTTTTATTGACTATAATATAGAAGTAAGTACTGTATGAAAGCCAATGTGGAACAAGAAGTGAGGCTGGTAGTGTCCAGTTGGGTTTTAAGATACGGGAAGTTGTGCAGTGCTCAACAGGCGCATACATCACAGAGGTAAAAAGAATATTATCTTTCTTTCAATATGCTACATGTTTTAATATGACTATGAAGTAGTCAGAACATGTATTAGTTTTTTACTACTGCTGTAATAAATTACCACAAATTTAGTTATTTAAACAACACAAAATGATTCTCTTATAAATTTTGGAAACCAGAGTCCTAAACTGATTCACTGAACTGAAACTAGGATTTTGTTAGAACCACACTCCTCCTAAAGACTCTGAAAAGGATTCATTTCCTTGACTTTTCTGGCTTCTATAGCTGGGTCCTTTATTGAACTTGACTCATGGACGCTACCTCATCTTTCAAACAAACAACAAAGCATCTTCAAATCTCTCTATTTCTATCACAACATTACCTAATGTCTTCTTTGACCATTCATCCTTCTTGGATGTATCTTTGTGATTATAGCAGCCCACTCAGCTAATCCAGGATAATCTGTCTATCTCAAGATCTTTACATTTCTCTTATAATCAAAAGTCCCTTATATATTTGCAGATTCTGGGGATTTGGTCTGGGTGTCTTTGGAAGCCATCATTCAACCTACCACAGGGCATAAATGCATAGTAATATTTCAGGAGCTAACTACTTAAAAAGTGGAACTTCTAGGTATTTCTTTTGGCCTGGGTCATTCTGCACTTGATCTTAGCCAAAAGGCCAAGTGATGGCCTGGGTTTCTGAAAAATGCTACTGAGACACTAAGGATAAAAATTGTGAAAAACTCATAACTTTCGACCTAAAAAGAAATACAGTTAGAGAACCAAATATTCTCAACTACTGACTCCCAGAAAATTCAACATTTAGACTTTAGGAAGATAAGAAAGATTCAACAAAGAAGATGAAAGAAAAATAACTAATGACATAGGAGATAAACCAATAAAATGTGAGATCTCTCTGTCAAGTGAAAAAGTATTTCATGAAAGAGGGAACAGTCAAGTGAATTTCTTATCTCTCATGGTGTAAGACCAAGGGTGAGATCTGATATGTGTATCTGGGCACAATCAGGACCTCTAATGTAAATACCAATACATTTGAGTCATTAGGTGTCGTAGTACAGTCTAGTGAACAATCATCTAAACTAGCCTTTGGGAAAATACTTGTGACCTGAAATAGCATATTTACAGCAAATCTATCTGTTTATCTATCATCTCTATCATCTCTCTCTTCTATCTATCATCTATCTATCTATCTATCATCTATCATCTATCTATCTTACATTTCCATTATTTATCTGAAATTCAAATTTGAGTATTCTGTATTCATTTACTAAATCTGGCAATCCTATTCTAAGGGTTATTAGATTATTGATCCCCTAGATCAGTCTGTTTCTGGTGTACTGCCAAAATGGTCAAGAGGCCAGCATTCACTACTCATCTTTTCAGAAAGCCAGGAAGAAGGCCATATGTAGTTACAGCTATTCATCAGGAAATTTTCCTGAGATTCCAGCCTGTATCTACATCATAGAATCAGAAGTAAGCACTTTAAAAAAACATTATTAATGAATTGCTCTGGAAATACTTGTAGTTCAAGTTTGTATCTTATAAAAGGATATTTCAACAATCTGGATTCGATGTGCAGGAGTCTTGTGTATCTAGTTGCTTTTCCACTGGCCCCGAGTTCGTCTGAAAAATACTGCCACTATTGGCAAAGGACACAGTCAGCATATAATTGATTTAGTTAATAATTCATGTATTCATTCATTCAGCAAACACTTACAGAGCTCCTAGCATATCTAGCAACATGTTGAGGACTTGTTAAGTACCACGCAAAAGAGTCCAAGACTGGCCACATTCTGCCTGATGGGATTATTAGAGACAAAGCAAGAAGCACCTAGAGTAGATCACAGAGCCAAGTACACATACATGATGTAGCAAAATTAGGTAAACTCAGTTAGGCATTTTCAAACCTTACTCATTTTTACTTATTTTTATCTTTAATAGTTTATTGTCAAGTTGGTTTCCATATAACACCCAGTGCTCATCGCCACAAGTGCCCTCCTCTATGCCCATCACCCTCCTTCCCCTCTCCCCCACCCCCATCAGTTCTCAGTTTGTTCTCAGCATTCAAAAGCCTCCTCATGGTTTGCCTCCTTCCCTCTCCCCCACTATTTTCCCCCCTTCTTCTCCCCCACGGTCCTCCATTATGTTCCTCCTAATCCTCCTATACATACAAATATATGGTAGCTGTCCTTCTCTGCCTGACTTATTTCGCTCAGCATCTATAAGGAACTCATCAAACTCCACACCTGAAAAACAAACAATCCAGTGAAGAAAAGAGCAGAAGATATGAACAGACACTTCTCCAAAGAGGACATCCAGATGGCCAACAGACACATGAAACTATGCTCAGCATCCCTCCTCATCAGGGAAATACACATCAAAACCACACTGAGATACCACCTCACGCCGGTCAGAGTGGCTAAAATGAGCACATCAGAGGACTCTAGATGCTGGCGAGGATGTGGAGAAATGGGCACCCTCCTACACTGTTAGTGGGAATGTAAACTGGTGCAGCCCCTCTGGAAAACAGCGTGGGAGTTCCTCAAAAAATAAACACTAGAACTCCCCTATGACCCAACAATAACACTGCTAGGAATTTACCCAAGGGATCTAGGAGTGCTGATGCATAGGGGTACATGTACCCCAATGTTCATAGCAGCACTCTCAACAATAGCCAAAACATGGAAAGAGCCTAAGTGTCCATCAACGGACGAATGGATCAAGAAGATGTGGTTTAACTATGTGATGGAATACTACATAGCAATGAGAAAGAATGAAATCTGGCCATGTGTACAAACCTTACTCATTTTTAAATAGGTTTTTTTTTCAGTTGAATGATATTTACTTATAAAAATATAGATCCACATTATGCTGTCAGAAGCTTCACCAAAAAGATCTGAAGTGGCTTTCCCTATAATTACCTCTTCTAGTTTCAAGCAGAATATCAAATGAGCAGAGTAAAATATCTGTTACATACCACCCACTCCACTGACCTCAATAAAATGTTTATTTCAACATCTAGATAGAACATTTGAAATGCTGCATTATTCAACAATGGCCAGGTATAATCCAAATGAAGCTTGTCCTCTTCTTCCAACTGGTATTTTCTGTTTTGCTGTCTTTTTAATTCACTTATATTTTAGATAACAGGTTTTCAGTAATAGTTATAAATGTTTTTAGCCTTTTAAAAATATTTTTAATGTTTATTTCTTTTTGAGAGTTAGAAAGAGAGCACAAGGAGAGAGGAGCAGAGAGAGACGGAGACACAGAATCTGAAGGAAGCTCTAGACTCTGAGCTGTCTGCACAAAGCCCTACATGGGGCTTGAACCAGGAACCATGAGATCATGACATAAGCCAAAGTCAGAAACTCAATTCACTGAGCCACCTAGACACCCAAAATGTTTTTACTTTTTAATTAAATTTTTCGGGTGGCTTTTTTTAGTATACAGATAGCACAACATCATAGCTCCTGTCCTGGTATGAATCTTTAGAGGCTATGTTGTGTTGATACTTTACAGCTTATATGGGGAGTTGAAAAGAAAATAATCCACTTTCATTATTATAAGCAAATTTAATTTTATTTTTATCATTAATATTATCTGCCTATTGGGAAAACTGTATGCCTAATTTTAAAGTATTAATTCACAAGGTCCCCAGAAACAACCTAACAGTAGAAAACTGTAGATAATCCAAACAAAAAGATATTAGCCAAGGCAACACTTATTAAAAACAATAAGATTGGATGGTAGCAAACACAATGATACGGGACTTAGAGAAAAGTTGTGTTGGTCTCGTGTTGCATAGAACCTTCATAGATCAGAATAACTTGCCAATTCGTTTTCCTTTACCCTTTCTTCATTTAAGGATTCTTTAAGTTTCCGATTGACCTTTCCCAACCTCTCAATACCATTTTGGCCAACAACCCCTCATCAAGAATTGGTTTGCTATGAGCCTGTGACACAGATCTTCTCCCTGCCCCCTGCCCAAGTGGAATCAGAAGCATGTCAACTAAAAATTTGGAAGAATTTACTGTCCATTTAAAAATAGGTTTCCCTGGACCGTTTTCAGGAGACATTTGCTAATCTATATTTATGTTTCCCTGCTCTTTCTGATCCTAGTAAACAGTGCTCCCAGGATAGGATTGTGAGATAAAATATAGGACAGTCAGCTAAATTAGAATTCCAGATGAACAATGCATACTTTTCTAATATAAGTATGTTCCATATATTGAATAGGGTATACTTAGACTTCCATATAAAGTATTTCCAAACTTTATTAGAAATTCAAATTCGAGTGAGTATTCTGTATCCATTTGCTTAATTTGACAATCCTATTCTTGGAACTATTAGACTATTGGCCTCCTAGATAGATCTGTTTTTAATGCATTACTGAAGTGGTCAAGAGGTCAGCATTCCCTACTCATGCCTTCAGATAGCCAAGAATGAGACCAAATGTAATGACGGCTGTTCATCAAGAAATTATTCTGATATTCCAGACGTTTAGAAGAGTAGCCTGCAGTTGTTGTTTTTTTACATCAGTTTTACATCAACAGCTGAAAGGATTCCACTCATATCTCAGTATACAACAGAGGGTTGAAAAAGCTTTATTATCCATCAACAAAGTTTGAAGTCAAATTTAGTGTTATTTAAAATATATTGATTCAAAGCAATTAACAGTCATAATAGTGAAATTGTAACACATGTTTTAAACAATTGCCCATTCTCTCAAAATATTTTAGAATTTAAAAAAGTCTATAAGGAGCAAAGACTTAATGGTATTTGATATATTCTGTGCATTACTTGCTATAGGACCTTAGGCCTGAGTAAGCCTTAATTTCCATATCTGTAAATTGGAAATAAAGTCTTATATGGTAGGATAGGATATGAGTTTTAGACATAAGTTAAGTGAAAGTCTTATCAGGGATTTAGTAGAAAATCTTTCAATGATAAATATAATTATTTTTAGCAGTATAAGTAATGTAGATGATCTAGTAAATTATTAACCATCTTAATATTGCTAAGGAAACAGAGTAGGCTCAAACTTAAAAGAATAAAATAATTTAAGTTTAACATGACAAGTACTTTAATTTTTTACCAAAAATATTTTGGGAAAAGTGTCATCCCAGTACAGAGGAAATAAAAAAACTAGATACCTCCTTATTTAAGGACAAAATATGTAATGAAATTTGATAATTCAAAAAGTGTTAACCAAAAATATTTTATAACTTATGTAGCATTATTGTAATCAATGTGCTGATGGATATTTCCAACCAATTACACAGAACACTGAAAGGCACAAATATAAAAATTAGGGTGCAGATTTAAACCTAGTTATTTTGTCCATGAGAATTTTACCATAAAATATATTTTTACAATTTAGGATTTTAATATGAATTGTATTTTGGTTACTTACCATCAAGAAGAGTATGCGACCTTTCATTTTCTGATTCATTTTTTTTCTTTTGATTTGACATGCATTTACTAAGTGCCAAATATGTGGTAGACACTATGTTAAGTTCACAACCAGAATGGCATACAAAATTAGCAAGGCCACCGACTACATAAACATATATACTGTTGGCCACCTTCAATCCCTTCTCTAACCAGTCTGTATAACATGATTTGCTAGTAGAATGACTCTTGTCCACATCTTCTACTGTTTTACTACCTTATCCTCTAAATGCCCAGTGTTGGGTCAACACATAATATTTTACTCCTTGACACTGTTTTACTCCTTGACTCACTGAGCAATATTGGAGTAAGTCATGAAACTATCACCATGTCTTTAAGCCTTCAGCCCAGGTGCATAAACCAATATTCCTTTTCGTGGCTCTAGTGAGTTCCTTCCTCATGGTGGCCCTTCTGAGTCTTTCTCACTTTACTCATGCTTCTTGCTCTAGCTCTAACATCTGTGTGTGTGTGTGTGTGTGTGTGTGTGTGTGTATGTGATTTTCCACCTTCCTAGCTTTGTTCATTTGCTGAAACTTTGTAATTTGATATAGCTGAAGTTGTGCAAATTTTCTGACCTTTAATTTTATTTATCATTATTATTTTTACTTTGTCTCTCCTCTTCCCAAGATCATATCTTGGCTTTCTGTCCTGGATGGACACGGGACATTCATTAAGTTAACAGATTCATAATTTGAAAGTATTTATAGGTTTATTTTACATTTAGCTATAAACAATACCAGTCAATTATGGCTTTGCATTAATATTGTATGATCAGAAGTATATCTATTTTTTTTCAATTGCCTAAGGATCCACTCTGTTTATATTTCTCTCTCTCAAACATTCTTTCTCTCTCTGTCTTCCCAATTGTGATAAAAATTGATAAGAAAAAAAGGTTTACATGAATGTGTGTGGTTTTTTGTTTTTGTGGGGGTTTTTTGTTTTGTTTTGTTTTGTTTTTGGATAGAAAGGATGCCAACATATTGTTTTTCTTGAGAATTTAGTTACAGAAGTCAGGCATTTGTCACAAAATAAAGAATGAGAGTCTGCCCTGAAAGAGAATTTGAATCTTGGCTCTGTTTGTGCCTAACTGTGTGATTGTGGGCAAGTTATTTAGTGTTTCTGACACTCAGGTTGAGGTATGAATAATATATCCAACAAAGATCTGTTGGGATAATTCATGAAATAATCCATTTGAAAAGGACTAACATATATCTTGTGCTCAATAAACTCAAGCTCCCTTTCTTCATTTCCTTGTGAATTCTTAATAAAATCTTGTGCTTTGACACAAAACCTATTGTTATGTTGGTAATTATGACTTCAAAAGGTGTATGTAAGATAATGAGCTATGGTATTATGAAATGGCACATTTTAAATAACTATTTTTGATTTTAAGTTAATATTGTTTTCATTTCAAATAAATACATTTTATACACTTTATTTAAATAAGATTGATATAATTGAAAAAGCATGCTTCTTTTCTAATACTGATACAAATGTGTTTATAATTATTGTCTATGTCTTGAGAAGCTACATAGGCATTTATTCTTTATTTCAATGTGGTAAGTGAGTGCTAATTTTGCTCACCTTTAAAACAAATAAGCAAAATACGTGACCTTAAGTTAACTAAAAAGATGACATTGACCTGCCAAAAGTGTTTTTCCCTGTTCACAAGACAACCTTTTTTGTCTTTGTCAGTGTTTCCCAGTTAACCTGAGATACTTTCTTTTTATTTTTTTAAAGTAATTTATTGTCAAGTTAGCTAACATATAGTGTGATCTTGGCTTCGGGAGTAGATTTCCATGATTCATCGCTTACATACAACACCCAGTGCTCATCCCAACAAGTGCCCTCCTCAATGCCCATCACCCATTATCCCCTCTCCCTCACCGCCCCCCATCATCCTTCAGTTAGTTTTCGGTATTTAAGAGTCTCGTATGGTTTGTCTCCCACCCTCCCTTATTGAAACTATTTTTTTCTCTTTCCTTCCCTCATGGTCTTCTGTTAAGCTTCTCAAATTCCACATATGAGTGAAATATGATATTTGTCTTTCTCTGCCTGACTTATTTCGCTTAGCATAAAACCCTCCAGTTGCATCCATGTTGTTGCAAATGGCAAGATTTCATTCTTTCTCATTGTCAAGTAGTTTTCCATTGTATATAAAAATCACATCTTCTTTATCCGTTCATCAGTTGATGGTCATTTGAGCTCTTTCCATAACTTGGCTATTGTTGATAGCACTGCTATAAACATTGGGCTACATATGGCCCTGTGTATCAACTCTCTTGTATCCTTTGGACAAATTTCTAGTAGTGCTGTTGCTGGGATGTAGGGTAGCTCTATTTTTAATTTTGGGGGGAACCTCCACACTCTTTTCCAGAGTGACTGCACCAGTTTGTATTCACACCAACAGTGCAAGAGGGTTCCCATTTCTCAACACCTTCATCAACATCTGTTGTTTCCACATCTGTTTAGCCACTCTAACTAGTGTGAGGTGGTATCAAAGCTGTAGTCATCAAGACAGCATGGTATTGGCACAAAAATAGACACATAGACCAATGGAATAGAATACAGAACCCAAAATTGGACCCACAAATGTATGGCCAAATAATATTTGACAAAGCAGGAAAGAATATTCAGTGGAAAAAAGACAGTCTCTTTAGCAAATGGTGCTGGGAGAACTGGACAGAAACATGCAGATGAATGAACCTGGACCACTTTCTTCCACCATACACAAAAACAAACTCACAATGGATGAGAGACCTAAATGTAAGAAAGGAAACCATCAAAACCCTAGAAGAGAAAACAGAAAACAGCTTCTTTGACCTTACCTACAGAAACTTCTTACTTGACACTTCTCTGAAGGCAAAGAAAATAAAAGCAAAAATGAACTATTGGGACCTCATCAAGATAAAAGCTTCTGCACTGCAAAGGAAACAATCAACAAAACTAAAAGACAACAGATGGAATGGGAGACAAGATATTTGCAAATGACATATGAATAAAGGGTTAGGATCCAAGATCTATTAAGAACTTACCAAACTCAACCCGAAAAACAAATAAAACTCCAGTGAAGAAATGGGCACAAGACATGAATAGACACTTTTCCAAAGAAGACATTCAGATGGCCAACAGACACATGAAAAGATGCTCAACAATGCACATCACTAGGGAAACCTGAGTTTCAATTGGCAGATCTATGCTCTCAAACACTGAGTACACACTGACATTTAAGAGAGAACACTGTATTTCAAAAAAATTAAGAGAATAAGTTTATGAATTTCAGATTATAAATAAAATGCAAATCTTAAAAAATAAAAATAAAAAGTGCACAAATCCACAGGCCCAAGATTCCCAGAGTACACTGGAGCTTTCCATACCCTAGACTCTTTATTTACTTGGCACATTTATTCAACAAATATTTGTTTAGCTACTCTTGTGCTACATATACCATGTGATAACTGTGGCATAGGTATTTTAAAGTATAGTTATTGAAAATAAAATTTTTAAAAATGTAGAGGTAGGGATTTTTGTGACTCCTTCAGCATGGCCAAGTACTAAAGTTAGGTAATAAATTAGATAACGTTTATTGGATTTTTTCCTTTATGATAGTTATAATACATGCTGAAGTCAATTTTCAAAGCCAGCCTGGTGTGTTTCAGTCCTATGAATGTCCATTCCATATATTCTTAAATAAAATCCTCAAGGTGCATTAAGCTCCTTGTGTGAAAATTCTTGTGTGCTCTCTACAAAGATCTTCAACTTTACAAATTGCTTTTTCATTGAGCCTACCAGGTTTTACTAACTTTATAACCAAACTTGTAACCCAAATCATTTTCTCATGGATGCCATACTCGTGTTCCTTTTTGCGGCTAATTTAAATTTTGATTTGTTGTGGCACATCCCATTTGCAAGTATAATTCTTTTTCTCCCCTTGGGATTAGAACCTTTTATTCTCACCAGATATTGAAGTCCAGATTGAACATTCTTGAGTTCTTCTGAATTGAATGTGTAATTTGATAATTGGATCAACAGGAAAAAAGAATGTGGTGCATTCTACTCCTTAATTTATTCCTGAAATGTTCATTCAGCAGGTTGTGTTCAACCTACACTTTCAGCCTAAAAAGTCTCCTTCTCACTTTCCTTGTTTCTTCAGTGGCCTCAGTCAACTCCATTATCTTTTATTCACTTTTTCATTATTTTAAATTGGAAGGAAAGTTTTATGTATGTAAGAATGAAAGAAACTGTAAAGAGAGTACTCAAGACTCCACTATTCAACTCAAAGTTAAAAGTCTGCAACGTTCCATGTCTTTCCCAAATTCTACCTCCTACCTCCCCACCATGAAGTAATCATTTACTGCACTTTGTTCTTCTCTTTCTCTTTTTCTCCATAATTGTATGAGTACACATGACTCTGAAAATATATCATTAGTCATGACTGCTTTTTTGAACTTTATAAAATCTCTCTGGCCTTTTCTTCCCCTCAGCTTGATATTTCTAAGACTTATCCATTCTCATGCACATAAATACAGATCATATATTTTCCACAGTTGTTTGGACTTATTCTGTGAGAACAAATCATACTTCAGTGTCCCTAATTGATGAACATTATGGGTGGTTTCCACTTCGGCACTCTTATTACCAAGACTGTTTTTTACATTTGCTGGAGAACGTTCCTGGAAACGGGATTGCTGGATCATAGGGGAGCTGAATGTTCAATTTGACTAGGCAATACCAAACTCTTTTCCAAAGTAATGGTTATAGAATATAACTAGTGGTCATGAATGGAATAGTTGATGTTTTACCTCCCCACCAGCACTTTGTAATGAAAAACAAGGTCTAGAATCTGAGGAAATAAACCTGTTTGATTTCCCTGGGAAAGTTATCCTCCATGGTTCAATTTTCTGATACATAAAGTAGGTGAAAGGCTGTTGTGAGGATTAAATTAGAGAGAGAGAGAGAATGGGTGCGTGCACACATACGTGCACTGATAAAATTTTACTCATATATGATATTATATTTTATAATATGGTAAATTGTTTTGTTTTTCAACTAAAATCCTTCCAGCTTAAATTGATGTTAAATTGATGTTAAGGCATCTCTCTCTCTCTCTCTCTCTCTCTATATATATATATATATATATGTATCTCTCTCTCTCTCTATATATATATATGTATCTCTCTCTCTATATATATGTATCTTTTCTCTTTTATTCTCTCCTTTTCTCTCTATTTGAGCTTTTTCTCTTGAGTTTCCTCCTTATTTTCTTCCCATTCCCTACACCCTCTTAATCAGAACATGGCATAATATAAAATGAAACACATTAGTTGCATGAGTTGAATATATCTTCATGTCTTCTGATTTTTGTGTTTTGTTTGTTTGTTTGTTTGTCATTAATAAAGAGGTTTGACTGCATCAATTTGGTTGCTGGCACAGAAGCTTACATCTAGAAGCTACTGTCCCTCTCTTAATGGGGTAGCCCAAGACAGATAAAGTCAAACTTGGCTTCCAGAAACTTCAGAGGTGTGTGTGTGTGTGTGTGTGTGTGTGTGTGTGTGTGTTTCCCAACTCCTGTTCTCAGTGAAGTCAATAGGCCATATCGGTGATCTTCAGTGAGGGACATTTCAGTGATGGGGCACATCCTGGACTGGAATGTGAAAGCTTCAAGAAGCAACAGCTTCCAACATCACATTGTTCTCCAAATTCAGACTCTCCTCAACAGCATTTCACATGACCAGGACCTGTGAGACTGGCGAGGTGCCACTGTCCTCCAGATTCTCTTCAAGTACACTTACAGGTCTCTTTGTGAGATGCTGGAATTTTTTGACTTGCACATTCTAGCAACAACCCATCATGGCGGCACAGAATCACTGTTATCTCCCCTCATGTCTATCAATTATAGGTCAAATGAATGTCCAAAGTAGGCAACTCCCTCAAATCAACTCCTGTCATGGAGGTGAATGTTGCACCACAAATGTCATGTCCACCAGGAATTCTAGAACGTTGACCTTATTTGGAAATGTAATTTTGCAGATGGAATTAGTAAAGATGGAGTCATGCTGCCTTAGCGCAAGCCTCAAATCCAATGGTTGGTGACTGGATAAGAAAAAGAGAGGACACATAGAGAAGGTCATGTGAACACAGAGGCAGAGACTGGAGTTACACCACTATGGGTGGAGAAAAGCTTGGAACCAGAAGACACTGGAAGACCCAAAGGAAGATTCTTCCCTAGAGCCTTCAGGGGAACCAGGGCTCTCCTTATACCTGATTTTAGACTTTCAGCCTCCAGAATTCTGAGAGAACAAATTTCTGTTGTTTTTCAGGTATCCATTTTGTAGTAATTTGTTATGGCAGCCCTAGGAGACAAATATAACAAGGAACAGTGGCACCTACTCTGAGAACAAAAAGGAATACATCCACGCATATGTGCATGCACACGCACACGCACACGCACACACACACTCACTCACCATTTTGTGATTGCAATAGATAGAGACATTAATTAATACAGTATAGAAAAGAGCTGTAATTTATGGATCTGAAGAATGTGTGGATGTAGTGTAGAGAAATGAGAAAGTGCTTTTCACTCTGGACTTTTCCCTTAAGCTGAAATCCAGAACAACCACTCTGGTTTCAGTTGATTATTTCCTATATTAGGTTACTCTTTATAAACTTTTGTGCAGAATGATTCCTCCTCCCCTGAGAGTTTATGTTATTCAAAAGCAAATTAGCCCACTTGAAGGATGTCATGGAAGTACACAGAACACATAATTCTCTGCAACTCCAGAAATGCATTTCTTGACAATTATTTATTAGTACTCACAAACAGCTCTGAGTGACAAGCATCTGTCACATATTCATTGAATCTCATGGCATTGAGGCTCAAACCTTGGCACCTTGTGACAAAAGTAGAATACACACACAGTCAGTCTTTAAGCCCCCTACAAGTGGAAGAATCTGCTGTAATACAGAGCTTTTTGCCTTTGAAACCAGATAAGACTTATTCTTTGCTGTATTCTGACCAATCTGTTAATATGGGATTTATACTCAAATAGCACCCTTGGGGCCACAATGGAGGGCAGTTTTGATTCGCTTGACAAATCTGGCACCACATCAAAAGCTACACATCACTCCCTTCTGACTCACAGTGTCTTTTGGTTTCTACAAAAGAGAAGATACAAGGAGTCCAGGTACATGCCATTGGCAAACACTCTAAGGCCCTCTGCCCTCCACCAAGGGGATGACAACGTGCGGTTGGTTATAGCTAATTGTCATGTGGTGCCACTAGACTGCGGAGCCCCTGGTTTGGCCAATAAAGCTGAGGAGTTTGCTTGAAACTATCCTGTTGAACATACAATCACTGTAACGAAATACAATTTGAGGATCTGATTTCTCACAAAGGTCACACAAAAATCACTACAATGTTAGGAAACCCCAAACCTATGGTTTCTAAGAGTTTAAATGTAAATGTAAGTTCCCTCCCATCACTTTCATTACAGGATTCATCTCCACAACCACAAGCAGAATTCTGAGACAGTCGATGCACACTCAGGGAGGAAACACAGCCCTACAGCCCCTATATGTCATCTCAAGAAATTGAATATTCGAAGGTCAAACAACACTATACTAAATCTGCATGTCTGGACTCCCAAATGCTAAAACCTGGGAGCTCCGTGCTGCACATTTAGAGATGAGAGCAAGCAGCCAAGCTCCTTCGGTGTGAGGTAATCTAAACTATAGAGCTTTCATTTCCCTGGGCACTGGTAGGAATGGTTTGATTTTCTCATTTACAGTTTATAAAAACATCCCAAAGTAGAAAAAAAGTGCTTTGGATTCATAGTTGCCCCTATTCCTCATGAATGTCATTTTACTCCTGTTATGACATTCCTCACCTTGCATTCTATCTCTCTGAATGATTATTAATGACTAAAAAGGGAGGCCTGTAAATTAGCCAACTTGCTCCTCGAGCCTGGAAGGCTCTTTAGGCAATGCGTTGAGTCCCCATCCTACTCTATCCTACATAACAGGCAAGCTGGCCAGAGAAAATTGTATGCAGAGCTCACATTGTCCCTGGCCCAGCATGGAAACCACATTGGATACTTCCTTCCACTGTTCCCTTTGGCCAGAGGACTTCAGCTGCATTCTGCACTCACAGCCTCCATGCCCATTCTCAGTCTACACCACATACACCTGTATAGACTCCTAGCAAGCTTTGGTCTTAGGTTGCACTTCTTCTGTGTGGGAGAGAGTATAGGGGACACACAATGCTAATTAGTTTCAGGTGCACAGTATCATGATTCAACATCTCTAAATATTGTGCTATACTCGCCGCACATGTGATTACCTTCCGTCACCATCCAGTGCTATTACAACACTATCGACTATATTCCCTATGTTGTAGCTTTTATTCAGGTAACTTATTCATTCCATAAACTGGAAGACTGCATTTTGCTGTCCCCTTCACTCATTGGGTCCATTCCCTTGCCTCTCTTCTCTCTGGCAACCATCAGCTTATTCTCTGTATTTACAGGTCTGCTTCTGCTTTCTGTTTGTCTTTTATTTGTTCTGTTTTTTAGATTTTACATAGAAGTGAAATCATATGGTTTCATTTCATTGACTCAACATTTACACCTTCTAGGTCTATCCATGTTGTCACAAGTGGCAAGATTAGGTGGGATGAGTTTCTTAAACAAATAGTAAATTTAAACTAGGGACCTACTCCTAGCAAAGCTTTCCAAAATGAATTTTCTTCCATTTAGACCTTATTTTGTTTAGAACTTAGTTTCTTCTCCTCCTGGTGACCTCTTGTGTTCCATTATAGTTACTGGCTTTCTAATCTCTTCCTACCAGCTTCTACTCAGCAAGGGGGGAAAAGGACCACGTTATAGCGACATGGTGGTGAGCTCTCTGGATTGTGGAGTGTTCTGTGTGCTCTGGTTCCCGTCGAGATTGCTCCTCACCCCTCATGAGTCCCAGCAGCAGCAACATGGACACCATCCACAGCAGAAGCCTTTGCAAGTACCTAATTATGGGTTAGACACTCTACAAGAAAATTGCATTCACCCAGCACCTGCCCAGAAGCAAAGTCTTGTCTCAGCACTTCTCACACTAGCAGAGGGCAGTTTCTTCCATGGTGTGTAGCCAGTTGGGGAGATGAGCAATTCTCCCCCCTAGAGCCTCCGGAGACAGCTGGTGACTGCGGTAGCAATGTCACTGCCTCAGTGTGCATGCCCATAAAAATGCGAGACTGAGGTACATATGTAGGGCAGGGTTCACCAAGCTTGTTTGCTCTTGCCTCTGTTGGGTCTCTCAAGGGACTACTTAATCTCCACCCTCCTTCTTTAACGGTTCTTCCAACAGAGAAGCTGAAGATACTTCACCCAGCTGCTCAGTCATTATCTTTTTTCTCCCCAGTTTTAGAATAACTATACTTGGCCATTGCAATATGCTTGGTAAGTGTTCTGTGTTCATACCAATTCCACTAGAAGTTGGAGAGTTCTGTAGAAGGAGTGAGATGTGAGGGTCGAGAGTGATATCCAAACACAGGTCATGAGGTCATGTTACCTGGATAGCTCTAGAAGGACTGAGCAAGGTCTCCACAAGGCAATTATCCCTTTGTAGCCAAATGCATTCAAGGATTGGAGAGGAAGCTGTCAATTAGTACTAAAGTGGAGAAAGCCCTGCTTTCGTGGGAGCAAGCAACTCTCTGATAACAAGTCCCAGGATTCTTCCAAAGTTTGTTTCTGGAAGCTCTGTGACCACACTGTCAGTTTTCTGAGCAGCTCTTTATTAAGTAGGTTATTATAGAGCACAGAGAAAGAGCGAGATATTTCACATAATATCTGGTTTTATTTTACATAAGCCAGTAAACGCTTTGGTTTAGAGTTACTTACATTGTCCAGGGCAACACAGTGTCCTTATATTCTCTTAATCAACTCTAAGAAATGGATTATTTAATGGAACAGCTACTTCTAAAGTCAACTGGTATAACCAATGAAATTGAACAAATAAGCCACTTGCTCATGTACTCAAATCGATAAGGAAGCAGTCTAGCTTACACTTTCCATAAATAGTACAAAATATCGTTTCATTAATATAGTCAGAGAATCTAAAACCTGAAATGCCCAGAAATCTGCTGGGGAATCACAGCCTCTTTATTACACAGTCTACTAGGTACAGAATCCACATGATCAGGCAAACAATTTCTTTTTTTTTTCTTTTACAGAAAGAGAGAGAGCATGAGTGGGGGAGGGGCAGAGGGAAAGAGAAAAGGGATCTTAAGCAGGCCCCACACTCAGTGCAAAGCCCAACACGAGGCTCGACCCCACAAACCTAGGATCATGACCTAGGCTGATATCAAGAGTTGGACACAACCGATTGAGCCACCCAAGTGCCCCAGGCAAACAATTCCTTAGTGATTATTTCCTGTGACACAGCTGTCACTTCCTTTGGGGGTTAGACAGTCCATTTCTGAGAAGTGAAGGGGTACTAATGGATTTTCCTTGTCTGTGTTGCCTTCTGTGTCGCAGTACCTTACCTTTTATCTTAACTTGAGGCGTCAAGTACAATTAAAACCTGACTAATTGATTCTCATTTAACAACCCTTCAAATTTTAAGGAAAACAATCACATCTTTCCTTTCTCCCTATGTTTTCAGATAAAAACACCTCTATTCCTTCATAACATCTCACACGATATCTAATTATGATGTATTACACTTTCTTACTGTTTTTTCTTTGCTCTAATTACTTTCTATCTAGTCAATATTATTATTTTTTTTAGAACTTAAGGACAGAAGTATCTTCTCTTACTTTGGATACTGTGATTCTATACATACAACCTAATATTGTGCTGACTTTACACTAGTTTTAGATTGATGAAGTGTCTCACGTTTATTGTAGAAACATTGGAAAATGTACAGAAGCATCAAGAAGATAAGTGCAGTTGTTAGAATATAGGGTCAAGTCCTTTAGAAGAGAGACCCCACATGACAGTAATTCAAGGAAGTTGGAAGTCTGTTTTTTTTTTTTTTAATTACATAAAATTTTGGGTAGGGACTTAAGGCTGCTGTGGTAGTTCCCCAGTCATCAGAGTACCTTATATCACATTGCTCTGCTCTCACTACCGGGGACCTTCCATCTTACTTCCAGGTTGGCTAAACTGCCTATCGCCATGAAGTTTTAATTCCTGTGAACTGGAAGAGAGAGAGAGAGGGAGATATTAGGTAGATTCCTTTTATTTTTTAATCCTTCCTTCCTTCCTTCCTTCCTTCCTTCCTTCCTTCCTTCCTTCCTTCTTCCTTCCTTCCTTCTCTCTTTCTTTCTCTCTCTCTTTCTTTCTTTCTTTCTTTCTTTCTTTCTTTCTTTCTTTCTTTCTTTCCTTCTTTCTTCCTTTCTCCCTCCCTCCCTCCCTCCCTCCCTCCCTCCCTTCCTCCCTTCCTTAGAGAGAGAAAGTGTGAGAAGGGGACAGGGACAGAGGGAGACAGAGAAGAAAGAACCTCAACCAGGCTCCACACTCAGTGCAACATGTAGCTCAAACCCATGACCCCAGGATCATGACCTGAACCAAAATCAAGAGTCAAATGTTTAACTCACTGAGCCACCCAGGTGCCCTTAGGTGGATTCCTTCTAAAGCAATGGTCAAATGTCACTTTTCCTCACTAATCATTGGCCAGAAGTTAGTGATATAGCAATTCCTTGCTGAAAAGTTTACTGCAAAGTGACCTCTATCTAGTTAGGTAGCTACATTTTTCAGCTCAAATTTTTCCATCTTGGGAGGGGGTAAGATTATGTCTTTTTGTTTTAAGTTTATTTATTATTTTGAGAGAAAGAGAGAGAGCACAAGCAAGGGAGGGGCAGAGAGAAGGAGAGACAGAATCCCAAGCAGGATCTGAGCCATCAGCACAAGGGATGATGAGGGGCTGAGATAGAAAGTTGGACACTTAACCGACTGAGGCACCCAGGTACCCCAAGATGATGTCTTAATACTTGCTATGGGTGTTTAATTTTATTTTCCTTCAGAAATTCTTCTTGTTTTAAATTTTTATTTAATTAGAATCAATTGGCATTTGCAGTTAGATTTTTTTTTCACTCATTACCATGTAGTGGACACTCCCACAAATTACTAAAATATCTTTTCCTACAATATGTCTAGAGAAAGCTTATTATTTAATTTAATGAGTAAGTGGAAAATATTTAACTGATTACAGGGAACTTAATTTTTCAGGTTTTTCCCTCCTTTAAAAAATCAGTAGAAAACATCTTGAACCAACTATAAATCCTAACCTATACTTTATCCCTAGAATAAGTTCATAGATAAAATTCTAGAAAAATGTTTATGAAATATATTGAAAACAGAATTTTGTTTCATTTAAGAATTTCCTCTTTAGAAAAGGTGTATCTGCCTGTATTCTTACCCTAAGTACAAACATCATTTTTTCACTGTTCTAACATAGGATGTTGCCAATAATAATACACAAGGTGATTTAATAGTTGAACATCATATCTTATGATTGAATTAGCTTGAGTTCACGAGATGTGAAACGTGTTATCAAATCATGTTTGCAGCATGTTTCATTTGCAACAACTTTCTAATGCCCCCACTTCCTATCTGAAGATTAAAGTCCTTAAAAAGGCTTGGAAGATCCCACATGGTAGAGCTCCTCACGACTCAGAACTCATCACCTGCTACCCTACTGTTCTTTCCTCACTCCTTTGAAGTAAGTTGGCCAAGCTCTCCTCCGTGTGGTCATCCTATGCTTAGAATGTTCTTGGGACCAAATCTCCTATGTGTACTCCTTCAATGCCATCAAAACACTAGTCAGTCATATCTCAGCAGTAGAATGTCCCTGATCACTGTGGAAAAAAGCACCCCCCTCCCTTCTACCCTCTTACTCTGACTGCTTCTGCGATTTTACTTTTACCCATGATCTTTCACATCAACATATTGTAGTTGTTTATTTGTTGTGTGTTTACTGTTACTTCCACTGGAGAGAATGCCCTGAAAATAGGAATTCTATCTCTTTTGACTATTGCTGCCTGTCCCATGTCTGGAATGGTGGATGATGTACATGAGAAATATATATTTTCTTGCATGTAGGAAGAGCATTAAAAGTCATTGAAATGTAATCAAGAACTAGGACTAAACCTTGACCCAGTCCTTGAAAGGTAAATCTGATTGGAACTGAAGCAGTATAGTCTACTCTGGGCAAAGCACTAAGCAGAAAAATCAATATAACAATTGGGGAATAAGAGCCAATGCACAGAGTAGTAAGAGGAAGAACAAATAGGTCAAGTTGAATTTGGTGATAGGAAACCATGGATGCCAAACTAAGGAGTTTCGGGGCCTCTTTCCAAAGCATAAACTATGAGTGACGATTCTAAATAAGCAATTAAACTGATTCCAAAATTCTCAAGAGCAACTCATTCAAATTCAAATTATTCTTCTTATGAAGCCAAAGGATTTCCCAGAATAAATGTATTACTGGTGTTACACACTTCTCCAGTACATGTAGCAAACAATTGTTAGATGCCTACAATCACATGTTTTCAGTCCGTTAATGAAGGCATCCTTTTAACTTTCTGTCTGCTTCCTGGTATGTTACTGGTGATGATACAACCTCTTAGGTCTCTAAGATGCCAACAGCACTCTTCCAGTACATTCCTTTGCATCGTTGTCTGTTTTCCAAAGAAGCATTTAATTCGAAAGTCTATTTCTTGACACCAGTGCTTACTCTCTACATTATGTTACCTGATTAATCAAAGGTATTTTTTGAAAGTCATTGCTGGCATTAGCAAGGCAGTGGGGCACTGTGCTACATGGTTCTAATTACGTGTAGCCACCTTGTCTTTTTTTTTTAATTTTTTAATGTTTTATTTATTTCTAGGAGACAGAGAGAGACAGCGTGAGCAGGGGAGGGTCAGAGAGAGAGGGAGTCACAGACTGAAACAGGCTCCAGGCTCTGAGCAGGCAGTCAGCACAGAGCCCGATGCGGGGCTCGAACCCACGAACCGTGAGATCATGACCTAAGCAAAAGTCGGACGCTTAACCGACTAAGCCACCCAGGTGCCCCCACCTTGTCTTATCAAAACGTTGAGGAATAAGTTTATTTAGTGTTTTAGGGCTATAGGGATGCTTGCTTAACCCAAGCTATTTTTCACTTTTCATAACTCTCCCTTTGAAAACACGATGCCCAAAAAATGCTACTTTTTCACCTTGCTTTAATGCTTTCAAGAAAGAAATGAGTCTTTATAATAGTTGAAGATTTTGTTGGACAAAACAGTCATATAAAAATGAGACTTCTATAGGAGCACCTGGGTGGCTCGGTCAATTAAGTGCCAGACTCTTGGTCTCTGCTCACATCATGATCTCGTGGTTCATGGGTTCAAGGACTACATTGGGCTCCGTGCTGACAGTAACGAGAATGCTTGGGATTCTCTCAATCTCTCTGTCTCTCTCTTTCTCAAAATAAATAAATAAATTCTAAAAAAAGATGAGGCTTCTATAATTTTACTCTCAAGGTTTGATTAAAGTGAAGTTTACAGCAGCTATTTAATTGAATTTGTGAAAGCATTAACCATACTGACCCAGCGTCCTCCAGCCATTCTTACTCTGACCTCTGCATAAATGCTTGGCTAGTTACATGAATTACAGATAAACCCCCATGTCACAGACCACATGTTTCACAGCGAAATGGAATCCTGTTGTGGACTTTTTTTCACTGCCATATTTTCTAAGAAATACGGATAAAAGTCTGCTTACAGGTATTCGGATTTGAATGACATTCACAAATAGATAAATCTCTCAATTAATTGAATATGTTTTCTGATTATCTCTGGCCCCCCATCCTGAATGGTATATTCGTCTTAATATTTCTAAAAGAATAAGTTGCAAAAGTCACTGATCTTCCTAAAATGAAATATAGAGCAATGTGATATACTTTTTTTCCCCACAGAACTTGACGCTTGAATCATGAGTTGCCTTCTTTTATTAATAATAGTAATCGCCTTGTGTATTATTTGGACTTATCTTTGTAGATGGCCACATGTCTCTGAATAATAACTTCTTTTTTCCATCCTCTCAGTCCTTTTATCTTATATATTTTCATTTTTCACTCTGCTGTCCTGGACCTATATTTCAATGTTAAATAGAAGAGGTCGTCTGTTTCTTATTCTGTTTTTAATTTTTTACTTATCTTAGAAAGAGAATGTGTGCAAGTAGAGAAGAAGGGCAGAGGGATAGAAAGTGAGAATCCCAAACAGGTTCCATGCTCAGAATGGAGCCCAACAAGGGGCTCTATCCCATAACCCTGGGATCATGACCTGAGTTCAAGAGCCACCCCTTATTTATTTTTTATTTTTTATTTTGTTTCTTATTCTTTTAAAGAGAATTTTAAAGAGGATGCTTCAAGTATTACCACATTTACAGTCATGTTGGTATGTGATTTTGTTTTATTAAAGATATTTTATCTGATCAAGGAAGTCTCCTTTTATTCCTTCTTTGATAAGTGTTCATATTATGAATTCATGTTGACTTTTCTCAAATTATTTGGTTGTATGTCTTATGAAGATGATACTTTTCCTGTCTTAATGAACTAATGTTCAAATCTATATTATGCATTTAAAATTATTATTAGAAATTCACAACCTGAAATAAACTTAAATTCATAACTCAGATGGAAGATTTGCTTGTAATTTTCTTTTGTATGTCAGGTGTATTGAGGTATAGTTTATAAATAATAAAATACACTCTTTTTAGGTGTTTGGTTTCATGAGTTTTGATAAGTGTATGCAATCATTTAACCACAATCAAAATGTAGAATACTTACATAACCCCCTCCAATTTCTTATGATTTTTTTAGTACTGAATACCCTCTCCCATACTCTAGCCTCTGGCAATATTGATATGTTTTGTGTCCCTATAACCTTGTCTTTCCTAGGTTTCCATGTAGAGGTATTTTATGGGCTCATCCAGCATGTAGCCTTTCATCAGTAACTCTTGAACTTGTGAAAGCATTGGCCAGACTGACTCAGGGTCCTCAAGTCCTTCTTACTCCAACCTCCACATAAATGCCCAGCTACTTGTGCTGTTCACAGATTACACTCCATGCATCATAATGCTTTTGAGATTCATTCATGTTGTTGAATTATCAATCATCACTTATTTTATATTGCTGAGTGGTATTCCATTGGATGGATGTACCCCATTTTTTTGTTCATGTACCAGTTGATAGATATCTTGCTGTTTCCAGCTTTGGATGACATTTTTAATGAAGTTGTTATGTACATCTGTGTATAGGGGTTTGTATAAACATATGTTTTCATTTTTCAGGGGTAGATTGAGAAGTGATATGGCTGGGCCATAGTATACAAATACATTTAGCTCTAAGACCCCGTGAAGGTTTGTTCCAAAGTGACTATGCCAGTTTGCAATCCAACAGCAATGTACTATCATATAGTCTATAAATTTCTTTTTAAATATATGTTTTTATAATAAAAGACTATAGTAAACTTATCTGATTACACATTTTAAACATTTCGTACATATCTGATTCCATATCAGATTATTTCAACATCTCAATTTTCCACAAATCTAATTTTGTCATTTCTGCTTTTCCCAGTTCTTACTTCTGGTCACCTATTTCCTTGTAAGATTGATATTGCTGTTATAATGTTTTAATTGTAGGTTCTTTGCTTTCTTTTTTTCCATTTTCTAGACATACATTCCATTTGCCAGTAACCCAGGCCTTGGTCCCCACTGCAGTGCACTTTGAGTGTTAACTTAACGGGACACCTTGTGTTTTTCTTTCACCTCTAAGGATGGGCCCTGGGCTTAGTCCACAATATGGAGTGCTTATCTCTAACTTCCCTAGGCAATCCTCATACTACCAGTCAACTTTAGCTCATTCCGTTGCTGCTCCTGCCTCTTCTGTTCCCTTCTCCCTCATCTTCCTTCCCTTCTCCCTTCTCTTCTTGTTTTTCCATTCCTTGGAGATTCCCAATAACTCTTCAATCAACAATTGAAGGTAGTACTTCTATGTATCAGTGAGCTTGTAAAGAATGCTCACAGAAAATTTATTCATAGTAGGAAAAACTCGGAACAATTTGAATGCCCACCAATGGATAATGGTGAAATCCACAATGGTGTGTTCACAGAATAGAATTCTATACAGCAATGAAGTTAACAAATCATTGATGCATGAATCTCAGAGACATATACTGAGTGAGAGAAGTCAGATACAAAAGAGTTATATTGTCTTATTTCATTATAGGAAGTTCCAGGAAATGCGAATCTAGTCCATGATGACAGTGTAAGAATACTTGTTTCTTTGGGGTTACCGATTAAGGGAAGACAATAGGGTACCTCCAGTGTTGCAGGAAATATTCTGTATCTCAGTCTGGTAGGTGGTTGCACAGTATCCAAATCCATAAAAAAACCATCAACCTATGCTCTTATGATTTACATATTTTACTCATATATATTATACTTTGATTTAAAGAAAACTATAGCCAAAAAGCAAACAAAATAACTTCCAGCACATAAGCATGTTTATAAAATTACAAATAGTTAGCTAAGAAAGTTAAGGGGAAAAGTAAAGCACAAAATCTACATTTTTGCACATCACTACTTCATTGAAACAATCACTGAGCTCTCTGAACTTGACTGATTTGTGCCATTTGGATGTGAATTGTGTTTCTGTTTATTTTTCTCTCACATTTGAGAATATTTGAGACTTGAGTAATTGTGCCTACTTTGGCTGTACATAATGTGAAAGAAAGTACAAATATTCCCAGTGGGTGAAAAAATTTGGAAGTCTCATTTAATTTAAAGTTTGAGCTTTTCAGCCTTATGAAGGGTCATGATATGGTCTGATTCCACATGCTCACTTAGTTTTCTTAAAATGGTGTCAACACTGAGTGTGAAGAATTGTTAATCCAAGAAAGAGGTTATCAGAATACCATCTACCTGGGGCTGTAGAAAAGGAGGCACACTCTTCATTTCACTTCTATGAGAAAACTTTTCAATTCTCTTACATCCCTCCCTATTGAGAACTACTATTATGTTTCAAGATGCACCAATGATTAAGTACATCAGAGATTTTTAAACAATTGTATCCATGAAGTATACTTAAATGCAATGAACAGAGGTAAAAGTTTAAAAGAATAAAATCCATAATCAATCATTAAATGAAGCAGTGTGATCATTTTGTTAATTAGTTCATGAGTAAATGCATACATCACTATATGAATCACTAATACAGGTCACCAGTAGGTAATGAAAGTATAATTAATAACTAACAGAAACAGGTGATTTATCCTAACTAGAAACACCAACAGGACTGATTGAACTTGATTTGCTATAATTAGTTCTTTGTTTCTTCTTCCCAGGGTTTTTTTTTTCCTGCCACTTTTGAAATGATACAGATGAAAAACCCTTTCTTCCTATTTACTCCTAAGAGTCTTCTAGAACAACCTTCCCTCCTCACATTATCTTTTTTCCCTGATAATCAAATATTCTTCTCAAATTGATAACATTTTCATATGAAAAATAGGGCATGTTTGGCAAGCACACTACTCTGTTACCGATTAGTTTTGCTTGTTGAGGTTTGGGTTAACTACATCCACTGAACATTGCTGAAAATGAATATCACAATGAAAATGGAACTCCGTTTATTTGCAATCCTGTATAAACACTGTGAAAGTTGGGCAACAAAGATTAAAAGGAAAAAAAATCCTTTAGAAAGTATTTCAAGACAAAACTAACTAATAAGGCTTTAAATGAAAAAGAAATAGACATTGTCAATCTGGCCCCAGCCCCAGGATGAAAAGGCCTAGGCTAATCACTGTCCAGTTAATTTATTCATTTTTCCTTCCAAGTTGTTACCACTTCTGTATTTTTTTTAAATGAAGAAAACATTAAAGAATCACTACTTGTGTTGAAACTTGGTATCTATAGCTTATACCTTGTGATGTTAATTAAAAACATAATTTTTATGTACTTATCACAAAGGAAATATCATTTCATTAAAATCCAATTAGATTCGGACAATATCTGTAAAGACTACGGAATCACGGCTGTTTGAACACAGCCCGCTTTGTTCTGTTTTCATTACTTGAATGAAAGCAACCACAACAAACAATCAAAGAAAAAAATTATTAATCTCTGAGGTTACAGACACTTGCATTTTGAGTAGCATTTTGTTAGGGAGGCAAACAACATGGAAGGTTTCATGTCTCCAAGAGTACGGTCTGGTTGACCTTATTTCTAACTATTTCTATTTGTCCCTCCAAGGAAAATAACCTTCCATCAAAAACATTGATGGGACCTAGTTCATCAGTTGTAGGAAGGCCATTTCAAGTTAAACAAGAAATTATAAGGCTATGTGTTCATTAAAACACACACACATACACACACAAGCTAAAACCAGGAAAACTTCATCATATTTGTGGATTTTTACTTCACTCAACCTAGTGAGCTAAGAGCAACATGAAGAATTGAAAAGTAGACACCTTAGGAACTAACCTTTCATCTGAGGAATCTAAGCAAGATATCCCGGGCGATCAGAAGTTAGAGCACCACTCTTGGCAAAGCTGGTTGGGAGTGGATGGTACTGAGTTTTTGTGACAGGCTGAACCCCATGCTGGCCACATATTATGAATTCAGCAAGTACCTCCTTCACAGAGAAAGGTCATAAACAAGGATTTACTCTAAGTATTTTCAAGAGCTCGAACAGCATAGTGTGAGCCGCCTATGGTTCAGGATGGTTGGGATTTTAGCACAGGTCTAATACACATGGCCTGAGTTATATTAGACAAGTGAACTAAATGTGTGTAACTGCATTTTCTTCATCTGTAAAATATCAGAACTTACTTCAGAGACAAGTTGTGTATTAAAGGAGTGTAAATTTGAAACATAACTAGAACACTGTTTGACACATAACACTCAACACACTTGTTACTCTTTATTATTACTACTATGACTTTAAATCCTATGGCAATAGTGAGAACTTATTTGTGAAGGGAAGCAGGACAAAATAATGAGGTGGTTTTAGAATTCTGTGCAAAACATATCAAATAATTAGAATAGCTTGAGAATTTTTTTCAAACAAATAATTTAATAAAACTGCAACTGAGCTCAATGTTTCATAATAATGTTAGAGTTTGTTTAAATATACCCCCTGCGTATGCTGGTTTCACCAAGTTTAGGATGAAAGGTGATGTAGTGTATACATGGTAGATACTCAGTAATGTGTGAAGGATGGATGAATGGAGAACTGTTCAAATAAATGGAAGTAGATGTAAAAGCTTCTTTTAATAATGTCAGTGAAGTAGGGTCACCATCAAAATGACCCAATTTCCCTCTAAATGTATGCTCTTAAAATTGAACTAAACCTCACTGCTGCCTCAAAATAGAAGACTTTTGTACAACAAAGAAAGCTATCAACAAAACAAGAGACAATAGACTGAAAGGAAGAAGATATTTACAGATGGAATATCCAACATGGGGTCAACATCCAAAATATATAAAGAACTTCTACAACTGAAGATACGGACTTCCAGTTATGGAATGAATAGGTCACACGAATAAAGAGCACAGCCTAGGGAATATAGTGACTGATATTGTAATAGTGCTGTGTGGTGACAGATGATAGCTACACTGTGGAAGAGAATTTGAATCACTATGTTGTACACCTGAAAATAATGTAACAATGTGTGCCAACTCCCCCCAAAGTTTTTTTTCGGGAAAAAGAAAACATTACTTTGATATATTTTAATTTATTTATTAAAGTATTAGGCTTTTTGCAATTATTTTATTTTATTACTGAGGTAAAATTAACAAATAGTGTTATTAGTAGTTAAAAATCTCATATTTTACCTTTTTCAACTGTCCCGTGTTTATAAAGGAATGAACACCAGGATTTGAAGCAGTTAACTCAATCGTACATAAGTGGCGTCGGAAGTTAAATGTATATGAACATATTAGTAACCAAACGAACATGGCCCTACTTATCATGGAAGATAGGATCCTGGAAAAGGAGCGTACAATGGTGAGACATGTCATGAAGGGTGAGGATAGATAACCAAGAAAGCACACAGCAACTAATGTTGACTTTGACCCAAAGGAGAGTTCTTTGAGGAAGGAACGAACGTTCTACCTGAGATTCAAAGAACGAGTAAGAGTCAAGTGGCAGAAGGCAAAGGCTGAAAGCAACCCATTCTTATTGTGGAATTGTGATTAAATAAGAGCCTGAACTGTGAGAAGTTATTCTTTGTCATCAAGACAGAACATAGTCCAACACATTTTGACAGATTTTCCCCACTGCCATAGCGATATTCATAGCAGATTAGCAATATAGAGTGGTTTTCAATAAAATGTCAACACTTCTCATTACGGTGTGTTTAACAATGAAATCTCACTCAGGAAAAATATTGTGACTTAGATCTCTAAGGTAAATATTATGAAATGAGAACTAGTGGTTGTTGAGTGAAAGTACGTCGGCGTCATATTTTTATTCTGCAAGCAGGCTTCCTTAGATGCATTTCACTATCAATTTACATTCTGAAGAGTTACTGATAATTTTCATCAGTGTTCCTACATGATAATTCGGTTACAATTACATCATTTTTGACATCATTGTGAAAAATGTGAAAGCCCCATTATAGTAATACAAAATAAGGAAATCATGATGAATTTCCAGAAATTTACTTCTTTAAAATTCATCTGGGTAGGGAAAGAGGAAAAGAATGAAATTTGTTTTAGAATAGGTCCACATTAATCATTTAAATAATTTTTACAAGTGGGGACACTTGGGTGGCTCAGTTAGTTGAGCATCCCACTTCCACTCAGGTCATGAGCAAGATTTTTAATATTGCCCTGTAAGATCAGGTGTTCTTAAGTAGATCATGTGTCTAGAGTGTATGTATGCCCAGGAATGGAGCTGTTTGGTCATAAGGTTCTTATATGTTCCACTTCACTAGGAAACACATTTTTCAAAGAGGTTGTACCAAAGGACCCTCGTGCCAGCTGTGTATGAAAGTTTATGTCACAGAGCACCTGGGTGCTCAGTTGGTTAAGCGTCCAGCTCTTGATTTTGGCTCAGGTCATGATCTTGTGGTTCTTGGGAAAAATCCCCACATCAGGTCCATGCTGACAGCAAAGAGCCTTCTTGGGATTCTCTCTCCCTGTCTCTTTCTGCCCCCACTGCCAAGTAAATCAGGAAATATTTTTTTAAAAAGTCTCTGTTTATCCACACTCTTTCGAACAATGATTATTGTTCAATTTTGCAATATTTGTCAATCAAGTTGGTGTCAAATGTTACCCCAATCTGTATTTAATATGCACCAACTGGGTTACTAACAGCACTGTTTGTTTTAATATGTTTATTGGCTGAGGATGTTTGTTCTCACATGAAATTACTCTTCTTGAACCATCTATTTGATGCAAAGAATTTCTTATTGTATCTTTTTTAAAAATATATTCTAATGATTAAACCTATAAAACATCCATACATTATATCTGTTGCAAATACAGTCCCAGTGTTTATCCTGTTTTATTACTTTGTGCAGTTTTTGATACTAAAAAAGACTTTTTACTTTTAATATGGTTGAATTATTCAATCTTGTATTTATATTGGTTTTGATTATTATGTTGTATTGAAAAATTCCTTCCCTATGTCACTATCAAGCTCCTCTTTATATATTCTTTTAAAACGAGTGAAAGTCAGCTTTTTACATTGTTTTACTCCATCTTTAATTCGGTGTGTATCATGAGGTAGGGATCTGTTTGTATTATTTATCTCAATGTACTGAAAAGCCATCTTTTCTCCTCCTTAGGAATTCTACTTCACTCATATATATCAAGTTCCCATATATATGTGGTCTGTTTTCCCCTTTCTGCCAAGTTCACCCACTAAAGGTATCACCCTTTGGGTTTCAACTTTATGTGGGGACTTCTTCAGCCTCTCGTGGTGCAAGAACTTTGACTTAGTCTCATGACCCCACACATTCAGATGATCTGGCCATTCAGATGAGAGTCTCCCAGGATCTGTAAATGTGCTCAGAACAGTGCTATGCTCTGTGGCCAGTTTATTCCAACAGTATATGCCCTCTGCCTCCAATTATTTTTTATTAAGATCCATCCAAGTTTTAAACACCCAGGTTTCCAAGATTTTCTTGGAAGATGCTTTCGTACAAAGAATACAAAATTTTCAGAAACATCCATTCATTCCTTAAATGGTGACTTCGTAAGTAAAGGTTCATTCTTCCGTTGCAATTTATGATATAGAGTTTAATATTATAATCGCACTTAATAATATTATGATCGCACTTAAAACTAACAATCATGTCTTACTTGAGAAAAGTACCACGGTTTATCATTTTGTGGGATGAAAATGAGATAAATACTCATGTTAATTGTTAAAATAATTAGCCTATCTCCAAAGATAAAATTTTAGGAATGCACTAAATAGTGGTCACAGTGACACATATACATTATTATTAATAATAATAATGATAAATTATTTTCTAGGATTATAGAAACCATAGAAAAATATGAAAAGCTCTCCTGAGTTTTACTTTATAAACTTTTTGAAGTAGCGATTGACAACACTAAATAAATTATTATACAATTAATAAACAAGAGGATGACTTTAGGAACTTTCTTTCAAAAGATATAAAATAAATTTTTATTTTCCTATGGACTAATCACTTTCTATGGACTAATCATTTATAAATCAATATTTCAGCAAACACATGAATATCTTCATTTAAACCCCTGTAGTACACAATTTTATCAGCTACTCTGCTTCTCAGCCTCCAGACATGTGTTGTTTCAACATAGCAGTGATCTTTCAAATGGCCAAACCTGACCAGGTCACTCACTGTTCACATCTCATAGCTCAGCTCGGGCACTCCTATTGCTTGCTTGTTCCCTCCAGAAAACTCGGGGAGTGAAGATAACAGAGCTGCTCACTGAATAGTCCTGAAACTATAATCCTGAAACTTTATCAGGCATGAAGAGCAATGGTGATGTTTGCCAACAGTGCAGACATTTGGGTCCAGCTCCCAGAAAATACCACTTGGAAGGTGTGGAGTAGAGATAGGAATCAACATGTTTTCAAGTAGGATGAGACTACGGAATCTGAATCCATTTCTTGTAAGTATCATACCTTGAAATTTCCTGGCCAGTGAAAGCCCATAATCCACAAATAGCAGGTTATCCTATAGGATATTAGATACTGTCTAGATCACCATCGCCCTTGGCATCCCCCAATCAAAAGTTTTAATTAAATTCCTTACCATGTTACAAGATTCTTTACAGCATAAGACATTTCCTGCTTTTTTTCTTTTGCATCCTTCAGAACAGCTTTTCATCCTTTGCCATTCTTAGAATGGCGACTTTTATTCTTTTCTTTTTTTTTCCAAATTGTTATTTAAATTCTAGTTAGCTAACATTGTGTGTAATATGGGCTTCAGAAGTAGAATTTAGTTATTCATCTCTCACAAACAATCCCCAGGGCTCATCATGAGCGCCCCCCTTAAAACTCATCACCCATTTAGCCCATGCCCCCACCCACCTCCCTCCATCAACCCTCAGTTTGTTCTCCATCATTAAGAGGCTCTTATAGTTTGTTACCTTTTCTTCTTTTTTCTTTTTATTCTCTTTTCTTTTTTTTCCTTTCTATCTTTCCCTTTTTTCACTTCCCATATGCTCATCTGCAGATTTTCAGTCCTTGAATATCCTTTTATTCTCTTACCCATCTGAGTGACTCATTTCCATATTTCAGGTAAAAAGTCAGCATTTTATCTTCTGGTCTAGAAGGTCAACTTTCCTTCATTAAGCAGAGTAAAATTATCTTTCATCTATTCATGCTATATTGTATTCTCAATGTCTATTTTCTTGTCTCCCTCAGACTTGATAAAGTATTCAAAATTTATTAAACATATTATTATTATTATTACCAAGATCAACAAAATGCCTGTCATAGAGGATGCTCTTAATAAACATTTGTTAAACTAATAATGGCCCTCACATTATCTAGGCTCAGTTTGCTTGCTCTTTCAGATGTAGATAATGCTGAAATATAATGCCTTTTCTAAGATTTCTGTCCATTTCTTGGAATTTTATAATCTGAAAGTCTTTGCTCTCTGTGAGCTCCTGCCTAGGATAAATTAGTTATTTCTTTCCTTCTTCAAAGTATTCTGTTCTCATTTTATCCCATCAACTATGGACTCACCTTCTTTCTCTGATTTATGTACACATACAACACACATACACACACACACACACACACACACACACATACACACACACCTGAAAAGTATTTGTATGGCTACCAGGATTAGCCAACTATTTGAGGAATACATGGAATTACATTAAATAACTCCAACAACATGAAAGTCTTAGATACATATATACTATATGTAGATAGATATAGATATTTCTCTCTTATTAGATAGTTCTCATAAAAGTCATCTGTCATAGTCTCTTATGTTCCCATTTTGCAGAAACCAAGGGACCCGCTCAAGGACACACAACTACAAGGGCAGAGCTTCGACTTGAAGCCCAGGCTCCATTCCCTTCCTGACTTACTTCCCCTCTTGCTCTGTTCCTAGAGAGCTGAGTGATGAGTGATGTCCTGAGGGCCCCCTCCACATAACTTGCTGTGTCCATGTGATAGGATGGGACTCTGACAGCCAGGAGTTCTGGGACATCCAAGGATTGTCTCCACTCTATTTGCTGACTTACTACTTTAAGTGATCACCCTACAAATACCCTGCTTCCTTCCTGTCTCCCCAGTCTTGACTCTTTTAAGTAAAAGCTCTGCCCATTGCTATTTTTGTCTTTTGCCTTAATGGCTTCTGGCCAGGCCTTTGTTTGGTCATCATTCCTTATATTTTAGAACCTTTTCAATGTGTATAATCCCTGATATTTTTGCCTGCTTTGGAGTGTTGTATAACTCATAAGCTCACTGCAAGGATTCACTACCTTTTCCCACTTCAGATGTCACTATATCTCCAACTTGAGATATTTATACAGTCTAAACAACAGTTGAAGCTTAAAGGCCAAATCTGGGGCATGATCTAGGTCCGACTTGCAGTGTAAGCCTACATTCAACACAGTAACAACAAATTCTACTCTCCCACCAGCTAGCTACTCCCTTTGTGTTTCAGTATTTCACTCTCTCATGCTTCTGACTCTGCAGATTCCCCATTAATATATGAGGTCATCTTATATTTATACTAAAGGAGAACCATCTGTATTCTCTTTATCTTCCCGTATGTTCGACAATGGAACATTACATTAACTCTTTAATGCTTATTTATTTTGAAAGAGTCAGAGAGAAAGCATGAGCAGGAGAGGGACAGAGAGAGAGAGAGAGAAAGAGAATGAGAATCCCAAGCAGGCTCCATGCTGTCAGAGCAGAGCATGACTCAACACTCAGACTCACAACCCTGAGATCATGACCTCATCTGAAATCAAGTGTCAGATGCTTAACTGACTGAGGCACACAGACGCCCGAGAACATTACATTAATTTAAATTTGTATAATTAAATATGTCTTCCTTTTGAAGGGTTGATATTTTATTTCAAAGATTCATTAAGCCCATATTGAGCTCATCCTTTGGCAAAAGTCAATTCCAGCATATATTTCTCTTTGAGGTCCACAATCAGCGCTACTTCTCAATCTCAGAATCCCCATATTTCCCCAGCATTTATGCCAGTGATGCTAACCCTATAATATCACGTTTCCTTCTACTGACTTAACAGGAATGAATGGCCTCAAGAAAACATTTAAGCAAAAGTTAACTATAGAGACACTGGAGAGGGAAAATAAGAATTCAGAAGGAAAGTGACTTAGAAGAACAACAGATGGAACAGACAGCTGATGCAGTGAAAAAGGAAGCTCTGAGAAAGACCTAGAACAGCCTGAGCACGAGGAGAAGGAACAATCCCTGATTTAGCAAGTTGTCCAAGCCCCAAAACTCATGTCTACTGAACAAATGAAAACTATTACACACCATTATTCTATGAAGCAAACACATAAATAAACAACAACAAAAAACGTAAAGCAATTGGTTCTTCAACAAGCAATATATCTGTCTAACCAGTGAAGGAAACAAGAAATGTGGATAGCATAAAAAATACAATAAAAATTGTACCTGGTGACAAAGCTCGCCTTGCTGAGGGCCAGGAAAACAGCTGCTGGAGCCAGGTGGCCTGGATTCAAGAGAGATTCTATTACATAGTAGTTGTTTTTTTGGGGGGCAAGTCACTTAACCTCCCTAGTGTCAATTTTGTCATCTGTAAAAGAGGGATGATCAGAGTCCCTCTCTTCTAAATTTGTTATAGTTGAACGAGTTATTGCTATAATCACTTTAAAACAATGCCTGGCATTTCTATTATAATCACATGCAGAAAATATGTTTCCAAAGCAGCTACATCTGGTTTTAGGACCCTTCCTATAGACTAAGCCACTTGAATTCTGCAGGATTGCTGGAAGAGTGGAAAAGGGGCAATATATTAAAAAACATGAATGGAGCCTTTTGAAAATTAGGCAGATGTAGTAATGTTGTCTTTGAAAAAAGATTAAGCCATATCATGCATTTCTTCCTTTTTCTTGCCTGATATCACAGCTGGAACAAAGAAAATCCTATTATGCAATATTTTAAGTTGCACCTTCTAAAGGAAAATATAAAAGCCATGTATAACTGAGACATGAAGACCGCGTATTTTCAAACAAAATACTGTTAAAGCCTAGAGGTTTCCCCCCCCTCACACACACATCTATTAAAGCAAAACCATTTTAAAGTATACTATTTTAGGGGCGCCTGGGTGGCTTAGTCGGTTAAGCGTCCGACTTTCCGACTTTCGCTTAGGTCATGATCTCGCGGTTTGTGGGTTCGAGCCCCGCGTCGGGCTCTGTGCTGACTGCCANTAAAGTATACTATTTTAAGGTAGCGTTTTACATAATAAATCCTGAACTGCTCCATTAAGGTTCTGTGTGCTAAATAATCCTTCACTTTCAGTTACTCACACCAATCAGAGGTAGAAATGCACATCTTCAACTCTATTTCCCTAACAGTGGGAGAGAAGCAATTGAAGGCTCCGTGATGTTTTCTATCACTTACAAGATGAACTTTAATTGTTTCCAGGTTTCACATCACTTTCAATTTTATAAGTAGCAAGAGTTGCAAACAAGGTTAAATCTAGATAAAGTGATTCAGCTCATAATCTGAATTTTAAAAAAAAGAGAAAGACAAAACACATCCTAGCCATGTATATAATGCTTTGTTTAAAAGATGTGGATTGTCAAAAAGAGAGAGAGGGAGAGATGCGAATTATCACAATAGCATGATATTATCACAATTCTCATTTTCACTGAAGGTATAGAGGCTGTATGAATTAATGAATAAGCAGATATACACTTAATTATCAAATTCCAGGGGAATTGAATAGAAAAAAATGCATATCAGATGAACCATCATCAGATAGACTCCTAAGTTGTTGTAATGAATGGTTACAGGAATTAAATAAGTGTTTGTTGACAAAAATCTCCATAAATATAAAAATAATGGAAAAGACAGCTTCCAGAGTTTCTACGACAACTATTCATGCACTGAAATATCACTTGCTGTGTTTAATGCATCCCCGAGTCCATTTTATAAATGACTGCAATTCGCAGAAAGTGGTTATAACTTCAATCCTTAACAACTGAATATTTAGTTAATAGAGAAAATATATTAGAGTAACATCAATATATGCATAAATTATATTTTTGGAGGAAAGATGTACATATATACATATTTGAAAGTAAGTTATGATAAAATCTTTTCTCTCTTATTTTCTGGGTAATCAGACTGAAATTTTCAGAGACTATGTTCTAATGAACATGAACACGAACAAGAACATGTTACAGGACAGGTGCCTGGAATATGTCTAAATGTCAGATCCTCCAAATTTAGCTGAGAGGTATCCAAGAATTCATTTAGTGGACTCTCCTTCACATCTACAGGCTCCCAAAGGAATAAAGTCATGTTAAACCCAGAATAACCTTATTTCCCACCCAAGCAAACTGAGATCAGGAGAGGTTAAATAATTTTCCAAGCTCAAAATAGGGTGTGGATGATAGATATTTTGTTGCTGTAATTTATAACATGTGATCCTATGCCTAGTATAGAGGCTGACAAAACAGATATTGGAAGTGCATTTCGTCAAGAAGAAAAAGAGAGAATCAATGCATATTGAGGTTGGGAGAGTCTGTGAATTTCACACATAACTAACAAGTTTACTTTGATTTAAAAAATACTTTGTATATATATATTATATGTATAGTATATAATATATATAATATATATGGTAGCAAAATCGTTCTTCAAAACATGTTCAAACATATCTTTGTCAAACAAAGAGCTCACATCATGGCTAATGGTGAAATGCTCAAGGCTCTACCATCCAACAAATAATCACACAAGCTGTCTAGCCTCATTCTCACTACAGTCACTTAAGACTGAATCCATGCAACTGGACAAGAAAAATTTTAAAGAGGCCCAAAAGCATAATGGTTAAAAGTGAGCACTCTGGAATCAGATAGATTCAGACTAAGTTCCTGGCTTCAACTTTTACTGACTTGTATTATCTTGGGTGAATTGCTTAACTTTTCTGAACTGTAGAAACTCATTTGTGAAATGGAGATGAAACACCTCCATTCATAGAACTGATGGAAACCCCCAAACTAAAATACATGCATGCTTATTGTTACCATTACTGTGATCTCAATTTATCTTAATCTTCACTAACAAAGGTGGAAGAGGAAAATTTATTTGCATCCATCTCCTTAGAAAACAAGAGAGAACAGAATTCAGCACCTTATTTATTTATTTATTTATAATTTCATTTTTGTAGCTTCTGATTGGTATGTGTCTGCATGTTTGCAAAACCATCTCATCAAGCCCCAAGTAACCTACAAAAAGATGTACATAATTAATGTAGACAATTTGATGAATTTGGGGAGAAGTATACACCCATGAAACCATCACCACTGAGGTTATAATTATATCTACAGGCACAAAAAGTTTCCCCCCACTTCTTTCTTTCTTTCTTTTTTTCTATCCTCCTTTCTTCCTTTCTTCCTTTATTGATTCATTCATTCATTAGTGGTAAGAACACTTAACAAAGGACTTACTTTCTTAGAAACTATTTAAGTACACAATATAGTATTGTTAACTGTAGTCACATTACTATACCTTAGATGTCCAGAACTTAACATTTTGTGTAGGGGCACCTGGCTGGCTCAGGTGGCTTAAGTGTCTGACTTTGGTGTAGGTCATGATCTCACGGTTCATGAGTTTGAGCCCCACATAGGGCTTTCTGCTGTCAGCACAGAGCCCACTTGGTATCCTCTGTCCCACTCTCTCTCTCTGCCCCTCCCGTGCTCACTCTCTGTCTCAAAATAAATGAAAACATTTTTTAAAATACTGAAAGCAAAAATCATCTTGCATAACTAAAGCTTTGTAGTCTCTGACCAACACCTCCCCCATTTTCCCCCTCTGCCCAGACCACCATTCTGTTTGCTGCTTCTTTTTAGATTTCACATAAAAGTGGGCTCTTTATCTATTTGTCCTGTATATGGTGTATTTCACTTAGTACAGTGTTCTCCAGGCCTATCCATGTTGTAGTGAATGGAAGTAGTTCCTTCTTGTTTGAGGCTGAATAACACTTGGTATTTATACCGCATTTTCCCTGCAGGCTAAGTAAGTGGTGGAAATGGTCTCTCTGTGCCCCTAGTTCCTGTGTGGAAGGTCCTGTTCTGTGAGGTATGCCTCAGTACCTTAGCATAAGGCGTCCCACATTGTAAACATGCAATAATTATTATTTTAACTGCATACTTCACGTTAAATAAGAACAGCATATCATGTTTCTGAGTAATAAGAATTGATGTTTATGTCTGTGTGTATATCACCTATTTATCCATACATTTCTCTCTGGTTCCATGACTGTATTGGCCAGTCAGTAAAATATGACCAAAGTCACACAGCGTCATTTCTAGGCTCTACAATTGACTGGCTTCGCAAATTTTCTTTCCTGCCTCATGGAAGCCTTGAAACTACTCTGAGTCTGTCGTGTGCTGTCATTTCTAAGCCACATGGAAAATCTCTGGAGATGAGAGCCATGTGTTATGACAGGAAATGAAGCCAAGAAACAGGAAGCACCAGGCAAGTGAGGGGAGAAGCCATCTTGCCGCTGGGTCCTCCTGTAGGAGCACCCACGCTAATGCCACAGGAAGGAGATACAAACTAACTAGTGAGCCCTTTCTGAATCCCTGACATACAAAATCGTGAGTAATGCTTACTTTTTGCCACTGGTTATTTTATGTGGCAGGCCAGACTAAACTATATATGTGTTCGTGTGTGTGTGTAATATGATAAAGTTGTATTTTCAAAGGATTGAGTTTGTGGTAAAATAATGAAAATAAGTAGCAAAAGAACTCAAAGTAAAGATCATTATTTGCCTCATGTCTTACAAAATCAATTCCAGAGACATCTAAGATTGAAATGGGTTTAAATCTTACAGAATTACTAGAAAACATTATAGAGGAGCCTTTATGTAATGACTGAAAATTTCTCTGATGTGACACAGACACTGATAACAGAAAAAAAAATTACAAATTTTATTTACACTAAATACCACATGAAAAGCCAAAGATACAAATGAGCTGGGAAGGGATGCCTGGGTGGCTCAATCGGTTGGGTGTCCCACTCTTGATTTCGGCTCAGGTCATGATCCAAGGGTTGTGGGATCTAATCCCACCTCAGATCTGTGTTAGACATGGAGCCCGCTTGAAATTGTCTCCCCCTTCCCACCTTCCCCACTGGTGCTCGCTTTGTCTCTCTCTCGCGCTTTGTCTCTCTCAATAAACAAACTGGGAATATGTATTACAAAAATGGGTTAATATTCCAAAAATGTAAAAAGCTCTTAAAGGAAATTGAAATGATGGATACTCCTTACCTCCTCCCCCAAAAATAACCCCAATAAGTAAAAGGGAAATTCACTAATGATTATAAATTTAAAAAGATAAATAAGAAAATATGTTTGTCTTCACTAATAATAAAAGTGCACATCAAAAAAAATATGAGATTATATTTTCTCCTATAAACTTGGTCAACATGACAAAGAAAGTAATTCTGATATGGACCAGAAAAGCCAAAATGATTTTTTCAAAAGAAAAACAAAAATGATACAGAAAAAAAAATGGGCAGGAATGTATTAGGATGCCTGATTCCAGTCATTAATGTCTTGCTCTTTGTTTCAATGAAATACTTTCACATTATTTTTTCCTTACTGTTTATTTATTTATTTTTGAGAGAGAGAGGTAGAGAGCAAGTAGGACACAAAGAAAGGGAGACAGAATCCCAAGCAAGCCCCAAGCTGATAGCACAGAGGCAGATGTGGGGCTCGAACTCACAAACCATGAGATCTCAACCTGAGCGGAAACCAAGAGTCGTATGCTTTGTTTGCCAATACTTTCAAATTCTCAAAGATAATTCCCCCTTTTTAGTTAAGCTGATCTGAGCTGGATTTCCATCACTTGCAAACAAGAGTGACAGTGGTAATAATAACAAAATGATCTATTGCAGTCTAGACAAAGAATAAAGGGTCACCCAAAACATAAAATGATTTAAATCCATAAGCTCATTTATAATAGATCAAAACATCTCCATGGGTTTGAGCAGCCTGATTGGTTGGCCAGGCAAAGGGACCTAAACAGGGAAGTAAACAGGGGTAAAACAGAGGGCAAATGGAGGGCGTTATTGTCCTGTTTATACTAAGAAGCAAGCTTCTTCCCAGCGAGGTGTGGGTGCCGGCCTCATATTAAAGTGTTCTAAATGATCTGGCGGGTGAGTTCACAGCGACTGAAATGCTGGCGGCAGAAGTATTTCAAAAGCCTGTGTCAGTGGGCAGAAGAGACGTGTGAACTTCCAAAAAGATAAATAGAAAGAAATGTCTTTAACTAAAGTTGTTCCGTCTATACATAGAGAGTGCAAATGACCTATGAATCATTTTCTGCAGACATCAGCCCAGCAGGCTTCACAGGGAAAGGCTTTAAAACCACCTCACGGTGTTACCTTGGCATACATCCAAGGTACACAAAGGTGACTGAGTAGTGGAAACTCCTGAGGAGGGTAGTAACAACTATAAGTCACTGGGCGCATCCCAGGAACAACGTTGCTGATAAATTGCTCCTTGAAGTTTAACTATAGTATTGATACAGCATTCGTGTTTGACTACACAAGTGAATCTCACAGGAAGCGCTTGTGAATATCAATGGAAAATGTTGCATGCATGTGTCTTTTTAAAAATGTATTTCTCTTGGTACGTAATATCTTTGCTGGTATTACTTCAACATAACCTGTGGATGAAAAAGCCTAACCTAACCCAGAGTGTCTTTCTCTAGGAAACACTGAAAACGGATGCTCGTATATGTTGTGTTTATATAAATGAAATGGAAGCATGACCATGTGATCTGGTTAAGTATTCTTGTCTCTCTCTCTCTCTCTCTTTTTTTTGTAATGTTTATTTATTTTTGAGAGAGAAAGAACATGTGCATGAGAAGGGGAAGGGCAAGGGGGAGGTGCAGATGATCTGAAGAGGTCTCCGTGTTGACAGTAGAGAACCCGATGTGAGACTCACTTAGAAACTGTGAGATCGTGACCAGAGCTGGAGTCAGATGCTCAACTCACTGAGCCACCCGGCTCAAGTATTCCTATCTTTTGATGTGAGGGATAAGTAGCTATTGGTTAGTTTTCAAAACCTAATACAAGAATGTTGTTCAAAAAGAAAAATAGTATGACAAAGCTGCAAATGAAAGATTAGTTTTCTGTTTTCTTAGTCTCCATAAGATTACTCCAGGGTAATCTATTTAAAGTCTTTGAGCTGTTTCTTATGGTATTTATACAGTACTTACATATTTATACCACTGTTTCTTTACCTACTTTTTACTATTTGATCATGGAAAAGGATAATGAAGATGCTATATAACACTACCTCCTATATTCCAAAATACCTACCAGACTAATTCTGCTTAAACTGATATTCAGCTTTATGATGAATATGCATTTTCATTGCAAATCCAAATAATAAACACTTGTTAATTTGTCTTTTTTGTTAAAGATTTTTGCTTTTCTTAGAATTAGCACTGCCTAGATTTTTCATTTGCTTATGTTTTTCCTGCACTTATCATGATTTTTCACAATTCTATGACTCTATGAAATTCTGCTCATTTATATTCAACACATCACATAAGGCTCTCCATCTCCTCTAGAGTTTTCTCTAGAACTTTCCATCTGGCTCCAAAGTACCTGGTCACTTTGCTTGCCTGCTGCCAACTATTGGAACTTTTCTTTGCCAACATTCTGGAAAATCCTTTCTCTTTTCTCCTGAGCTGAAAGATTCTCATATTTTTGTTGTTGTTTTTGTTGTTGTTGTTGTTTTCTTTTCCTATTTCTTGATCTATTCTGGTGGAAGAAGTCTTTCAGTTGTTTGTTAAGAAAGAATTCACAGTAGATTTTTTTCTGTCTGAAATCCTGTCTTCACAATTAAATAACAGTTAATCTGGTTATACAATTATAGGGTAAAATTCATTTTCCCTCAGGATTTTGAAGATGTGTTAGTTTATCTTTTGGCTTCTTGCGGTGCTTTGGAGGAATTTAGTGCCCTTAAAGTTCTTTGCCCTTTGTAAATGACACTTATTTTTCCTTTGAATTTTTTTCATTATTTTTAGTTTATCTGACAGTTTCTAATATTTTACTATGAATGTTCCTTAGTGAAAATATGTTTCTTCATGATGCCAGGTACTCAGTGGACACTTTCAATCCAGAAGCAAGTGTACTGTGAAATATCCCTGATTTCATTCCTTGCAAACCTTTTCCCTTGGGAGTCTCTGGTCTCTGAAAAATGATCAGCCATTTTCTTTTTATTTTCTAATGTACTCTCTTCTATTATCCATCTTCACCTTAACTTTTATACTACATTCTGGAATATTTAATTGCCTTTCCCTTCAAGCTGTTCTATCACTTTTTAAAATTCATCATATTTATTCCCATGAGCTCATTCCAAACGCTGTCTATCACCTCCTGTTCATATTTTATAAATGGAATAATACCTTATCCTATTACTCTGAGAATACTGTAGTTTTTTAAAAGCATTTTCTCATATTCTGAGCATATTTTTTAAACTTGATATGCATTTATCTCTCATTGTAAATTTCCTTAACTTGTTTGTGCCCTTTCATTTTGGAGGCTTTCTCAATAATTCTTTACTAAATCACACGTATATTTAGAAATGAGACCTAAAACTCATGAAACTGATGGCTGGTGCACTACTTCTGAGACAGGCTGGGGTACTGGTAAGTTTCACCTGAGGTGATCCGATAGGTGGGAAAGCATATATCATTGTTATCTGTGGGACTTTTCTCTGGAGACATACAGACCATGCAGAGGAATGTCCTCCAATGCCGTCCTTGGAAGAGAGGGTAACTGACACCCAGTGTTTGCAGAGCTAAGTAAGGAAAGGGCAGTGATCTGTTCATTCAGCACAGAGGGAATCACTTAACCTCGTATTTTTCAGTCTGAAGCCTTCCCTCTTCTCGCTCTTGTTCCCCTGTGTGCCCAGGTCCTGAGGTTCTCCAACTGAATTTCTCCAGAGAATGAAGTCCCCTCTCTCCAGTGTTTGCTAGCCACCATGAGTGGGGAAGGACATCTCATGTCTAATTGCTTTATAATTACAAGTTCAAGCAATTCTCAGAATCCCTTCTGAGATTCCTGATCAGAAGCCCAAGTTCTGGGTTTCTGCAGCATAAACTGACTTTGTCTCACTAGCAACATCCTCGCAGGCATTTAATTTTTTAACTTTCTCAGTTTCTCTCTTCTCCACTTGCTTTTCTACTGTTGACATATTCACACCATTGCTATCTTGGGTCTTGCTCCTTTCTGTCTTTTATCTTTACTTCTTTAAGGTAATCCCATTGGTTTGGGGGAGGAGCCTTGATAATGAATGTGTGGAACCCACCAGGTTTAGCTGCTGGTGGTAAAATGTATCCTGGTTCAACATGACTTCTTATGGTCCCTTCCACATTTCAGTTGTCAAAACATGTCCCTAATGTTCTTCATGGTAGTATCTATTCTGATGTGAAGCCTTGGTTGTGACACCAGCAGAAACACGTCTTTGCAATCTATACAGATTTTCTAGATGTCTGCTTTAAACGTTAAACTTTGTATTGAAATGATAAAATAATGAAAACATGCATCTTTTCAAGATCACATGTGGAAAGGTAAATGATCATATTGCTTGGATGTTCCTGAGCTCAGACTCCCTTCACGCAGGCAAACACCCATTGTCATTTTGATTTAGAAATTCCTGCTTAAAATAGTTCTTCCCCTGGCTTATTTACTCTTGAATAATTTATACTTACTTATTCTTAAATACTAATAATTTATTCCACAACTACTTAAGGATCCTGATACAGTGTTAATTATCAATGAGCAATGACTAGTGAATTTTATTCCATTCACACTAAGTTGCAGATCTGTATTGGACATCAGACTTTTTCATAAGAACGTGTTTTGATAAGAGATAGAGTGTCCAAAATATATAATCGCCAAAATGGAAGATGAGGTGCCCTGTCCATCCAAGCAGACAGGAGTTCAAAAAGAGGAAGCTAAGAGCAATGAGACTGGGTTTCCTCTCTGGTGGTTTTGCCATGGGTGGGTTGACTTCAAACACGGATGTGCTTCTTAGCCAACACAGCAAGGATCATCATCACCTGCACCCCTGGATGTCCAGAGATCCTGCAAGTGACCCAGAAGTGTTGGACCCCTGCGGCCTCACTCACACATTTTAAGCAAAAGTGCCAATGTTTACACTTTTGGTGATAAATATAACCACTTCATTGTAGTTTTCCTATTAGGAGATCTCTCCTCGGGACACCTGGGTGGCTCAGTTGGTTAAGCATCCAACTTCAGCTCAGGTCATGATCTCCTGGTTTGTAGGTTCGAGCCCCACTTTGGGCTCTGTGTTGACAGCTCAGAGCCTGGAGCCTACTTCAGATTCTGGATCTCTCTCTCTCTCTCTCTCTCTCTCTCTCTCTCTGCCCCTCTGCCACTTATGCTCTGTCTCTCTCTCTCAAAATTGAATAGACATTAGTTTTTTTTTTTAAAAAAAGGAGAACTCTCCTAGACTTCTGAGGATGATAATAACTAATATTTCCAACTCCCTTTTCTTTCAGGATTGATGCAATTTTCTGTCAATTAAGGTTGTTTGAGAATGCTTCAAGTTCAGAGATGTTGCACACTTTGAACTTCACATAGGTAGAAATGAACTGATACTGTGCCTGCCGCAGAGGGAATGATTTTCGAATGTGATTTAAATACCGTGTGCCTCAGAAAACATTTGTTTGCTTTTCTATTCTTCTCTTTTCCTCTTTTTTCCAGATGTCTTTTGTTCTCCAAGGTAAAAATTCCAGGTTCTTCAATAATTCCTCATAAGACATGCCTTTATATGCTTCCACTGCTCTTATCAATGAGGAAATAGTGCACACTGTTTAAGAAGGTGGGATATGAACATAATTTGGGTTCAAATCCCAGCTTTCCCCTTACTGGCTGTGAGAGCTTGGACAGGTTATTTAACTTCTCTGTGTTTCCAGGTCTTCGTTTGAAAATAGTGATCTTATTAGTACTTACTTAAAAAGTCTATTATGAGAAGAAAGTGAATTAATATGTAGCCCATTAAAAATGCTCAATAAATGTCATTTTATACTAAGTTACTAGCTAGTTGCTCTTCTCAGACTGTTCTTGACTTCATAACATTCTTGAAGTTGAAGTATCGGTTGATGCGTGTGTTGACCAATGCATATGATAGGAAATCCTCCTAAGCGGGTATCAATTCATGTTTACTACAACAATTCTACTGCGAATTCAGTTAAGGATACCAGCCTTAAGTATTTTGCATATATATGTGCAGTAAAACTTGGATTGTGAGTGGCCCTCAAAACAAGCAAACATTTCTAATAAACTTTAACTTGATAAATGACTGATGTCTTGCAATACAAGTAGCACATGATGCCGAATGTCACATCGCAACTGAGCCAATGGTTCTTGAAATTCCTTTTGATATCTAAGTGCTCACATGCTTCCAGAACGAATTGTGCTCGCAAACCAAGGTTTTACTTGGTTTTATATATGTATGTATATACACAAAATAACCAGTCAGATACTGTGAGGAAATCAAGATATGGGATATTTGTAAAGTTGTCTTCGTCAGAATTAGTTTATGTGTGACGATCGTTTTGTCCAAAAAGTAATATAATCTGGAATCTTATTTCGTAATTGGCTGAGTTCTACTTCCCAGTACCCTGGTCTGTACTCATCATCAGATTTCTGTAAATGAGTCAGGGGTTTAGATCAACATAGATTTGCTTACTCCCTAGTACCTAATTCCTTATTATCCCTTAATGCTTGATTTCCTGCTGTGCACTATATCCATTTAAACACAGAACCTAACCCTTCGAACTACCTCTAATTTCTCCAATGGATAGAACTCTATCGGCCTAATAACGGGTTTTTTTAGGGCTTGGGTGGGAAAGGGTGACATCTCAGGTGTACAGGCAATTTTAGATAAGATGATTAACACCTTTTCAGTGTTTCCTGGTCACTGATCCACAGGGTGATTTCACTGTTCCTACACCGAATTATAGTCTCTTACCGTTTTTTCCTCACTCTTTTCTCTGTCTTCTTTCTTCCTCCTCTTAATTTTTTTTTAAAGTTTATTTATTTATTTAGAGAGAGAGAGAGAGGGAAAGAGAATCCCAAGCAGGCTCTGCGCTGTCAGCACAGAGCCCGACGTGAGGCTCAAACTCATGAACTGTTGAGATCATTTCCTGAGCTGAAACCAAGAGTGGGGAGCTTAACTGACTGAGCCACCCAGGTGCCTCTTAATGTTGTCAAAAGCAAAACCAACGAATTTGTATTTCGGTATCATGCAGGTAAGCCTGCCCCTCACCATCCACTCCCCCAACACCTGTCAACACCCATGTTGTCAGGGAGCCTATTGCATCCATAGATTCTTATCAAAACAAGGAGGCCCATCTCTCCCCCTAGCGACTTCTGGTTCCAGCTATTAGAATAGTGATGGTTTTAATCGTGAGTAAACAGGTATAGTAACAATTTTAGAGCCCTAAAATACTTTTAAAAATATTTTTAAATTATGACTGATGATGAATAAAAATAAACAGAAATTAATGATTGAAGTCTTTGTCTCATCTTCTGTCACATGGAACATGCCATGTATGATGTATATTGAAATAGTCCAAAGCTGTTTATATCTAGAGACTCACTGATCCACCCTGGGACCTGAAAATTCTACTTCAGCCATATCAAAAATCTAAGCTAGGACTTTTTTAGGTCTGTTACAGGTAAAAGCAACTTGGAAAAATGGGATCCAGGATAGTTATATTTTGATATAGAATATGGGAATGAAAAGGTTTTCCCTTGTCCTTGGGTTGGGGTGAGGCTGAGGAGATGGAGAAGGACATTGTAACTGGGGCCCTGAGCATATAGGAGGCAGCGTGAAACAATGAAAGTGTCTTATATCCCATAAAGAATGATGGAAAAAAAGGTCTTCTTTCTTTCAAATATGATAGGAAGATATTTGTAGGATAGAATGGAGAGCTTGAAGAAATGGCACCCACCTCCCACTTTTCCTTGAGCTACTTGACATGTATTCTATAATAACTTACAAATGAAACATCACTTTTTATAGATTTTTTTATAGATTCTATAGTATAGCAATATGGCTTGAAAGAGCCACATCTCAGAAATGGTTGTTTTGGGGGATTTAAATCATTGACTCTTAACTATATTCCATTTTTCTACTAGCTTTGGAAGAACCGCCCTAAATATGTATGAGATGACATAATTTCTTTGTGGAAACTCATGTGTTGAAATAGAAATATATGAACATTTTTTTAAAAATGTATTATATTACCTACAATAATTTAAATGACTAAGTTTTAAATAATTTAAAATGACTATTATGGCTCACTAAATAAGTATTCAATATAAAAACAAATTATACTGTGTGTTTTACTAAATAGGCCCTCCTATGCCCAATGATTATATTTGAAATACCTTTTAAATATTATACATAACAATTTCTTCTCTCATATTTACAACAAAATTGAAATTAACCAAGCATAAATAAAGTGCATAATAGAAAACATTTAGGTCTACATTAAATAATTTGGAGCATTGATTACTACCACTGAAATAAAAACATTAATGTACACTCACATATTTTTGGAAATCTGCTAAATATTAGATTTAACTTAATGTTTAATTTCTAAATAAGTTCACGTAGCTAACATCTCCATGCTTATTCAAAAAGTTTAATCTTTATTATGGATTAATGGTCCACAAAGTGTCATGTTAAATGATATTATTACTTTATATTTAACTTGATGCAAAATACAAAATAACCTCATTTAAATTTGTGAAATTCATTGAGTCTTCTTCGTATGCTTTTAAAAAGCAGACAACAATGGCAAAAGGATATAGTGAAAAGGTACGTAGATACCTTTTTCTTCCCCACACTTGATTTGCTAAACTCTGAGCTATAATGAATTGTTAAGCTTGAGTATAAAGACATGAAAGCAGGAATTTTCCATGAAAATCCCAATGGGCATCTTATCATGGTAGCCCTGGGAAAAGAACACTCTACTCCATGCTCCTATGGCCATGCTCAACTTTTCTCTACCCTATAGAAGTGGTAAATAATATTGGAACAAAGTGAGTCAGAATACTTAGGATTCACTGTAGCAAAGAGAATCAGAACAACAAAAGCACTCTCACTGATGAAATTGGAATTTTTTTTTTAATTAACACTTCTAATTAGAATTTAACATCTCAGTAGCTTCGTATGGGATTTTTCGCTTCCTTAACCTCACGGAAACCTATCTGTTGGCTCTAAATAGGCAGTCACTTACCGTGCACCACTTGAGGATTTCAATTAATCCCAAATCCTCCAACTTTGGTTTGTGAACTTGTCTTTCTGCTCTTATGCCATTCCTTCCTGTCTGAACGTACCTCACAAAAAGTCCTCTCAATGGACTTGTTGTGCTGCCTTCAAGTCATCTCTTCCTTGATCCTGTTTCTCTCCTATCTTAACTGAAGAATTTCATACATTTGACTGTGACTATTAGGGCTGGTAATTGGTAATAGTCATTAGGATAAACCAGACCCTTCTAAGTGCCAGGAGGTGCGATAGACTTTTTACATTCAGCAAGCAAAGGTGTCAGGTTGCACTCGAATCAGAGTCTATACCAAACGCCTCTAAACCTGTCTCGCTACCACTTCCTGACTCTGTCTAAGGTCAGAAATGCAGACAGTACTGGCACGTCATTTAAATCCATGAATCGTGTGTACATTTTTCAAAACCGTATCAACAGCAATAAAAATTAAGGCTATTACTGATTTTTGGTTCTAAGGGATAGAATCCACTTTGATGTAACCTGGAAAACCTCAAAGCATCTTCAGCCAGATGCATCATGGAAAATCTATTGGATGTCGGCAAAGACAGGTCCATTTGCATGAAACATTTACCAACTGTCAGAGCTGAAATGCTGGCTGAGCTCAGCCTTCACCAGAATTCTAGAGAGTACTCTGATCATCAGGGTCCTGACAAGAGTCGCTGATGAGTCATCCAACCAGCCTGTTAGTCTCAACTTAGGAAATAGTATCAGAGCCCCCTCCCATACAAAATAATAATAATGATGATAATAATAATAATACCTCTGCAGAATATATTTCTTTTTGCTTTGGGGGGAATTTTTTATTTTATTAAAAAAAATGTTTTAATGCCTATTGATTTTTGAGAGTGAGAGAGCAAGAGGAGGAGGGGCAGAGGGAGGGAGACAGAATCCAAAGCAGGTGCCAGGCACGAGACACAAACCCCTGAACTGTGAGATCATGACCTGAGCCAAAGTCAGACGCTTAACTGACTGAGCCACCCAAGTGCCCCTAAAGTTTTTATTTTAATTCCAGTTAGTTAACATGCAGTGTTATCTTAGTTGCAGGTGTATAATATAGTGATTCAACACTTCCACGTAACACACTGATGTTCATCACAGCAGGTCACTCTTGGATCTCTCTGTAGAATATATGTGCATGTAGGTGTTAGCATCTCTGGATCCTGGAAATCCATAGACAACTTACAAGAAATGCAAAGATTTTCCACAGGGGAATCCACTTTTAATAAAAAAAAAATCATCATTAGACAGTCATTTATTTGGCTTGGATCATCTTTCCTTTAAAAGTTATTTAACCTCAGGAGAGGTAGGTCACGTTTTGAACCTCATTTAAACTTGATGTGAATGAACTTGCCAAGATCTTCTATGGCATCTGGTTAAGTAAAAGACAAAGCGTTGAGACAGAATTAAGAAATGTGATCCTTCGGTGGCCAGGAGCCTTGCAGAGTGTGGAACGGGAAAAGAAGAGGGACAGAAAGTCCCTTTGCTCGTTACTCAGGTGGCTCTTGCTTGGCCAAGCCACTGTCTTTACATTGCTTGCGAAGGTGGCAAACGCCTTAGCAATAGATGAGGTTTAATGGGGATGTCACAGCCCTGCCACCGCTGAGCAGCTCTGAGAGCATGGGAGATTTTTAACATAATAATTATAGCATAATCATTTAAACATAATAATTATAACATCTTTTGTGTAAGGCCTTTCTTCCATGGAGACTTGCCAACATTCATCATCATCAAAAGTATTTATTTAGCATCCACATGTGTATAGTTCTGCTGAGTGCTAGTTTTTTCTTTGATAATTTTTTGTAACATCTTAAGTGGGTAAAGAAAAGCTGGAGGAGGAGGAAATTTAGGGAAAAGAAGGTTAAAGAAAAGCCTTGGCTATTTAAAACTGCTCTCGGCAACTCTCAAGAACAGAGAACTACGAGGACCCTACAACCTGAGAAAGATTTTTCCCATCAGAGGATGGGATGGAAAAGAGTCACTTCTTAGCGATCTTTTGATTTTTCTAGAAAGGTCATTAAATAATTTGCGTTTGGAAAGCCCTAGTGTCCAGAGCAGTCTCTGCTAGCGAACGAGTCATAAGCTAAGGGATCAAGTTTTAGCTAAACATGCCTTTATTTCACCCAAACTTCTAAACATTTTAAAGAAACCTGACAAAAGTAAAAACTCTCTTGGTTGGTGTTATTAAATGTTATCTTTGCTAATTTCCTTAGGTTGGCAAAGCCTCTTCAATTGCGGAGATGCTTTTAGTTCTCAAGGAGGAATTTTGCGTGAAACACTTAAACATTTTCGATACATACTTACATGAAAAACACATTCCGCCAATTCAAGGCAAGTAGGTTGTGGAATTATATAGATCTAGAATTATTTCCACAATTATTTTCACACTACAGCTTACACATATGTTGAAAAGTCTATTGTAGGATATACAGTATTTTGAAAATTCCATAAGGACTGGAAAATAAAGTGTAGATATTTTGTAAAATACTTAACCAAATGGTTCACACAAATATAGAAGCAAACTGTGCACTTGGAGATTCCCTTTTAGGCCCGCCTCACTTGAATTTAACATATGTGTCCTACTTTTTTAAAATACCGAAAATATTTGCAAGTATGTTTATTGAAATGTTTCTAAATCCTTTGCAATAGTCACCCATGTGCATCCATACATAATCCCCACTTGTTTCTGTGGGCATGGTGAGTGGAGGGTAGAAAAACGTGGATAATTATATCTTAGGAGTTTGTAACATTTTAAATTTCCAAAGGAAAATTAGACCCATAAATTTTTTTTAGATGTGCAGCTGAGAAATACTTTTTTAAATCGCTAATTTCACTGCAGATTAACACATTCAGTTCTGCCAAAAATCTGCCTCCTCCCGTCCTTCCTCGGCTTTGCCAGCCACTCTCTTCTCCTTGCCTGTTTCTTTGATCTCTTCTAGATTGGGGGGAAAAATCATCTTCTTATTCCCCTGAAGAGAATACAAGGAAAGTTTATCATTTCTGCTCTTTCCAAAATCACTTTTCTGGAATTGTAGGGAAACGGAGAAGTAACCGAGGAATCATTAAATCAAGGGGAAGGTTACAATAATTCAGGTTAAGTGTATATTTAATATATTTGTGCCCCATGTCAACAAATTCATTCTGTAAAATCCAGAATCTCAAAAAGATTTATTCAGAGTCGATTTATCCTTTGTAAAAGGAAAGCATTTGTTTAAGATTAACCTCTCCATCTCAAAAGATGATGCAACTTATAAAAACTAAAATTACGGTGGTGCCTCGTGGCTTATTTGGTTAGGCATTGGACTCTTGATCTCAGCTCAGGTCTTGATCTTAGGGTCATAAGTACAAGCTCCATGCTGGGCTTGAAGCCCACTTAAAAAATAAATAAATGCATAAATAAAAATAAAATAAAATATATTCTCAAGTATACTAATTTTCAAAATAAGATGATAGTAAAATGCAGAGAAGTTACCTATAATATAAAACAACCTACATATTAACAAATGTGGCTATTTTTTCCTAAAGGATGTCATTTTGCGGTAACTTTTTCTGGATGTAATGTATGTAAGAGATAAACATATTCCAGAGTGTACCAGATTCTGTTTGCCAATCGTGTGTTTACAGAGAATGATGAACAATCCAGAAAATCATTTTGACATTAGCAAGGGTCACATGACATGGCATATTATCCATTCAATGCCAAATGAAACAGTTTTTGAAATATAATATATATTTATTATGTGTGTAGGTATATGTGTGTGTGTGTGTGTGTGTGTGTGTGTGTATTAGCTGCACTATTTTTATTAAGGTTGGGTTGTAGACTAGATGGTACAGTTGAAACAGTCTGCAGTGAAAACATTGTCAACGACAAGCCCCATATGGACCATCAAGGGGTAATTGCATTTGATACACATTTTCTGCTGGGGCTTTAAATAATTCCCAAGTGACTTAAACCAATATTAAAACTTCTCTTGAATTGTAGATTTCTCTAAAATAACACTCTTTTCATCCGAGGATAATGTATTTGACTTCAAATATTTAAAATAATAATGGCAAAGTTTATCACTAAATTTTATTTTTAAGTGTAGTTCCAACTAAATTAATCTTTAACATCCCCAGAGAGAGTGTGGTCTAAAGCACTGACTGTTTGACTTTCACAGTATGAAAAGACCTCACTTGAAAATCAAGGTTCCTATGAATACCTATGTCATAATTCAGTTATTAATTCACACATGTAGTAAAATAATACCAAGTACCCTGTTATTTACTTCAGTAATCAGGCTAAATACAATAGTTAAAAACAGGTGGACTTTAAGAACACAGCCTGAATTAAGAACCCAGTAGAATTTTCGTCTACTTCTGACCTTCTGGATTCAGAATGATGGACCTACAACCTGGCAACCCATGGGTTGGATTCAATCCAATAGTGTTTTCTGTTTGTTTTATTGTGGGTTTTTTGTTTTGTTTTGTTTTGTTTTGGTGGTGGTGGGTGGAAGAAAGAGCCTTCATGTGAAATGTCTTTCTCTCTCTTTATAAAAAAAATAATAATAATAAATTTTTTTGCACCTGGGTGGCTCATTCAGTCAAGTATCTGTCTTTGGTTCAACTCATGATTTCATGGTTCATGAGTTTGAGCCCCATGTGCAGTTCCACATTGAAAGCTCAGAGCCTGCTTTGGATTCTCTGTCTCCCTCTCTCTGCCCTTGCCCTCTTCTCTCTCTCTCTCAAATAAATAATATTTTTGAAATTAGGATATTTCACCAGAAACTGGTTTCTTAGTTTCCCTTGACAATAGAAGGATCTTTCTTTTTTTTTTAATTAAATTAAATTAAATTTAAATTAAATTAAATTAAATTTTTAAAAATTTTAATGTTTTTATTTATTTCTAAGAGAGAGAGAGAGAGAGACAGCATGAGCAGGGTAGGGTCAGAGAGAGAGGGAGACACAGAATCTGAAACAGGCTCCAGGCTCTGAGCTGTCAGCACAGAGCCTGACATGGGGCTCGAACCCATGAACCGTGAGATCATGACCTGAGCCGAAGTCAGATGCTTAACTGACTGAGCCACCCAGGTGCCCTTATTTTATTTTTTTTTTAATAGTTTATTGTCAAGTTGGTTTCCAGATAATACCCAGTGCTCATCCCCACAAGTGCCCTCCTCCTTTCAACCCTGCCTTCCCACACTGAGACAGAGATCCTTTGGAAGAGGCCTGGTCACTCAAGGGTACCATTGTCATTCCAGTTTGTATACCCTTTGCCATGCTCTGCCTCTGAGTGGGAAAATGGTTTGAAATGAATTTAGAAAGCAACAGAGTAATGACTAGACTCTTCTCACATTAATTTAGCAAGTAACTGACCAGAAGTATTTGTTAACAAAATTTGTCTAGAATATTTTCACGGTAGTGTCGGACAAATTCTGTTCTGAAAAAAAATTTTATAAGGGGGCCCATTGTCAAACACGTGTCGGCAAAGCTGGGTTAGGCAAAGTCAGGTGAGATTCTTTATGTAAAAATTCTCTGTGCCCTGGATATGTATTGTACATTACAAACCTCTGATAGTTGCCGCATGTCCCAGCTTTATTGGAGCGTGGGGTATTTCTGTTAGTAAGTCACACCTTTTTAAATGCCGTACTTGGCAGTTTGTGTCATTTATACATGCTGTAGGTGCAGTCGTGATCTTAACTTGAGCTTTAACTGAACATGGCGTGTGTCTGAGCAAAAAACTTCGGAATCTGCTATCTTTACATGGCTTTACCAGAGTTAGCATTTTTTTTTTTTCACGGAAAGAGAATTAGGCAGAATTTTGAAAGCATGTTTGGGGGGAAAGACAGGGTGAATAGGTTGGGAGAACACAAAAGGAACCCACATCTGTACAAGGTACAAGGTAATGGTCTTCCGGCCATTCCCATGGACTTGGGTCTGAGTCCACAGAGTTAGGGGCAAAATCAGAATGTGAAGAAATCATTTCCACGGGGGACTGCATTAAGCATGACTGTAGCCACCAGTGTGCCCACTTTGGTGCCCAGGGAGGAAGAACACAGCCTGGGGAAGAAGATGCTTCTTTCCATTCTGTTCAGCCCCCAGTCCACTTCTGCTCAGTGAAGGGGGCAGGAACCAGTTTGCCCTTGCAAATAAATGGTGTGTTGCTGGGCACTTGGGGCAAAGTGCCCTGTGAAAAGACCTTAAGTGGGCTCCCACGGGGTGCTGGCTGGTGCAATAGTGGCAACAACCTTCTGCAAAAGACTTCTTGGCAGCTGATGTCTGCTAGGGAGCTGGACCTAAAAGCCTGAAAGAACAGTCCAAGCCCACATGTGAGAACCCCGCTTTGGACTCCCTCAAATTTTGGGAGAAGTGTGCAATGGAGCTGCTGACACTCTTCCACAAGCAGCGGAGAACAGGGCTCTCTGAAATGTGTGTTTCTGCTCTTCGATACATATTATTAGCCAAGGCCTTTCAAGGTTTCTATCCTATCCATAGTAAACCTTTTAACATTCCTGGTTATATAAAGATCCTGGGAAAATTCTGCAACAATTCCCTTTCTGTAATAGATTAATATTTGGCAGACCATAGTACAATGCCCATGAAAAATAGAAAAGAGAAAATCATTCATTAAGAATAAAAGTTTTGCTGATCTTGGAATCTTATGTGGCTTGTTTATGCTTATATTGCTTCTCTTGGGATCTGACACATTGTACCTTTCTTTTTAATAGGAGAGGGAAAGATGGCATGAGACATGCCCGCTACCCAGTGAGGGACCTGACACCCAGTAGCTAGGCTTTAAATTATAATATCCCATGCTGACTGTCAGCTCACCCCACAATGTCCTAGTACTAGTAGGCATTCAAGTGCCTGAGCATCTGAATCATTGATATTTAGCTTTATGTATTAAAGAAGCAGTTGACAGAAAGGTAATGAATTCAGCCCACAGGAGGACATATACTGTGCAGAGCACAGAGCGCTGGGGTCAGTGGAATCCCTCATGGTCCCCACTAGTCCTGCTCAGCACACTCTGGATGGAGGGGATGGATTGGCATTTCTGATGGCCTCCTATCGGGACACTTTGTTTTGAACCAACCAACTTCTGTGTGGGGAGACTAAATCATGGCCGGTGTGCCATCAGGCCACAGCCTTGCCTAGTGACTCTGAGGGTACTGTGCATTCGGACTGTCACGTCTCCCGGCATCCATCAGATGGTCTTCCATGCCCTGCTTTGCAGAAGCCTGGAGGTGTGTGCAACTTCAGTCCTGATGAGGTAGTGAGCCTCTTGGGACTTCTTCAGAATTGAATACACTGCACCCCCTTGGTCTACCGCCAACACATTGAATACTTTGGCTACTATATGTCTGTTTCTCCCAACTCCCGTGGTATAAAATATAAGAAGAGAGCAAACCTATGGGGTGCCTGGGTGGCTCAGGTGGTTGAGCATCCTACTTGGGCTCAGGTCATGATCTGATGGTTTGTGAGTTTAAGCCCCACATCGGGCTCCTTGCTGTCAGCTCAGAGCCTGCTTGGGATTCTCTTTTTCTCTCTGCCTCTCCCCTACTTGTACTCTTTCTCTGAAAAATGAATAAATATTTATCTAAAAAGAGACAGACTGAGAGCAAACCTAAATTTGAGGAGTGGGGTAGGGAGAGGGGACTTCAAACTAGCCAGGCCAAGTAAGGGCCAGTACTTCTTTGCTGTGAAACTCAGCACAAATCCTCACACAAATCTGTCACACAAGACAGAAGGGAAACTTTAGCAGCCTTGTGGTTGACATATTTTGCCCTTTGAAAAGAAAGGTAGGAGAGAAATTGCCAGCTCTTTTGTGGTATTTTTTTATTCAGGGTAAATTTCTTCCTGAGAAAGAATGGGCTACATTTAAATGGGCTACATTTAAGAAACTAATGCTTTTTTTGTTTGTTTGTTTTTAGATTTCTAATTAAACATTCTTTGAAATGATCTTGAATACACGTATCACTTTGACTGATTATTAGTTTTCTTTCCTCCCTCCCTTCCTTCTTTCTTTTATAAAGCACCAGCAATATGTGATTGGCCAACCTGAGGCCCCTAAGTATGCCTGGTATTTGATACAAAGATTAATGAGAGAATTACCCCAAATCTTTTCATTGTTTAAAACCCATAAATCACACATTTCCCCGGAGCCCGTTTTCTGTCTCTTCATGTCCATGCCTTTCATTCATTCCTGTTTTCTACTCTCTTATTTCTGTTTTTGTTTTTAATCAAGAGGTGGAGTCCATTCTTTACAGCTTGGATCAGGTTGGCCTCCTCACTGGGTCTGGCCAATGACTGTGAGACACTGAGTTGCTTCTGAGCTAGGGCCCTCAGGAGGCCTCATGTGCTTCTGCTGTTTCCTGAAACCCTACCCAGCTGCTATGTGACCAACTGTAGGCTCATTTGCTAGCTAATGGGACATCACATGGAGTAGAGGGCATTTATCTCATCTGAAGCCATTCTAGAGCGACTAGGCTCCAGCCAACCTGAGAGCTGTACCCCAGAAGCATCTGTGAGCTTAGTTAAGACCGGAAGAATTTCCCCTATGGTCTACAGGTGAGCCCAGTGCCAATTATATATGTTTGCTCTTTTAAAGCACTATGGTTTTTTGTAGTTTGTTGCATAGAAAACAATAACTAATGATGATGGTTACTGTCAACTAGGTTCAGCCACAGTACCCAAATATGTGGTCAAATGTTCTGGATGTTTCTGTGAGGACATTTTTAATGATATTAACATATAAATCAGTAGACTTTCAGTAAATCAGATTACCTTCCATACTGTGGTAGGGCTTTATCAGATCAGATGAAGCGTAATCAGATGAAGGCCTTAATTAAAAAAAACAAACATAGGGGCAGAGTACCTGGGTGGTTCAGTGGGTTAAGCATCAGGCTCTTGGTTTCAGCTCTGGTCATGATTTCATGGTTCATGAGATCAAGTCTCACATTGGGCTCTGTGCTGACACCGTGGAGCCTATTTAGGATTCTCTCTCTCCCACCCCCAGAGCCCAAAATGCCAGAGGAGTGATTGGCAGCATCAGATCATGGAGAGAAAGTGACCATTCCACTTCATTTCCAGGGTCTTAACCAAGAATTTGGCCCATTAAAATGAAATGCTCATGCACTTGAGAGGCTTATATTCTATAATGATTACATTCTAAAATGACTATATTCTATAATGATTGTCTTTTATTTGCATTACTTTGCCTAATCATCAATTTAAATTCTGTATTCAAAGGGCGCCTGGGTAGATCAGTTGGTTAAGTGTCTGGGTCTTGATTTTGGCTCAAGATCTCACGTTTTTGTGAGTTCGAGCCCCACATATGCTCAGTGCTGACTCTCCAGAGCCTGCTTGGGATTCTCTCTCTCTCACTCCCTCTCTCTCTCTCTCTCTCAGCACATCCCCGTATTGCACCCTTTCTATCTTTCTGAAAATAAATAAATAAACTAAAAAAATATTTTAAAATTCTGTATTCTATAACATGCCCTACTTGCACAGTCAACTATGAAAAAGGAACATTTGTATGCATACTCGTGTACTCTATTACCCCTTCTGTGCATGCAGGCACACACACACATACACCTTGGGGCAATAGGTTTATCCTAAGCCAAAGGTAGTTCTCGTTCTTGTGTCAAATAGATCTTGCATGCATCATGCCCCTGTGTGAGCGTGTGCGCATCATTGTCTTTCTAGTTCTTGAACCAAATAGCCACTGCACAACAATGTGGTAAGCTGAAAATTTAAGTACAAATTTCAAGGAACAAGCACAGACTTCTTTGGTTCTGCAGGAGAACAGAAAGGTAAAATGGGATGTCATAACATCCTGAAGCCCCTGCAAGGATTCAAAAGAGCTCAGGCAGCCACGCTGTGCCACCAATGTTTGGAACTCTGTGTCTACAGAGCAGGCAATGGTGCCCATATGGGAGGCCAAACTTCTACTTCCTGGAAGCCTGTGGAGTTGAATGGCCTGACTTTAAAGAGCCCTTCTAGATTCTTCTGTGAGTAGATGGGAGAGATAGGGTTATGTACAGCAGGAAAAATCTAAGGTAGAACCTCTATTTTCACAGGACTCATACACTAATACCATATAGTTTCACTCTTCTAAATTCAGGAGTAAAAACTAGACTGAAAAAGGTTTAATAGCAAAAAATATATATTTTTCCTATTTTGGGCTATTATAACATTGTCACATACTGTTATGTTTTTCTATACTGCTGTGTGAATATGCAGAAGAGAGTTTTGAATTTTATCTATTTCTTTATAAATCGTCTCAAAGATTTTCAGGTCAAATATTATTTGAGACAGGGCATTGGAGGTAACCTATAAAGTTGTACATGAATGTGTCAATTGTGGGGATAGGTTAACTTAACTAGGGAAATGGCTGTGCTTTTCATAGTTCGATTTACTCTTTATTTTGGTTTGGACACAGGTAAAGTAAATATAAACGTGCTTCTTTATAAAAACTACCCAAGCTTTTTTTTTTTTTTTTTTTTTTTTTTTTTTTT